>NC_134485.1:198387868-198710368 GCF_040206685.1 Ascaphus truei | reverse complement strand
CTTAAATTGGACTTGGTCAAAAAATGTTACTTTCTAAATTGTTTGTTACAGAGATTAAAAAAAAATGCATTTCAATGAATATGATGACTTTGAATGCTGTAAAATCTTACCTATGTTTTAACTATAGCCCTGGTAGGTTTGGGCTATCATTCTGTCCTCCTCCTGTACAATAATCCCTGGTAAGGGCGGGTTGCCAGGAGTAAATATGGGTTTGCCCCACACACTGTAATTCAGTTGGTCAGAGAAGGTAGTGCTCATGCCTTGTGTCATTCAAAGTCACAGGGGTGGGTCTACTGGATCTGTACTAAATGAACTACCACCTGTTTTGGGGAGTTCCTCTCCACCTTTGAGAGATTATAGTCTGTTCCAGAAAGCTGCCAGGGCTCTGGTACGCTTGATGACCTCTCTCTAGGAGAGGGGAAAGATATTCTTCTTACTCCACAAGGGAGTAAGAGAAGAGCAAGGACAGCTCCGAGGGCCCTGACTAGGAGTGGTGTCCAGGGACATCCTGGTGACAACGTCCAAAGGTGACAACCTTCGATTGCTGTGTGCTGTGACAGAGACTGTGCTGAATCAGGAAGGACCAATAAAGACATCTGCTTTTATCTATACCTCCTGCCTGAGAGTGGAGTATATTGTGAAGAGGGGAACATAACTCTTTTGCAGATACTCCACCCCATACATCTGGGGCTGCACAAGATGGAGGCGCTGTACCAGTAAGAAGAATTCGGGCACAGCCCCAGAAGCCTGTCCTGTTATCCCCCATGTCATCCGGGAGACTCAGGGCCCCCTGTTACCAGCAGGTATGCACCAACAAGACCCATGTAACCAGAGTGCTATTTCCCTTAGGAGACCCTATGTGAGTTTGGGTACGGGAACCAGGGTTACATAACCAAGGGATTTTGCTAAACTATGGCCTCCAAAAAAGGGACTCAAAAGCTCTGTGACGACAAATGTATTCATTATTTCTCACAAATGCTTATTAAATATAGAGAAATTGCTAATAAATTGCTAATTTTTTGTTCTGAAGTATCTTTTGAACGTTTTGTTATGGACCATTTTGTTCTTTGGCTCCACATATTTGGAAACAAAGCCTTTCTTGGTGGTTTATTTTTTAAACGATAGACATTTTCTTGGCACCCGATGATTTTTCATTTTCTTTTGTGGTTTGCTTAACTTCACATCTTAGTAATGATTTTCTCATGAATATGAAATAGGTGGATTTGAATTGTGTTTGTACATCAGGCATTTAAAATGAGTTACAGATCCGTGTCATGTTTCACCCATTCTCCATATTGCAACAGGCTGTGTCATGAGATTCACAATGTTTCTATGGACAGTGTAAACTTGGCAATCTAACACTACTGCATTCTACCCTGGAGAAGAGTGCGGTGCATCGAGGAGCTTTGCAGGCTTCTCCCGTAGTTACCTTTACTCTGCCGTTTTCCTGTATGTTATACTTTTTTTTTTTAAATATGATAAGATTTCTTTAATGGCTATCAAAATGTTGGGCGTGGAATACTTTAAATTACATAAAGGGTATTAGAGAATAGCAAAACATGAGTAATTAGAGTTTGAACAACTTGTAACGAGTGCTCACTACAAACAAGACGGGACCGCAAGGCAGAGGTGGGGATGTTGGTAACCACTGACCTACAACTTGGCAGCCACGTCCGGAGTGCAGAGTAGTAGTCTTATAGCTGGGTTAGGGTAGGAGAAGTCAGAATGGTCGAGGTACTTGCCGTGGTCTAGGATTGGAGAGATCGGAAAGTCGTTAAGTGGTGCTGGGGTCTAGGGGTATAAAGGTAAAATTCCAATGCACGTCGAGGTCAAGGGTCAGAGAGGCGGAGGTCCAGATACAAGCCGAGGTCAAAACAGGAACAGGATAAGCAAGACAAGACAGCAACAGGGCAGCAGGGTGTTTGAGGCAAACACTACTACACAAACAGGGGTTTATGCTAAGCCAATTTGCAGCAGGGCTGACTGTGCATTTAAAGGACAGGCAGCAATGGTAGGGCAGCACACAGCTGCAGGGTAATAAACAAGAACCACCCCTAGACATATTCAGTCCACTGGTAAACAGGGGCAGGGAGAAGTGCAGGTGTGGAATAATTGCTGATGCAATTAACCCCTTGTGTGCCCAAGGTAGCGCGGCACCTGCGCATAACTTGCATGCGGTGTGCCTCGCCCGTGATGTCACGAGGGCGAATCCTGAGAGAGATACATGCGATGTCCACCAGCCTGGCAGAGCGGCGCACGGTAGGCACTTCGTCACGGGACGCGTCATGGGGCGGTGCTTAAGCACGGGGCGTGTGGTGTTCCTCCACCTGGTAGTGCGGCGTGCGTCACTCATCCCGTCACGGGGCAGAACCTATGGACAATCCTCACACAACTACTGTATGTCACTGAACAGCAAGCGCACTGGACCCACTACAGCAGGGGTGGCCAGCCTATGGCTTGCTACAGCATTTGGAATAATTGGCCTGATGAAGGAGCAAAAAACAACTGAAAAATCGATTAAGGAAAGGAACAATCCAAAATCCTTAAAATGATGATGGAAAAGTATGGAAATTAACATACATTTTGAAAATGAACACAATTTTAATAACTCTGTATTTAGCAATTAAAAACATAAAATAAATCAAATCATTTTAAATAATTCTATTAAAATTACATTTAAGTTATGCCTCATTTTTTTTGTGAGCAGATGTTTTCAGCAATGAACTTTGTTTAAAATAAGTACAGATCCGCATTGACAGACGCTCGTGGGCGCCGTCTGCTCCTGTTATCAACCTCAATAACCAATCCTGATATTGAGACACTGAAATGCAAGTTCAGAAATTACATTAAGATTCTTCTTCTTTTTCGGGAACCCCACACCCCTCGCATCAAATCTCGCAGCCTTCACTTTGCGCACCGCTGTCCTATTGTACGACCGGATGCTAAACCTGAGGAGACGCTGTGCACAAGAGATCCTCCTACCCACAAGATTAGTGGATCTTGTCGGCTGCGACGAATACAATGGGCAAATAGAAGTATGGAGCTGGTGTCCTCAGTGTACAACACCCAAAGTCTTTTTGATTTGGGTATTTAGTGAGTGTGACCCACTCATCCACTGCGTGTACCTGTCAGGACCCACGCACAGGGACTGCTGCATTACAGGCAGCATTTTAGCAGTCAGCTGTGCAGACAACATCACATGACCTGAGCCTATAAGAAGCCACCTGTCTCTCAGCTCAGGGCTTCACAAAAGCTTTCCTGGCTAGTGTACTGTAGGTTGCTTTTCACTCTTGCTGCATTACCTACGATTAACTCTACTCTTGGATTTCCTGGTTCATGATCCCGGCTTTGTTGATGGACTTTGCGGAGACCGTTGTTGGAGAGCGGCACTTTTCCTCACAAGTAACATTCACTTGTTTATATATCTGGTTGTTTTAGCACAATAGTACTTGAGTTAGTATTTTGCACTTTTTTTTCAACTTTAAATATATTTATTGGGGTTTTCAGGTATTACATGTCATAATAATATACTTTCATTTTGCGTTACATTGTTACAGTTGTTTTTCTTCCCTTTAACAGATAATCACAAGTATTACCTTACATTTGACACTTATACACCTCTTATATAACTTCAAACCTCCTTAGATCTCTTTAGCGTAGATGTCACAGTGGGACTTTACATTCAAATGGTGGTCGTACAAGGAAGAGTAGTTATCTAACATCTATTAATATTCTTGGTTTACTAAAGTAACCATAACAAATAAACATTAAACAATAAACAAAAAACTGTTAACTGTCTCCTTTGGATCGTTCTTTCTTTTGTTTAAGAATGTATCTGTGACGGTTCAGGGGATTCCTGCTTCCCAATGTGTCCCCGTCACCCCTGTTCTCCCTGCCTCTGACCTCTCCCCCCGCCCCCTCGTTCATCTCTCCCTTCCTCCTCCCGCACCTGTTCCTCTGCGGCCTGTCCGGACGCATGCCCCGCTGTCTCGCGCGTTCCCCGCAAGGTGCGCGCTTATCCCCAAACACCCGATCCCCTCCACGGCACTCATTGCTCGCGGCGCCTCTCTATCCCTCTCGTGTTACACTACCTCCTTCAGCCGCTCCTCCTGCCCCCTTGCCGTCCTTGGCGAGCGCCCCTGTGGCGCAACGCTCCTCACACTCCCTGCCACACACTGTGCGCGCGCATCCAACCCTTACAGAGGGCGCGTGCACACGCTCCACTTGTAGGTCTTCCCTGAGCCCTGGTTCCGCCCCTCATTGTGTGCAAGCCATATCCCTATCTGATTTACCTGTCTCCTCCCTCACTCCTTCTGACCTATCTCTGCAACCCCTCACTCTACCCTCTGCTCCTCCTCTCTCCCATTGGTGCTCCATCCTTTATAATCCCTGTCTGTCCTCTAGCTCATTGCTCTGCATAGGTTCTTGTTACCCCTGTATGTGCAGTCTCTATGCTTGGCTCTCCTGTCTCTTTCAGCGCTGGTTCCTGTCCTTGTTTACCTTTGGATCTCCCTGGCTTGAACTGTGCTTTGATTTGGATTACCCTGCCTTCTCCTGCCCTTGGACCCTGCTTTCGGATACGTTTATGCTGCCCTCTCCTATCCTCGAACACTGGCTTATGGACTTGATCACGCTGCTCTCTATTACCCCTGAACTCTGGCACACGGACATTACTACCCAAACTCAGATATCCTGGACATTGCAAGTATCTGTTAACCTTTTCTCAACAGGCCCGGAAACGCACTACCACACTCCGGGCACGCCCTCACTGCTGTGGGTGTGTGTTATAACCTTACCCACCTCAGTACTGGGGACTGGCCAGGTCTGCGTGCATACAGGCGTTACAGTATCTTAAAGTTCTTTTCCCACTCCTCCCATGAGCTTTTGGGCAGTCTTAAAAATAGAGGGGACCACCTTCCGACAAATTTGGCTCTGAGTTTCTCATTCTCTAGAATGGCATCTAATCTATCTATTTTGAAAATTCTACTAACTTGGATTCCAGGGTTGAAATTTCGGGGCCCCTTTTTTCTATTCAAATGATAGTTATACATTTTCTTGCATCCATTAGGATTATATCCACAATTCCTGGAAGTTTTATTGTTTTTTCCCCTCTGTTGCCAGTGATCTAGATTACCAAATTGAAGCGGAATGGAGTTTATCTTGAAATACATTCCTAAGGCTGTGCTTATAGTGCCTGGCGAAGGCGACGTGACGTCGCCCCAAAACAAATACATTGAATCCGTTGCATGCGCTTATAGTAGGCGCGACAGAGACAGAACGATATCGCGACCAAAATGTTTTAGTCAGTGTTATTTGATTTTTTTTAGAGACAGTCGCCACATGTGACTGTCTCTAAACCAATCACAGAGCGCCTATTGCACTCTGCCCTCCCCCTTCGTGACGTCACTAGCCTTGTTGCCAGCGATGTTGCTCAGAACTAAAGTTCAACTTTCGCCAATGGCGACGGGTGACGTCATCGGTCGCGTCGCCGGCACTATAAACGCGGCCTAACTTGTCATTGATAAATTTTTTGACTTGCTTCCGAACAGTTTGGCTATATCTTCATGTCCAGAAATTATGCACCATGTCAGCTTTGTGGTGTTAACATTTAGGGCATTGGGGTAGTGGCTGGTTAAATTTGCCTATTTCATTATGTGACATGAATGCTCTATGTACTATTTGCATTTGGGTTTCTCTCCACTCTACAGATTGGATGCATTTATATAGCCTAATTAATCATTTGTGAATATCTGTTCCCTTCATTAATTCTGGGATATCCCCTGTCCACATTCTGGCTTCTTCCTCTTTTATGTGCAATCTGTTTTGGTTCATTAACAAGTCATAAATGGCTCCTATAGAGAATTTGTTTCGTTTTGGCGCTCGTATCAGTTGGTTTAATTTGCTGTCAGTAAAATTCAGAGGTTCCGTGTTTCGTAATGTGTTGAAAAAATGTCTGACCTGTAGATACACAAAGAAGTTTGTTTTAGGAATTTGGAATTCTGTGCGTATTTCTTCAAACGATTTGATGCAGTGGTGGGTGATATCTCTAATTTGTTTGAGGGATATTATTCCTTCTCTTTCCATTGTAGAAAAGTATTTCCGATGTTCCCGGACGGGAAGGGTTGTTGCACAGGGGCAGAAATACTGTTGTTGATTTACTAAGTTTACATTTATTTTGTTCCGTTTTCCAGGCTACCCTCGTAGCTTTCATTAGGAGTGAGATCGCCAGGTGTTTTGGGATTATTTTTGTTCTTACAGTACATGGACTAATGTGGCTGGGGTCTCATTGTCCATATATTGTTTTTCCATTTCAGGAATTGTGAAGTTGTTTGTGTTTGCCATCCAGTCTCTTATGTATTTGAATAAACATGCCCAATTATAATATTGTATGTTTGGTAACACTACACCTCCATCCCTAATGCCCAAGTTCAATTTAGTGAACCTTATTTTAATTTTCTTCATATCCCAAACGAATCTCACAAAAGTTCTATGAATTTCCTGAATGTCTATACTTTTAAGTGATATTTTAATTAGATTAGCTCTTCCCCAGAATGAGAGAGGTTTGACCATTTTTTTCAGCTCGGTTTTTACTTTCTCTATGATGGGTGTAATATTTAGTTTATAAAGGTCATTTGGAATAAGTATTCCCAGAAATTTTATTTGGTTATATGCCCATTTAAATGGTTATATATTGTGACAGGGTCACTGTCCTTATGGACTAGAGAGCTAGCGGAGTGGATAGGTTCCAGTGTACAGGAGGTTAAATTCCTCTATGGGACCTTGCTGCACCTGGTACTAATTAAGACAGCACTCCTAAGTGAAGGTTTAAAAAGGCAGGAAGTACCCTGCACAAGAGAGACTGCTTCTCCCCGGCAAGGGGAGAGATTGATTTTCTCCAAGCCAGGAAGGACCCTGGCTGTTCTGGTTCCCCAGCCCTGAAGGAAGCATGGCTGCTGGGACCAGCTGGGACCCCCACCCAGGATAAAGATTTCCACGGGCTGGACACAGCCTGTTCCCCAGAATTGGCGTTCCTGTTTGCTGTTGGATCTACACAGAGACACTGAGATAGGAATCCTCTACAATACAGATATGCAATCCATAAGACTTTGCAATGTTAAAAGACTGTTTGGTTGACTGACACACACACTGACTGACACACACACTGACTGACACACACACTGACTGACACACACAATGACCGACACACACACTGACTGACTGACAAACACACACACTGACTGACACACACTGACACACACACTGACTGACACAAACACGCACACTGACTGACACGCACACTGACTGACACACACACTGACTCACACACACTGACTGACACACACTGACTGACACACACACACACACATACACACACATACACACACACACACACACACACACACATACACACACACTGACTGACACACACACACTGACTGACACAAACGCACACTGACTGACACACACACACTGACTGACACACACACACACACACACACACACACACACACACACACACACACACACACACACACACACACACACACACACACATACACACACACACACACACACACACACACACACACACACACACACACTGACACACACACACACACACTGACACACACACACACTGACCCACGCACACAAACTGATTGACACACGCACACACACTGATTGACACACACTGACTGACCTACTGAGACACAGACACACACTGACTGACACACGCACAGTGACTGACACTGACTGGCTGACTGTCACACACACACACTGAATGACACACACACACTGACTGACACACACTGACTGACACTCAGACACACACAAGGAATTCAGTTACTATAATTATAGAAGTGCAAATAGCTAAAACACGCGTTCTAAGTCAAACTTCTTTGCGTTTTGGCACTGAAATTGTGTTTTGATTATTAATTAAAAACATCACAATCACAAATACATTTTCTGTGACAAAATAGTGACAAAGACAAAGAAGTTTCACTTAAAATGATCAGCCCACACACAACTTTTTACATTTTTTTTATTAATCTTTCCCTCAACTAAAAAAGTTTGGACACCACTGCTGTAAATAATATCGTGTGTGTTTCTGTGTTACAGTTGCATTGCAACTAATGTTACATTCTATACATCTTTTCACCGGACTTACAAAAATAAAACTAGCTTGTGTGTGCCCTCCTTTTATGCATGTTTACAAAAGACATGTCAGAAAAGGTTAATGCTATGGGAGAGTAAAAATAAATAAAAAATGAAACATGCATACTTTTATAAGGAAATGTCTTCCAAACAGTCTTTATATTATTGTATTTCCTTCGCTGTTTTTTCTTCTTCCAAACCTTGTCATAACTACTAGATTTTCAGGAAAATCATCAACTAGAGTGAACAGACAAGAACATATAGATCTTCCAATATTTCTCTTCAGAGGAATATTCAAGGTTTTGAACGTATCAAGCATGGGAAAGAATTTACCCTCATGTCCCCAGCAAAACTGAGACTTAACGCAGCTTATGAATGCAAGTTCACGCCAAGAAGTGGCCTCGTTCCTAAAGCAGGGGGAAGGAGGGACAGCAGATTGAGCCGTAGTTCAGTCAGAGAGGCGGGTTCCACCCCAGAAGGTTGACGTCCACCGACAGATACTATGTATCGAGCTATCTGTCATGAGTGCCCCTGGTGGGTCTTGAACCTTGGTCTATCTCACATGCAGCCCAGAGTTCTACCAGTATGCCACTGGGACTACTGTTTACCTGCTATTATTCCTACAGAGAACTCTCTGAGCTTGCTAATTGCCTAATACCCATCACCTATCTTTTAGCCTAAGCCAGGCCTTTATAAGACCCCAACATCCTGCCTAGCTATTGTTGTTTACCCTACAAACAAGCTTGCTGCCTCTTTGTGCCTTCCTGTTGCTGTTCTCAGCTTGTTTCCTGGCCATCACTACCTGCTTGCTGCCTGACCTAAGCTCTCCCTGTGTCCTGACCATTGCTATCTGCTTGCTGCCTGCCCTGACCTCTGCTTGTTTCCTGACTATCACTGCCGCCTGCTTTCCTGTCCCAGCTACTGGACCACAGCCCTGCAGCTGACTTCTGACACCATCAAAGGGAAAGATGAGGGGAAATACAAATAAGAAAGAGGACATTTTATTATTCAACAAGATTTTCAGAGACTTTTACTACATTATAGTTGACAATTATGTAGGTTGAGTGTGAAATGTTAAGATGATAGGAATACTAAAATAAGAAAGAGAATAGTTTAATGTTTAGACACTATTTCAGAGACACTTATTTTACTAAAGTTAAACGTGGGAATGTTGTGTAAAAGATGTTAAGATGTTTAATAAGATAAGGGAAAAACTTTATATAGACCTACGTTAAAAATGGAATAAAGTAGAAAAATGTATATTTTCATACAAGGTGGTTAAGAGCTAATGATAACCAAATGGAGTAATTGTGGACTCCCTAAAAGTAGGAATTGAGTGAAACCATAATTCAAGAGCAAAAATATGTTTGTAGGTAAAGGCTATTGTTATACTGTAGTCTAAACAGATAAAGATAGCTTTTGAGTAATTTATCTTTTTGTTTCTGGTGTATACTTTTGGACTATTTTCTTTTAAAAATGGTATCATCAGATTTGTTTAAATGTCTATGATGAATATGTATATTTTGAGTTTATTTTTAGTTAGAGATATTAAGGCATACGGAACAAAAAAGACATGCGTCAGTAACATAATGGGTCATTTGTAGGAGAATCATAGTGTATTATAGAATAGAATGTTGCAGGCGTAGGAGAATATTCACTAAAGATAATTTTTGTTTTGCTAAAATAAATAATCCAATTAGAAAACAAAAATTACTTCCTTTAAAAATGATTTCATGGAACATAGGGTGAATAAACTCCCCAATCAAAAAATTATAAGCTATTTTGGAAAACTTAAAACAGATGTAGCATTTCTTTAGGAAACTCATGTAGTAAGTATAGAGAATGAAAAATGAAAGATGAGATGGGTGAAAGATTGTAAATACTCTTCATATAATAGTAAGTCTAGAATCGTGGCAATACTGATTTACAAAAGGCCTTCAACTAAAAGACTTATGTGTTCACTCAGACCCCGAAGGGAGATGTATCATTTGGCCTGGAAAAAGAGAAATTAAGTATAATATCATATTTATGACACCAATGAATACTCAAAATAAGTTTTCTTAACGCTAATAGAAAAAAAATTAAAAAAAATCTAGAAGTTTCACTGATAGTAGGAGGTGATTTTAATATAATAGTGAAAAAATAGAGGAAGAACAATGATGGAGAGAGAGGGTGTGACTGCCATAAAAATATTTATTTGGTCATAGGTAAAACAGAGGCACAAAAGAACCATCTACGCATTTTGCATCCAAGAGCTTTATTAAGCTATAACACACCTTCAAATACATATACCTTACATCCCTGAAGAAGCTAGCTGTGTTTTAGCGAAAAGCATAGGAGGAAAGGAGAAGGACAAGTGATTCTTTGCTCGCATGCACCATGTGAGTGCATTTTAATTATTATTTTATCCATTAAAATCCCACACTTATTTCATCATGGAGGCATTTCTTTGTGCTTTCTTCTAGGCATTTTTTTACTGCATATTAATTATTACAGTTGTTAGAAGAGAGATTGAATTTGATTTTAGGAAACTATTTTGCACTTCCAATAGTAATTGCATACATTTGGATTTGGCACAAATTGCATTCGAACTATTTATACTTATCAGAGTGAATTTTTGTTTCAGGAAACATTTAGTCTTACTGTAAGAGGGACTTATCCCTGTTTAAATAAAGCTGCCTGTAGTGGTCTGAGAAATTCAGCAGAGAGCAGGATAATTGCAGCTAGTCAATTAACCAGCTCCACTTGGGTAATCAGAGGAGGGTTAAAAAAAACCCTGCTGGGGACAGATCGAGAGAGACTCCTTAGCACACACCAGTGTTCACAGAGGAGAGAGTCTTGAGCACACACCAGTGCTGTGTGCTGACAACAGACTTCTTGGGGCAGCAGGACAGCAACACCTGCATCTGAAGTGAATCTGGAGAAACCGGCGATGTAGGACCAGCACAGTCAGATAAGACTTTCATATATATTGTTCCCTGATAATTGGTTATATGTTTTGGGACTGGGAACTGGCCTATCCCGCCAGTCAAATAGTTAAGGACTGGTCAGTCTAGTAAGTCTCCAAAATGGTGTAGGCTTTGAATTTATGCTATATGTTTTTGCTTAATGGGACAGTACCGATATTTTATGTTACTTGTGTTATAAATAAATCCTGCCAAGGGCTTGTTTAAACACAAGATGTATGTATATATGTTTCTTTGACCTCACCTAAAGGCCAGTCGTCACACTTACACACTATTATAAAATGCCAAACAACTTTCATCGGCAGCCTATAGTCTAGTAGCCCATTGTAAGTAGCAAGCAAAGTGGAGATTAAAATGGAGGATCTCCTACCCTAAAAGATATCATCTTTTTCTTCTCTTCTCAGGTAAATCCCATATTCACTCTACTATTTCCGAAATCTGTCTCAGCGTCTCCCCTGCTCAAATCCCTCTCCTGTCTTCCTATGAAATTCCGTATCACACACTGAATTCTCCTCCTCAGTTTTAAAGCTTTACACTCTTCTGCTTCTCCTTACATCTCAGCCCTAAGTTCTCGCTATACTCCATCCCTACTCTTGCGTTCTGCTCAAGGATGCCTTCTCTCTACCCCCTTTGTATCTAAAGCCCTCTCCCGCCTTAAACCTTTTTCACTGACTGCCCCACACCTCTGGAATGCCCTTCCCCTCAATTCCCGACTAGCACCCTCTCTATCCACCTTTAAGACCCACCTTAAAACACACTTGCTTAAAGAAGCATATGAGTAGCACCGTGGATAATACTGTACACGATACATAAAGCTTGGCCCCCTGCAGACGCACTTACCAGAATACCCTCCTACTGTCTCTGTACGTTCTTCCTACCTACCAATTAGATTGTAAGCTGCTCGGAGCAGGGACTCCTCTTCTGAAATGTTACTTTTATGTCTGAAGCACTTATTTCCATGATCAGTTATTTGTATTATTTGTTATTTATATGATTATCACATGTATTACTACTGTGAAGCGCTATGTACACTAATGGCGCTATATAAATAAAGACATACATACATACATATTTTAATCCTGTCTCAATCACCCATTGATGTGTTTCTTAATTAAATTCAGCTTTTACACTTAGGCAGGACAACATCCTGTTTAGAAAAAACATCTGTTTTTAATGTGCCTCACATGCTAATTAAGCTGGCTGGGCTAAACATAATTCAGTCAGGTGACTTCTTAGGCCCATATAACTAGACATTACAGCCCTTGCTGTCTGAAGCCCATGTTTCAAGTAGCCCATTGTAAGTAGCAAGGAAAGGGGAGTTTAAAAAGGAGTTAAAGGAGTGGACAACACTTACTGGTCCCAATTTCTGAATTTGATCTAGACTGGAAAGGAGGAAATTATTTATCCCAGACTGCACATCTCAGCACTTTACTATTGCTGTGATGACTCCTTTACTATTTATATTTGCTATGGCCTCACTTCTTTTCAAATTATGCACTTCTTTCTACCAGTCTCATTATGTCTCTAACTCTATTCATATATCTTCATCTCTCCTTCCTTTGCCACTTCTCAGTTCTTACCTGCACCCTCTGACACTAAACAGCTATTCCCCCTGCACTAAAACACACCCTCGCACATCCTCCTCACACATTCTCTTTCTATTCATGCTTCTCCTCCTTGCTTCTGGGGATATCTCTCCCAATCCTGGTCCGTGCCTTATTTCTACATGCTCTCATCCTCGCCTGTCAAATCCAACTTCTACTCCTTCTGGTGTCAACCACTCCAACCTCATACCCATCCCCTGCAACCTTCCCTCCTCTCCCCTTTCTCCTGTGCCCTTTGGAATGCTCGCTCCCTCTTTAGCAAGTTCCTCTCTGTGCATGACTTCTTTCTCTCTCACTCTCTTCTCCTATTTGCTATAACCGAGACCTGGCTCAATCAGTCTGACTCTACTCTGGAAGCTGTCCTCTCTTATGGTGGCCTTTCTTTCTCCCACACTCCGTGTGCTGATGGCCGGGGTGGAGGCGTGGGGCTCCTCCTCTCCTCTCGCTGCCGTTACTGTACCCTTCCTATTCCTCCCTCTCCAGCTTTTCCCTCCTATGAGGCTCACACTGTTCAGATCTTCTCTCCTCTCCCTGTCCATATTGCGGTCATCTATCGCCCATCTACCTCTACTCATTCTCCTTCTGCCTTTCTCACTTTGAAAAACAGAAAAATGGCTACCGCTCGCCTAAAGTGTCCTATTTTACACATGTGCTGGTAATCGAAAGATAAGGTGCATACAGGAGGGGTGTATACTAGAAAACGGTGAAAGGTCACAGCAGTGGCCTAAAAGAATCCTATTTGCACTCGCTAAACCAGAAATGCTAGGCTAGGAAAAATTAAATCCTTGGAGTTGCCTCCATAGCCATACATAAACAGTATTAAAATCACATTTATTTAACATATATACAGTAAACCTTAATTACTAAAACACCACTATGTGGCTCCAGGAGGGCACAGAGAGAAAGGTGTGTCGTCGGTGAGTGCTTATAAACTCATCTGGACAATGGGAGACTCTAATTAAATTCAGGGCAGTGTATACATAATGTATAATCCTTAATGAACTCCCTACAACAGTTCACTGTATGTTAACAGTTCTGCGTATACCCTATATATTATGAATGGGAGTTCATGAGGTTGGAGGGTTGCTGCTGTACAGCTTGTCCCCTATGAGACTATATAGTGCTTGTGTGATGTCACCCTAGGTAATATGCAAGTAACAATGTGTATGTACCCCCAAATACTGTCACTCTGTGATCATGTTTCAGACATACGGGGTACCTGGAATTAGTGCAGCCGTGTGTAACTATATGTATCACGTTTCACGCTCGTGGGCGCTTCGTCAGGGTAATGGACTCCCATACCATGACGAAGCGCCCACGAGCGTGAAATGTACGTCGGTACGTGATGACGCACTTCCGGTGACGTCATCCGGAAGCACTGAGAGATCGGGAAGTGAGCGCACAGCTCTGAGAGACCATCAGGTTGTATACTGACAGGAATGAGCTGATTAATATGTGAGACCCTTGGTGCACTGAGATACATATAGTTACACACGGCAGCACTAATTCCAGGTACCAAGACGCACTTATTCAGAGTGATGGCGGCGCCACGTTACTCATAGTGACGCCCTGACTGGTAACTCTGAGACCTGACGGCGCGCCTCAAGTCACCAATTTGCAATAACATACCATCACTAATATGGTACCCCGTATGTCTGATGCATGATCACAGAGTGACCGTATTTGGGGGTACATACACATTGTTACTTGCATATTACCTAGGGTGACATCACACAAGCACTATATAGTCTCATAGGGGACAAGCTGTACAGCAGCAACCCTCCAACCTCATGAACTCCCATTCATAATATATAGGGTATACGCAGAACTGTTAACATACAGTGAACTGTTGTAGGGAGTTCATTAAGGATTATACATTATGTATACACTGCCCTGAATTTAATTAGAGTCTCCCATTGTCCAGATGAGTTTATAAGCACTCACCGACGACACACCTTTCTCTCTGTGCCCTCCTGGAGCCACATAGTGGTGTTTTAGTAATTAAGGTTTACTGTATATATGTTAAATAAATGTGATTTTAATACTGTTTATGTATGGCTATGGAGGCAACTCCAAGGATTTAATTTTTCCTAGCCTAGCATTTCTGGTTTAGCGAGTGCAAATAGGATTCTTTTAGGCCACTGCTGTGACCTTTCACCGTTTCCTTTCTCACTTTGAATCCTGGCTCTCTTTATTTTTCTCCTCAGACACCCCTGTTCATCTCTTTGGGGACTTCAGCTGCCACATTGATGACCCCTCTCTCGCTTGGGCTTCCCGCTTTCTCTCTCTAACCGCCCCTCTTTTGGCCTTCAACAGTCGACTGCTGCCAGCACCCACAAAGATGGCCACTACCTAGACCTGGTTTTATCTAAAAACTTTTCTCTCTCCAATTTCTCCATTTCCCCCTTTCCTCTCTCTGACATCACCTCATCTCATTTTCTCTCACTTGCTTCTCCCCTTCTCCATCTCCATCTACCCCTCGTTTCTGCAGAAACCTGCACTTTATTATTTCTATTTCTAGCCCTTTTTCTGAACCCTCCCAAAGGAACTACTGGTCACTGTACAACACCTGCGGCTCCAGTAGATCTGAGCCTCCGCTAGCTGGGAGCCTGGGGTAACACTTATACACTTACTTAGCGCAGCGCCTCCACTTACCCAGGATCCACGTGATGTGAGATTCCGATGGGCAAGAAATACATACACACACATGTGATGCAACCAACTTTACTGTAATAATGATAATAAACGGCAACCTTATCACTCTATAATGCAACGTATACACATACTCTAACGGTATAACCTTAGTGGCTCGCCCACTTCTCAGGAGCAATGTCTCCGTCCCCTCACCGCGTGCCCCACACACCGTGTCCATGTATAGTACTATTGGTATAGGCTCAGTTCTTTAACCACCCGCTCAGTGTTCCTAAAGAGTTTAGCCTAAGGCGGGATCAGCGCCTGTTGACCGGTGTTGGTGCACTTGATGTTATAGTACCTTCCAGTCACGGCGGTGACCGGTACCTCTTCGCAAAGGGTCAGATGAATCAGCGGTCTGTCTCCTGGGTCTCAATGTCCAGCCGTCTTATCCCAGACGACTCACAAGCAAAACCTGCTCCGCACGCTTGTCCCTTTGACCCTAGCTGTCTACACAGTAAAGGGTGATGCTCGCTACCACTATGGGCATCCCTGCAGCCCAGCAACCTTTGGTTATTTCAGGGAACACTCCTAGGGGCCTACGGGGTAGCCTGTCCTATGCAGGCGGGTCACTGACCCCCTGCACCCACACTACCTCTCCCTTCACCTCCCGGGTCCCCTCTCACTAACTCAACCTAACACCTGCAGCAAACACACTGCACTCACTCTGTACCTGCAGCAACCGCACTGCACTCAATCGAGTACCTGCAGCAACCGTGCTGCACACACACACTGTGCCTACTTGTCAGCGCACACAGCACTGACAGCCGTGACACTGACAAGACTACACACTCCACACAATGCACCTAAGGGCAGGGTCCCTAACCTAGAGGCCGTCCCTCAGTACTTACCCCCTACCCTGTTGGGGATTGGGGCCTGCCTGAGATCTGGGGAACTACCTTACCTGGTGTAGGAGCCACTTGCTCCCTACACCCTTCCTTCCCCTTCCTGCTCCCAGCTCCAACTACCGTCGCACCAAAGCCCGCAAAATGTATCTATCTGACTGTCTAAGAATCCTGGTCCCTCATTGGCCACTTGGGGACACCTGGGGTGCGGGGCCCTAAGCCTCATGGGAGTTGTAGTCCCACAGAGGCCTCTACAGCATTGGGGCTGCATGTGTGATTCTCCTGTGCATGCGCGAGTCCCTGGTGGCCACCGCAACCCCCGCACGTTACTGCGCATGCGCAACCAATGCGCACGCTCGCGCAAACTGTCATGGCGGCCCCCGCTAGCCGGGTGCGCCGCCGAGACTCCAGGGACTCGGAGCGCTCCCAGCTCCGGCCCCCACCCTCGCGTAGTGACGGCGGGTCCGTTGCTGGCTCCGGCGGCACCCGCGACTGCTCGGCAAACAAGGAGGGTGTCTCTGGGACCAAAATAAGACCGGGGCTACATATTATTCAGTTGATTCAGTCAAAACTGTAATCATAGTTCAGATGTAGGGTCTTCAAAAAAATGTAAGATTAACAACTTGTGACAGAGTCATGAACTCTGTATGTTAGCAGGTTGCATTATGCAGGCTTTCCAGGGTGCGAGAGGTTAACTTCTCTGGAGACGCAGTCTGCAGGTGGATCCAATTCAGAATGAACTCTGATTTCAAGGGGGTTTATATGCCAGTAAGTAAACTGCCAAAGAGAAGAGACTTTTCTCCAAACAGTAGGACACTGGTTTGTCAAATGCTGCAGCTGACATTATATTACTAAGGGTAACACATTATTATTACAGCCTTCAAAGTAATAGACAATCTGATTTTAGGAACACAGTAACAGATCTGTTTGTGATATTTTGTTGCCTTAGGGTGTAAAAAAAGGTGTGTGTCCGAGCCTTTTTTAAAAGAGGAAGTGGATATGACTTTCTAACTGGTTGTTGTAGCAACCAAATTATGATCAGTACATTAAAAATGGCATTAGGAGTTTAAAAAAAATGCAGACAGTATTATTTAATACTGCAGAACTGATTTATTAAAAAAAAAAAAAAAAAAAAAAACCATAGAGGATTTTTCACGTTTTGCTGTTTTAAAACATTGTTTTTGGCTTTGTATTAAGATGTCAAGATTTTGGCACAAAGTTATCCAATTTCTGAATGGCATATTTCAAGACAAGTTTAAAAAATAATTTCTATCATTACTTTAAAAAATGTTTAAGTACACCGGGAAATAAATGGACAACCAATCACGTCTTTGGCTATACTGTAGTTATAGTAACGTTGGCACAGAAACCGATATTAAGAAATTAGTCAAAACCCTTGCCCCCCTTAATATAAGAATTTGGAATCATTGACAATAATTTATTTTGATAGAAGAGAAGCACTCGATGAAATAAAAAAAAGGGTCTAAAAAGTTATTTTTGGGAAATTTATTTGGACACACTGTCGACACACTAGAGAGACCAGATGATAAGAGTATTTGAATGAAAGGAATGAATCGTGTTGAAAAAGTAATGGACACAAATGTTTAGAATGTTTGGAAACTGAAGACAGAGAAATAAAAGAAAGATGTTACCATAAGATATAAAAAATTTGAAACTTGAACAACCGCCTGCTAATAACTTGGTATAACAAATTGATTAGGTGTTTGTTTATTTGTTTGATGTTGGATGTTGGATATTATTTATTGGATATGTACATTTATGTTGATGTAATATTATTTGCTTTTCTTGTTCTTTCCTTTCTATTGTGTGTTTTCAGAACAAGAGGATCTGGAAATAGTGGCATTACAAATCTGTCAAAAACATCTCAAATACAATAAATTCTGAATAAGTGAAATGTTTTTGACAGGAACAAGTAGTGAAATGTTAATTTTATGTATAATATGAACAATGTGATATTTGATGCGATGTAAATGAAACAACATGTATAATACTACTACTGACAAGAATAAAATAAAAACAGATTGGGAAATGTAGAAATTTGTAATTTGAAAGAAATGTGTAATTTCAAAATAAACATGATGGTTGCAATAAAAAGCTTATTCTTCAGCATATGGACCAGAGATGATGCATTTCTGACCACAATAACTATTCCTTTATGTAACAGAGGCAAACCTGTTACCAACAGTTAATCCCTATCTGGAACACAACTTCTATCCATTTTCCTAACTTTTTCCAAATCCCTTACAGGCAATTTTTCTATTTTCAAGATTTATATAGAGAGGGTATTGTTTCAAGAAATAAACTAGGGATTTGTAAAAAGTTAAGGAAATGGATAGAAGTTGTATGCTTGAATCCAGAGTGGATTAAACATAGGCTATTGCTAAACAAGATAAGAAAGTAGATGTGGCTTTCATAACGAACTATAATTCTGTGAATAAAAAATTGAAGTAATAATTAAAAAGCATTGGGGAATTTTATGTAATGATCCCATTTTGAATGAACATAGCACTCAGGTTCCTAGGTTTATCTACAGAGGCTAAGAACTTTAAGAATGTACTATCTCCCAGTGACATAGGGAAATATTTGGATTTGGCTCTAAATACTAATTGGCTAAACAAGAAACCCACGGGCAACTTTGCATGTGGCAATTGTTCCATATGTAAACTCTCTCATTCTGAAAAAAAAACTTTCAAGTCAAGGAATACTGACACAATTTTTGACATTGTAGAGTTTATAAATTGTAATACCACACACGTAGTGTATCTTGTCACATGCCCGTGCGGCTTTCAATATGTAGGCCGCACAAAACGTTGTTTAAATATCCATATACAGGAACATGTAAGAAACATTAGGAATGCTTTCATGAAGCATACAGCTGCGGCCGCCTTTATCCTAATGCGGCCGTAGCCGCATCACTCTGACAAGACGCGGCCAGATGCGGTCTGTTTTCTTTTTTTCCGTAGCGGTTTTCGGTATGTTAGCGCTCTGATTTTTAGCGCTGTCTGCTATACTGCAATACCGTCTAAAAACACAGGTGGGTGTTCGCGAGCTGTTGTCTTAAAAGTCTAATAGCAATTCAACCTACAGTACAGTACAGCCGTACATTCTCTGCAAGTCTGTGTACGCGCGCAGTACTGTACTGTAATTGTAAAATGAAACGCATAGGCGTGTTACAGTACTGTACTGAATGTTCACATTTTCGGCACATACAGCGCTCTCCCTCTCGCCCCCGCACACACACAAGGCTAAGTACTATTTCAACTTCTTATCTACTTCTTATCTACAGTACTCATCGCCCACAACTTTCCTTGGAATTTATGGCTTTCTGGCTTCAATCTTTCCAAACCTGTCATCACATTCCTGCGTGTATAACGTACAGAGCCTGGTGTCACATCTGTGCGCCTGCGTATACAGTAATTCTCTTTGGGACCTTGTTGATTCTTAATGCGCATGCGTGTGTAACTTCACATTCATTTAGAAGTTCAAGTCTGAATTTTTTGTTGTTGTTGTTTTTTTGTGTGGTTTTGTTCGTTTCGATTCCAGACAACTGCCTGCATAAAAATTCTTGATATTCTGATATTCAATCGGCACTCTAGCTTTCTAATGCGGCACTAGTCATGCACATGCTTTCTTTACGTGATTTTAATTTATTTGGGTGTGTGGGTGTGAGGATCAAAACATTACGACGACCTGTTGAAAATATTTCTTTGAACGATAGTACAGCTAATCCTTCATGCAGCTTTACCTCTCTCCCCCCCGCACACACACACAAGGCTCAAGGATTTGATTTCAACTTCTTATCGACACAGACCATTCATTTTCTAATGGTTGGCTTTGTGTTTTTAATCGTCCTGAGCCTAGTGTCACACTTTCACTTCACTTTTACCACACTTTTACCTCCTGTACTGTCCAGTACTAACCTCACACGTCCATATTTCTTTCCAATTCTGCGTCTCATCTTCTTGATGCTGGTCTCTGATACGGGTAGATTGTGATTTTTATGCAGAGTGTCTTTGACCCTTAAGGCACTCTTCTCATCATTCTCTTCACTAATTTGGTTAACCAGAAGAGTTGTCTCCCTAGAGGAAACAACAATACGTTACTGTAATATAATAGAATAATAGAATAATAATAGAATATAGAATAATAATAGAATAGAATAGTATTAATTAATTAGAATTAATAGAATAATATAGACTGAATATTGTAATAGAATAATATAGAATATAGAATAATAGAATTATTCTTATTATTATTCTATTACAATAATTAATTGTATTAATATAATAGTTATATAACTAATGTAATAGTTATATAAATATACAGCGATAACAATAATAACAGATAGATATAGAATAGAGTTATGTAAATATACAGCGATAACAATATATATATACAGTATAAAAGATATATATATATAACATACAGTATATATAACAGATATAATATTAACGGTTCCTAATGTGTGTGTGTGTGTGTCAGAATGTGAGTAAACTGTGTACTGTAATGAGGGGGTTGTGAGTGCGTGAGTAATAATGAGTAATAAGGACGTGAGTAATAATTAAGGAAAGAGGTGCAACTCGCTTTCAAATAGAATTGATTATAAGAATGTAGGAATGCAATTATGATAATAGAGGAAGGAGGTGTAACACAAAAAAAATTGTACAGTACAGTTTATCTAATAATTGTTAGGGAAAGGATTCTGTTAAAAACAATTAGCCATCTAACCAATAAAAGCACTATTGCAGTACTGCACGGTACAGAAACCATACAGTGTACAGTATTCAAAATACTTTACAGTACTTACGTGGTAGTTACCGTTGGAGTCCTCGTGATGGCTGCTGGTAAAATGAGGCCAGAAGTACTTAACAGCGTTGAATATCTGCAATTCGTTGTCCTCTCGTGTACATCTTCTTTATTCTCATGCTGAGATCCTTAGAAATCTTTTTAACAGGCATCGCTGCGTGTAGAAAGAAATACAAGCACAAGAATGTATATTCGATGTTTAGTCTGTGTATTGAATGTGCAGTGAATCCACAAAATGGATGGTGTATTTATACTTTAATGAGTCACATTAGAGTACGCCCACTTTTAACACCTGCACCTCGGCGCCATGCATAAAAGGTGACACACATTGCATAGCCTCCCACTTGATGATCTGTATCTGAGCTTGCCCTTGTCCAGATACTGCATTGTGCCATCTGCTTCCATGGATAAACCCCGGTTCTATGGACGCAGGAACCCACTCTCTTCTGGTGTGCCTGTCGTGCTGAAAAAGCGAAAGACAGTAGCCGTTTCCAAGCCAAGGCCAAAGCGAAAGGCTAAGGTTAATAAATAAAACCTTCTGACGACTCCAAAGGCTAAGGCTTTTAAGAAGCCTTATTATGTCAAGAAGTACCTATACCCACTGGTGGTGCAGCAAGGACCCCAGTGGAGGTGCCATTGCAGTCCTCGTCGGATGATGAGAGAGACAGCCTGTCATCGGTGGTGATGCGCCGTCCGGCGCACCTCAGCTGTGAGGAGCAGATTCCACTTACCCCCGAGATGGAGCAGAAGAGTACGGAGACCCCCCGATGGCAAGCGCTGGTGCGGCCTGAACCGCGTAGAAGTCCCACGGCCGTGGCGACTCCCAGTGCGGCGGAGATGGGACCCGAGACGGCTCCGGAGGAATCGCAGAGCATCGCAAGGCAGCGGAGTGGTAAGTGGACTCCACCTCCCCCTTATTCCCACCGGGTGAAGGAGGAACTTGTGGAGAGAGAGAGGCTTGAGGCCTACCTGCCCGTCGCGACCCTTCCGGTCCTCGACGCATTTCCGGTGCAGGACCAAGAGGTGGATGGAGACTCCGCGACGACCAACGATGACGTCACTTCCGGGTCGACATGGAGCTGAGGCCAGGAAGCCTTGATTGCCTCGTTGAAGAGAGCTGGGCTAGAGGAGGAGTTCGAGAAATTTATGGCCCAAGTGGCTAAGCGAGGAGACAGGCACGCTCCAGCCAGAGACAGTAAGCGAGCACCTACAGGTCGTGGCATCGCCTGACTCAGAGACACTGTAATGGACTATGGCGATCCTATGGTCACCGCCCCTAGCGCCATTGCCCCGGCCACTGCCCCTGCCCCGTCACGTTATATGCCACCGGGTCCTAGTGGGAGTAAGCCAAGTTTTCAACTGATTGCAGGATTGGGTTTCAAGTGATGAGGGTTCTGATGGGGAGATACCTCTGTCAAGTGTTATACCTGTACCTAACCCCACTGTGTTTAATCCTGTACCTAGAGGTAGGGCCCGAGGGTCCTAGTCTACTGCAAAAGCGGGTCCCGTAAGTCCCAAGGCACCCAAGATGAATCCCATGGTTTACAAGTCATTAGAGGGAGGCATAAAGGCTCGCACTCTACTGAGGCAGAGACATCTGGTGTGTCCTCGAGAGCTGAGTCAGAGGAAGGTATGAGTGTGTCATCCTCATATGAGCACCAAGATAAATGGTGGGCACCGTTATTCACAGGGTATGATGAAGGGATGGACCATACCAGATTTGTATTAATAATGAAAGACACAGTAGATCATTGGTGGAACATAGGCACATATTCTCCACAGGTGGTTGCTGACGAGCTAGACAATAGGTGGAGAGAGATTATGCAAAAGGTAATAACACCCAAAGGTTCATCTATTTTATATGATGACATTGCGCCTGAGGAGCCAAAGTACTGGGTACTGCCAGGAAAGGCTGGGAATCTGTCACTTACTAAGTTAAGTCGAGCAGATAGAGCCATAGTGGCGAGATACCGACAGTCTCATGGGTATGAGTTCCCGTACGTACCAGAGCTGATCATGCAGGAGATCGAGGATCAAAGGGACTCCTGGCTCAGGGACGCAGTCATTGAGCACCTAAGAATTAAATTTGGTAACTCTGCTTATTTGAGGGAAGACAAAATATGTTCTGTAATGAAGGCTTGGAGTACAGGCAGGAATATATTTATGCACAACATACTGTACAGACCAGAGAATGGGCCTGTTCAGCGTTTCTTTGTTAAGATCGTGGATCACAATGGGCGGGATGTGAGGAAGCCTGATCCCCGTCATTATTACTGAGTTAAGAGTTCTCCATGTTGGGAGTTTCCCGGTATGTTGTGTCGCCATCATCGGTGTTACAGTCCTGTGTACACAATATTAATTTTATGTTTGTATGTTCACAGGTTGTTCAAATGCAGGATGGTCCAGCAAATTAGGTCCAAGTGGGGACCATTGGATTCCACCTGAGGGAGAGTGCAGCCCTGGTAAGATTAGGGGCTATATTTCTATCCTCCTCCTGTGTGTAATCCCTGCTAAGGGCTGGTGCCAGGAGTAATCATGGATTTTCCCTACTTCTGACACTGTGCTGACTAAGTGAAGGTAGGTCACGTGACCCTGTGTCCAATCAAGAGACACAGGGGCGGTGCCTACTGGAAGCTACAAAAGAGCAGTGTCACTTCCTATTTAGTGTGGACACAGTGGGGCCGAGTTTCTAGTCTAGTGATTAGTGAGGAGAGGAGAGTGAGCAGCCTATGAGTAGAGCTGATAGTGAGGTGGACCAAATACATCTTACCCTGTTTAGGGGGTAAGGGAAGAGCTAGGCCCACTCTGGATGGCCCTGGGTCCAGAGTGGAGGCAGGGACCATCCTAACGGAGAACAGCTAGCTGACTGTGTACATTGATTTTATCTGTCTGCTGCTGCTGCTGAGAGAAATAAAGAGCTGCTGCTAATTGGAAAAAGGAACTATTGTGTGAGACTGGAATCTCTCATCCCTGGGAGGGGATTCTGCGGTAGGGATTCCACCCCTTATCCCTGGGGCTTACTGCAGATGGAGGTGCTGCACCAGTAGACGAAGGCATTCACCCCAGAAACCTGTCCTGTTGTTCCCCCATGTCACCGCGGGAGACTCAGGCCCTCCTGTTGCCAGCAGGTATGCACCACACAGAGACATGTAGCCAGACCCCAGAACACCTTAGGGGACCTGATCTGCGATTGGGTGGATCCATGGGTTACAACTGCATAGAGAATGTTCTATTAAATATTCTAGGCAATATCTCTAATGGCCTTAATTGATAGCTTTAAGAGCTTGCTATAAGTGCTAACATTAATCACTGTAAATAGTGTACAGTGTATCATATGAGTATCTACTAATTTTTTACAAACATCATTTGGTTGAATACAATATGATCGGGGCAAATTATAGCTAAAGGTACATAGGGAAAGTTTTCCCAATAGAATGTGACATTGTTGTGGTAATACTGAATTTGATCAATTAAGCTTTGTCTTTAAAAGTGTACAGCATATACAGTAATCACAACTCTTATGCTTCTGATAATATTTGCTCTATATTTGCAATTGTAAGTGAATTGCTTTCTTTGACTTATGATCATGTTGAATAGAGCAGCGGTGGGCAACCTGGGGGAGTTTACAGAGGCCCTGCCGCTCCTTAAGGCACTTAAATTAAGTGCAGTGGAAGTGGCGAAGGCCTCTGTAAACTGCACTCTTACCTTGGCTCTGGCTTCTTTATGTTTGTTAGACTTTTTTCTTGTTCAATATTCATAGTCTCCACCTGGACACTATTATCCTTGGGTTGCACCATTCTCAGCATAGAGCGAGTGTTTATTTATTTGTTATACTGTATTAAATACATTAGGCATGATTTCCCATCTCGTGGTCACCAGTTACATACCGCCTCTAGTGCCTATATTCTTGTGAGTAGGATCAACTGGGTTAAGACGCCAACGGAGTAAGTGCCCCAGTGTACAGTAACTGTTTCTCATTGTTTAAAACTATTTTTTATTTATTTCAACTAATTAGCCATTTTCCCCCCCCTCCCATTCAAGATCATCAGATTTGTACCTTTATAGAACTGGTGTGGCATGCACTGAAGGATCATATAGGAAAGGTTGTTAAACCATCCAAAAAGGAGGAATTGGTAAAAAGAATAAAAAGTTTCTAGAATGACATACTGACTGAACAAAAATGCAAAAACTACATTAACTTATTAACAGCGTTTTGCCCCTTCTCTTAGAGCGTAATGGGAATCCCACCGGTATGTAGTAAGGTAAGTACAGGTTCAATATGTATAGTACAGGCAATAACCTGTTGAAATGTTACCCTTATATTAAAGGTAATTGAATGTTAACCATTTTATGTCTGCGCTTACTCTCAACTTTGTATATATTATATACAGTATGTACAGTATTTATATTAGACATGTGTGTATTACCTATTATTAAAAAAAATCATTACAGTTTACAGGTACAGCAAGTTAGAGTTTATTTGTTTTGCGTGGCGGTCAATAGTGCTAAACAGTCAAATCCTTCAATGCACTAATCCTGCACCAATTATTTTTCTTTCACATGAGAGGTAGCACTACTGGAAGGGGAGTGGGGGAAATGTCCAATAGTTTTGCCTAATGACCCCCAATCCCTCCAATCAATGACAAAATAAATCCACGGTCGTTTTACACCGGATGACTCGGCTAAACCCCATGGAAGGAAAAAAGCCTTAGAAGATGCAGACAGCACTTTACTTCCACAGTCTTTAACACCTGGTGACTCAGCTAAGCCCCATGGAATTAAAGGCCCCTTTGAACATGAAATGTTTTTTTGTTGTCAGCTGTAACAATACAGCTTGATGTCAGCTTCAACAATTGTTTGTTTAATTAATAAAAGTTAACACTCCCTGAGACCATGTGTGTGTGTGTAATATTTATGTACAGTATACAGTTTGAATAGAGAAGAACATTTCTCATTGGGTTACACAACTCAATTAGTCTGCACATGCCAAGTTTTTTTTCTAGTTGGATTTCTAAGTCCAATTGGCAGTGAAGGCTTTCTACATTAGTTCTCAATGCACATGCGTGTGGAACCAAAAAATGGAAATTTCACTAACAGCAGCCAAATCATGAAAGCGTCTTAGTCTTTTTGTGTTCATTTCTCAAGGCATGGGGGAGTTGTTGCTAGCTAACCCCATGCCATTGCCTGTGCTTTTTGGGGCCGGGGGGAGGTGAGATGCAGCTGAATTGGTCTGTCTGTAGTGCATGGATAAGTGTGAAGGATTAGAAAACAACTGTTTGCAAATGTAATAAAAGTTATAGTATCACGTAATTACCTGTGTGTGTGTGTGTGTGGAAGATTTCTGTAGGAACAGCAGACCAAGCCCTACAAAGGTTGAGATTGTTATTGAATACATAGTCCCCCCTCCCTCCAGAATTTAAAAAAAATTATTTTTGTTTCCGATCCGGGATAAATGGCACATGCCAAGTCTGAGAATACTGCAATGTGCCACCTCATAGAGAAATAAAAAGGTAGTGATGTTAAAAATGTAACAATTGATTAAATATGAAAACAATGCATCACATAATGTTTTCTTAAAATCCCACAATTATTCAGCCCTTCTCGAGAAAAAAAAATGTTACTTAAAATGATTTTTTTCCGTTGGATTTCTAAGTCCGATTCACAATGCGCATGGAACGAGGAAATGGAAATGTTATAAATGCTACAATTGATTAAATATGAAAAAAATGCCTCACATAATGTTTCCCATTAACCAGGAAGTGGAATAAAAGCAAGAAACATCTCGGTGTGAAATACAGGTTATGACATATAATTGAATCAATCACATACACAATCACAGTGCATAGTGTGTTGTCCAAAATAATAGCGTGGCAAAGTTTTAAAAGCGTGAAAATGGTAATACTGACTGTATAAAAGTAAAAAAGGCAACGTTAAAAAAATAAAATGATATTACAGTTCCATCGAACTTCAGCCTTATCTTTTGACGCTCGATTTCACGGTTTCTTTTCTGGGAAAAAAAATGATGCTATAAGTTCCGGTAGTGCGCATATGTCAAGTCACACTCTAGTGCACATGTGTACAAGCAATGATATGGCAGGCATACATTACTGTAGTGTCATTGGGACTTAAAGTTAATACTGTATAGTACATTATATTTACCTTCATTATAAACTTTACCAACCGGGTGGAGATGAGCCAATGTCAGAGGTGTATTGTGCGTACAAGTTGGGGTCACTCATGTAGTCTGCATTATAGTTGACAGGTGCCTGCTGAAGCTGGTAATCAGGTGGGGCCAGGTAGTAAGGATTACGTTTCACCGGGTTTTCAGTGACGGTCGGCCCATTATTTCAATAGTATTGGTATGCCAGTATTGGTACATTGCAGGGTCGGGAAGTACGAATCTTTAATTGATTAAACCCGACCTTTCTCCTTTTGAAGTCGCCATGATCAAACATACTGTCAAAAGCTGGGGGCACAGATCAATAACCTCTTGTACTTCCTGGAGGAGGGGCTGTGCGAAAAAAGCAATCTTCATTAGTTCAAGTTTGTCTTGTCGAATGCTTCCACCCACGATGGTTCAGTGATAATTTGAAGAAATCATAGTTGTCAATGATATAGCCATACAGTATATCTCTGCTAAAGTCGCCTTCTTATCCGTTCCAGCATAAATTGCAGTAAAAATTAAATATGCATGCCGGTTTAGTATAACCTCTTGACATGCTGTTCAGTGTATGGCCATTCAGCAATTGTGCAGGCATAGCAATGTAGAATAATGGCCAAAGCATTCTCTTTTGAGATTTTAATTTTTAAACGCCTAAATTTGATAGCGTCTTCTGCAACCAAGACCAATTTACAATGGATTACTGTAGTTGACACTATTTTTATCTGGTTTTAAACACCTGCACAATGACTACACACTAGCCACTGGATAGTCTATTCACTTTTGCAATCTGGTGGATACGCGAAGAACTGCACCCAAACAAACCAGGATCCAGGTAATCAAGGAAATCAACAACGGTAAACAGAGGTGTGATTGGCAGCCTTCACGGAAGATTGACAAGCGAATGCAGTGTGGAATATATATATATATATATATATATATATATATATATATATATATATATATATATATATATATATATATATATATATGCAAATACAAATCCTGTGGAGGGTTTTTGTCACTTTTTTTACTCACCATAACTTAACTCAGTATTATGGTATATATATATATATATATATATAGTGCAGAATAAAGGAGTTCTTCAGTATTAGGTGATACCTTTTTTATTGGACTAACAATTTATGTCATAGGACAAGCTTTCGAGAGTTATCCTCTCTTCTTCAGGTCAAGCAATACCTGAAGAAGAGAGGACAACCCTCGAAAGCCTGTCCTATGACACAAATTGCTAGTCCAACAAAAAAGGCATCACCCAATACTGAAGAACTCATCCATTCTGCACCATCCTGCTTGCCTCTATTCTTATCCACACTTTCTCTCCCCCCCAGTATCCCTCCCCCTCCCCACCTTTCTTTGACACTGTCCCCTGGCTTCAAACACTTAACACCCTACCTTATCTACAGTAAATATCTGTTTTTTTTTCTTTTCCTCTCTCTACACTGTTTTAGCCATTGAATCATTTGTATATCAGTATTTCTTGACCTGAAGAAAAGAGGAGACCTCTCGAGGGCTTGTCCTATGACATGGATTGTTGGTCCAATGGAGAGGGTGTCACCTAGTACTGAGGAACTCATTTGTTCTGCGCTATCGCAGCTGGACTAACACAGCTATTTTCTGCTTTATATATATATATATATATGTGTATATATATATATATATATATATATATATATATATATATACCATAATACTGAGTTAAGTCATGTTAAAATGGTTTTTGAGGCAAAAAGTGACAGTGTGTGCTCATTTGCATGTAATTTCCCAGAATCCCTTGCTGCAGTGGAAGTGCTGTATGCTGGGTGATAATGGGGAAAGGCGGGGTTGCAGACCTGCCTAAGACATGCAGATGAGCATACAGTTGTATTTGCACATATATATATATATATATATATATATATATATATATATATGTATATGTGTGTGCAAGCTCCATAGCACGTAACTGAGTAAAAAATAAGGTACATTTATTAAACAAATCAGCAACCCATAAGAATGTGCACTTACAGGATTTCAAACAGAACCATTCGTGGGAGAGAAATCTCTATTGTGGTCATCTGCGGTGGTAGGGTGAGTCCCAGGTTTGCAGAGTGGATGTAAACAGCCCAGGTTCACCATGAATTGGCAGCAAGATATAAAGGCATCCAATGCCTGCAAGTCCTTTTCTCCCTCATACAATGATTGCTACTGCTGCGACACACTTTATTCGAGCAAATACCCAGTATGTACCTGGCAGATACCTGGAATGCGCCGCTCCTCACCTCTGACAAGCCCCGTTGCATTTGCCTTCCCAGCCTGGGTTCATGCCTGGCTGATGGGCGGCTGATCTGTTAAATGATAATGATTAGAATTTAATAGGCTGCAATGCTTCGCGTGTCTACCAGATGGCATAAATTCATGAATTGTAATCAGTATATATATATATTATATATATATATACTGTGCAGTATTGCAGCCAGCGGGAATAAAATGCTTCAATCCCTGCCTGGAAAATAACTCAATGCACTCGGGCAGAAAACAGTCACAAACCTCAATACACCCGGGTATACCCGAATTCGTGGGACTAGCCGAGCTCGAATAAAGTGTGTCGCCAGTGTAACACTTGAAATTACCGCCAGCCGGAGCGCAGGGAAGCCAGGGACTCCAAATACACCAACACAAACGCGATGACGTCACAGCTCTACGCGTTTCGTCACATTGCGGCGACTTCGTCAGGAGAATGTGATTGTCAGGGACAGCCAGTTAAAAAGGCTGGATCAAGTAAACCTATTTTCACATTGGTACTAAGTTTCACCACAAATCGTATAACTCTAAAATTACTATAAATATCAACATTACAATGAATAACAACAAAAAAAACATCAATAATTATGTTGTTCACATCATACAATGAAAATAGCTAAAACTAAACAATTTAATTATGTATAAACTCAACTAACACAATGACATGTTAGAAAAAGCTGTCCCACTATTACCAATCTAAGTTTCATCAAATATGGAAAAAAAAATATATATATACCAAATTGAAATTAAAACCTAAACCTATAATTTTAGATTCAAAAGATATTAATAAATCAATATATTAATTAGAATATAATAATATGAATATATAAACAACCAAATACCACTACACCATACACTGGCGACACACTTTATTCGAGCTCGGCTAGTCCCACGAATTCGGGTATACCCGGGTGTATTGAGGTTTGTGACTGTTTTCTGCCCGAGTGCATTGGGTTATTTTCCAGGCAGGGATTGAAGCATTTTATTCCCACTGGCTGCAATACTGCACAGTATATATATATACTGCATTACAATTCATGAATTTATGCCATCTGGTAGACACGCGAAGCATTGCAGCCTATTAAATCCTAATCATTATCATTTAACAGATCAGCCGCCCGTCAGCCAGGCATGAACCCAGGCTGGGAAGGCAAACGCAACGGGGCTTGTCAGAGGTGAGGAGCGGCGCATTCCAGGTATCTGCCAGGTACATACTGGGTATTTGCTCGAATAAAGTGTGTCGGTGCAGTATAAATGAATGATAGAAAAATCTAAATAAAATTGAAAAAATATTAAAATCAACCTATTTAATTCCTTGTGTGATGAGAACAACATTCACAAAACAATCTTCACATTATATGTACTAACAAAAATTATTAGATTAATAATTCACATAGTGCATTAATTAACATTATATCTAATTACATATAATAACAACAATTGTTACATTCAAAAATAACTAAATAACTATTTTTTACTCAGTTACGTGCTATGGAGCTTGCGCTTTTGTTTGTTTTTGTTCATAGATTCCAAAAGTGGTTGGCTATACCACTCCCCTTAAAGCTGCAAAGATGCTCCCTGGATCTTCTATTGGGACTATATTTCTCTCTGGATTTTTTATTTGAGTGGAACATTCAATTTGGATTTTCCTTTTTTTTCACTATCACGTTATGGTTTGTAGATATTATTAGGTTAAATTGTGGTAATTTTAATTTATTTTAATATTTTAAATATGTCATTATAATTTATCATTTATTAGGGTTATTTCACATCCTCTTTAGTGCTACTTAATTTTTGTGTTGTCTTCGATATATATATATGTGTATATGTATATGTATGTATATATATATATATATATATGTATGTATATAAAGCAGAAAGTTGCCGTGTTGCTCCAGTTGCGATGGTGCAGAATGGATGAGTTCTTCAGTATTGGGTGATGCCTTTTTTGTTGGACTAGCAATTTGTGTCATAGGACAGGCTTTCGAGGGTTGTCCTCTCTTCTTCAGGTATTGCTTGACCTGAAGAAGAGAGGATAACTCTCGAAAGCTTGTCCTATGATATAAATTGTTAGTCCCATAAAAAAGGTATCAACTAATACTGAAGAACTCACTTATTCTGCACTATCGCAACTGGACTAACACGGCTATTTTCTGCTTTATATATATATATATATATATATATATATATATATATATATATATATATATATATATATATATATATATATTTCCCTATATTAAGTACGAAAGCAATATATATTCAGCACACAATAGGTTACAATGTTTTTAAGTTGGTTTTCTCATGATGGATTTTATGGGTAGCTTGAAAGTTAAAAGAGGTTTGAAACTGAGTGACAGGATGTATATGTTAGAGATAAGACTTGTGTTGCCCAGTTTCAAACTCCCATTCCCATACATTGTATTTCACTGATGCTTTATGCTATAACTTATATTCAGACAGGAATGACCCTGTTCATAGCTCTGTCTAGCTATGTCTGTTATTTTAAACTAGGATTCTTGTCGGTGTTTTATATTTTCTGATGTCTTTCGTCCCTAGCACTGTTATATATTTTTCTTAGTTCTTTATCTTCCTGAGAAATCAGTGTGAATAGTTAGCAAAAAAAGTAAGTTAGCTAAGACCAGTGATTTATGTCTCTTTATTCAGATGGTATAAGAATCACTTTGAATATGGCATTCAAGTCACTACCTTTTTAGACACTGAAGACTAACATATGTATCTATAATATGTATCCTTGATACATAAAATGCTTTATAGTAGGGTGAGGGACAAAGGGAAGATGTCCCAGCATCAGCTTTATAGTAAACAGATAGCTCAGTGATTTATAAAATAAAACTAAATGGTGCAAATGGGGATAAGGTTTGTAGGCAAAAAGAAAAGGAAAGAAACCCCAATGAATGCACTCATACCAGTGTAGTTGATAAACGATTGAGAATATTTTAAAACCTTTTAATAGTCAATAATCTAAAAATTAGTTATGTATGGGACCTGGTAAAGAAATCCATGACCAGCCCTTCAAACCTTATGCTTCTTAGAACACAATGTTAGTGGTTATTGATCATATAAAATGACCACAGCCACCTGTCATCAAAATTCCTGTATACACTGTTATCAGTGCAAATAGACCTATATCGCTCATACAGTGTCGTATTTTTTAGCTGCAGTATTTGTTTCACTACTACTCAGACAATGTGGTTGCACTTAGCAGATTTATACGTATTGCTAAACTTTGACTCTGCTATAACGTTTGTAACAAAGTAAAACCTGAAACCTGAATCACGAAGGCTTTTCTAACATTTGTCTTTGCTTTATTTAATCTTTCTGTCTCTCTGTCATTATTTTGATGTTAGGAAACCCCTCCCTACAGTAACTTGAAGTAAAACTAAATTTATGTTTTAATTCTATCACATTCAGAAGGAAAGTCACGATTTGTGTATCTGTCGTATGGTGTTGCACAACGAGAAGGTTGCAATGGAACGGACACAGTATATTAAAAAGCGTGGTTTAGTGGGGCTAAAAGTATCTGATCCAGAGATGACGAACTAAAGGACAAAATACTGTGTTTGCCCAAATGTTATACGGGTGTGAAGATTGAGATAATGTGAGTGGCTATCATCACCTCCATTTTGGCCTAAACCACCATTTTCTGAGTGTTTGCTATATGAATGTTTATTTGTCTCATTCGTGAATGAATGAACTGTGAATGTTTGAATCTGCAGAGTATCGCTCCTAGATATAACTAACCCTTTTTAATTCCTACAAGGCAGGCAAGAATTGAAATAGCATTCGTAAGCGATTAGACATTCCTGCTGATCTGAGTTCTTTCTTATCTGACAGCCACAGCATACATACAGGGCTGGACAGAGTAACTCCCTTATGTCACAGGGTTGGGAGGCCCACATTATGGTAAATTATCGATAAGAATATAGCAATGTAAAGCATATATATGTATCAACTAATATATTTTTGCATGTCATCATATCATCACTTATCTGTAAGCCAGCCCCCTTAAGGGGTGTATTACTCATTTTGAAATGTATAAAAATGTGATACTAAGCAATATGTTTTCAGAGGCTTGAGTTCTTTCTGAATTCTTGTCTCCCAAATTGTGCCTTGGTACAGATAAACTCATGTGTTACTTTGAACCCTTGTCTTATTGATCTTATTTCTAAGCTTTGACAGATGGCGCCCGAATAGGGACACCCAACATCTCGGGACCAGGAAACTCAGACGGAGAAACTGCCTACATTACTCAAACGTGCACACTTAGAATAAGGTATGGCTTTATCCTTTTTAACAGAAAAAGCCGTTAGATTAATTGTTTGAGTAATCTGTAGACAGTTTGTTCTTTATGGGCAACCTACCTGAGTGACGGGACACCCTGTATCACGTGAGTTTATCAATATTATACTGATCAGGTATTGTTATTGTTGTTTTTATATTATTGCCATAAACTCAGGTTACACCTTATGCCAAATGGCAGGCCAATTCAGGGCTCAGAAGGTGTAATAGTTAATAAGGTGGAAAGTTTCCTAAGCTTGGGAAGAGAACTATTGTTAAGGAACAGCAGGTAACTATTTTTAAGGCCACTGTTCCTTAACTCTATATTCTACTTATATTATACCAAGTGGTGGGGCACCTTATTGGTACCCGATTGACTAACGTTGATCGGGGATAGGTCAGATTATACTTTATGCTAAATGGCAGGCCAATTCAGGGCTCAGAAGGTATAATACTGCAGTTAATAAGGTGGTAAGTCTCAAAAAAACTTGCAAAGAGAAGATTTTGTTAAGGAGCAACAGGTGACTATTTTATTTTTTAATACCACTGCTCCTTAGCTCTATATTCTACCAAGTGTTGGGCACCTTATTGGTACATGGTCAGCTAACGTTGATCTGTGTAATACAGGAGAATTATGGGAAACCTACATTCTCAGTCGCCGGCGCAGGGTACGTCCCTTGAAATTATGTGTGGACTTTATGGCAATAAAATGTTTTAAAAATGGATATTTAGTGACGCAGAATATATTGAATAAGAAGGAAACTGAAACATATCAGGCTCTGTTTTAAAAATAACTGCAGCATTATTGGACCCCCCTTTTTTCTAATCCCCTTTTCCTCATCTCCCTTCCCTCACCCTTTTTCACTGAAAGGTCACAGGAGTTGCATGTCTGTGAGGCACAGGAGTTGCGTGTCTGTGAGACATGGAAGTTAATTATTAACCTAGGAAGAAATGGCTTGAATTTAAGAATCTTAAAGTAGTTTTTTAGGAATGAATGCATTAATACTGCATGGAAGAAAAAGGGGACATCCTCTTTAAATGTTTTTTGTTTGTTTTTATCTTAGAAAGCTCATAGAAACTAGTTTGATGGCATAATAATATACATGTCATGGAGTGAAGTGTTTGTGTGTCACACTGATAGTTAATGTATGTATGTATGCATGCATGTCTTTATTCATTTAGCGCCATTAGTGTACATAGCGCTTTACATTGTCACTTGTTGTACTAATCATAAAAATAACAAATAATCTCTTGTAAAAGGGTCATTTAAGTTTAAACCCTTTTGTCAAAGTGTATTAAGCCTGCTGCCATTTACAAGGCATGACAGTAGCATTTAAAATAAACCTAGGAAGTATTGTATGTTAAAGTCTGTTAGTGTAATATTTTAAAAGAGAATGAAAATTTGGCAGTTGTAAAAAGAAGTCATTTCACCCCGACTCAAATATGAATTTGTATTTTTTACTGAAGCACATTTTTTCCTGGGCGTAGGAAATACTGTGTTACAATATTTAAATGAAGTTTTAAATTTAAATTTTATGTGCTGATTTAGAGGAGTCAGGACTAAAAGCAAGGTATATCTATAAAGCAAAGTTTTAAAAAGTAAATGTTTATTTTTTATTTAAACAGAAAGAGTCTGATCTTATGGAGTAAGGAAGCTTTATTAAGTTTTACTCTGGCCCACAAGATTAAGATCGTGTTGGAGTTTTGTAGAAAGAAGAATGAATGTTGATGGAAGATAAACTCAGAGAACGTGTGTATGTGTCTGTGTGGGTGTGTGTAAGAAAGATAAGGAATTATAAATATATAGTAAATAAAACAATAAGATTTATGTTTTATAAGAAGGGTTGCAAAGATGGTTTTGTGTTTGTTTTTGTGTTATCAAGGTTTTTCTGTTCAAACTTATAATAGGAAACTAACGGTTTGTTTTCTTAAATACACTGCTCGTCTGATTTTTGAACAGTAGTCATTTAAAAGAGGGAAGGTTAAAAGCAGCCAAGTGGGCTGGCCCCCCTCCTCCAGCTTAAGGAATGTACAAAAACCACGTTCCAGACATGAAAAGTTAACTAGAAGCTGAGAAAAAAAAAAAATTGTTTAAAAGCAGCTTAGTTATAGTATGGGGAAAGAGAATGATACTGTAATGTATTTATTTTTGGGACTAAGTTTGCAGGATCAAACAGGTCTGTTTTGGGTTTTTATCTTATTTTTTGTAAAGTTCATTTTGCTCTGTATCAGAGAAATGTGAAATGATGCTTATTTATTGTGCTTTCTGTTTTTTGTATCTATTTTAGGATAAATACCTCATAGTTTATAAAATGCTTTAGATGGCATAGCCCCCATTATGGAGGAATTATTACAAGAAGGGGTTATAATCCCCACATGCAGTATCCAAATTACCTCTACGCAGAAACCAGCAAACACATTTCAATTCTATTTGTTCTAATTAGGAGATGTTTTTTAACGCTATTTGTTATAATTGTTTCATTAACAATACAATAATATTAATATGTATTTCCGTATTTGAATAGTGTCAAAAGTATACTCAGTACTTCACAAAGCGTACAATATAAACAAGTAAGCATAAAATCAGATATGAAATAATTTTTCCTATAAAGTTAACTGCATATGTGATGTATTTTTATAACTTTTAACCATTACCTCTCCTTTCCCTCCAAAAGGTGTCTTAATTTGAACCCTGATCTATAGCCTCTCATTTTAAAGAATGCAACTGTAGGCTATCTAGATTTTATTTTTTAAAAAGCAGTAGCTATTGTCAAATTCATGATAAATATATATTTAAATCTCAAGCTGCTGATATTTTAAATACCATCATCCTTTGTCGTATGTTGTTCACATGTCATAGGATTTGCATATGAACAAAAGAGAGGATAATTTATATGATTTTCCATACCACACCTGTCTATATGCGGACTCTGCCTATTTTGTTCATTGCAACATTACCTTATGTATGTTGTTTTGTTATTTATCCTTGAATATTTCTTGCCGATATGACTCCATTCATATTGTGTTGTGTTTTGGTGCTGTCTACTCATTGCTACACATAGCAACATGTTATTTCATGAATATTCATGTAGAGAGGGATATACCCCATCTCTTTACATTTTCCAGCATAACTATTGGATAGCTTTATTTTGAGTCTGTTTGGGAACTAAGTATTAATGTGATAAGCTGCTACTCTGCAGTGTTTTGTGGTGAAGCTAATTAGCATTGTTAGTATATTATGGTCACTGGCCCCTCATGTTCTGATAGGGCTTTGTGTTCATATTAGCATTTTTGTTTACCGTATACTGTCCGTTTCGTTCACATGGGGACTCTTTTATTTATGATTTATTAGTTGTCATTTTTATGCATTTTGTAAGTTTTTAGCTTGTAAAAAAGTTGTATACGTTTTAGTTGTGTTATAGTTAAGTTTATGTGGATATTTCCCATTTGGTCTGTAATAAATTTGATATTAGTGGTATTAGTTATTTAACTGGTACTTTATGTATATTTTACAGTTTACAATGAGTGCAAGCTTTAGGGACTTTTAGTGACAACCTCTTGCCACTTATCAGTGTTCTCTTACGATACTTTCCTATGCACCGTTGATTTCTTTCTTTTGTAAGTTGGTGAGCAAGGTATTTTTGTGTTTATTTTATACGCGGATGCCAAGATAGTGGTGAAAAACAAAAAAAAAAATTTGAGCTGATACTAAATTATAGTGGCTAAAAGCGCTCTCCTTGTGCTTTTATTAATGAAATGTTTAAGTCTCTCCAAACTTAGGTGCAGCTTATACAGTCTACCAAGGAGAATACAAAGCAGCATCATTGCAAGAAAAAAGTGCCGGCACCACCGTAAACAGCTAACAAAGACAAAGAATCATCAAGCCAGCGTTTTTTACCAACTGTTAGTGTATCTAGGCACAATAATCCTAGAACATTTAACCACCGAGGAATTAAGACTTCAGGCAAGGCCCGGTCTTAAACAAACAATTTGTTTTTTCTGAACTCAATATTATCAAGGCCCGGACTTAAATGAACAATTTGTTTTTACAGGACTCAATATTATTATTTTTTTATGCTTTAGAGTGTGTTTTTAAGATGTATGCCCCACTAGGCAAGATCAGCCTACACCATCCAGATGATGATAAGGGATGATCAGTTTTGAAATATTTGTAATGTTCATTGTTTTATGGTCACATCAGTTTGCAGACAATCATACAATCTTGCACAATGCTGCACAGGTTAATGGGTCACAAGGGAATATATACAATGTATCCCTCCCATACTCTAGTGGCCCCCAATGACGTAAGAGAGAATTACATTTAACCCCTTGAGTATGGATACCGTACACTAATGCCGAATTTAAAATGATGAAATGTTAATTTGAATTTGTTTACAGGAAACTTTTCTAAACCGAATTCCACTGGTAAATGAGGTTCCTGTAGGTGGAAATTACACTGGGAACAACAATCAATTTATGGGTCAGGTGTCTCCACCAACCAATGAAATTTGTATGAAAATATATTTACAGCCCTGAACTAAACATTTACAGGGAGGATGTAGCCTTAATTTTTCAGTTTTAATTAAGATAGTAAAAAGTGCTTGCACAAATTCTAGTTTACCTAGGGGAGTGTATTGAATTTGTGGAAAATGGGCCTACAGAGTATTACCATGTGGTTGGACAGGGTCTTGCTATCTAGGTACAGTTGTACCTGCCTTTATAATGACCCACTGGCAGGATCAGGAATAGCAGAGCCACTTCCAACACACAGGGTTTGAAAAGTAGTCTATGGAAAGAACAATTTTGGGCTAGCTTATTTCCTAATGTAGGAGTTGAGTTGCTATATGACAGGCTCAATGTACTTACGGATGTACTGGATGATGTTCTCAATCATACAACTACATTCATTAATTTACTTAATCAAGAACAGGTACAGATTAGATTAATGGCCCTACAGAATAGAATGGCTCTGGACTATATTTTAGCGTGTGTGCCCGAGTTAAAGAGCAATGTTATGTTATTTAGAGATCAAAGTGGTAAGATTGAGCATGAGGTAGAGAAGATCGCAGAGATACAGGAGAGATTAAGGAAAGGTGGAGATAAGAGGTGAGTTTCGTTAGGAATTACCATGTTGGTTGGTTTTCTAGAAGCGAAACTGATGGATGGATTTGTCAGTGTGCTTGCAGTTCTGATTGTTTTGTATGACTGTGTCATGTGCAGTAAATCCATACTGCAAAGGTGTGTAACACCCTCTACCCAGGCCATGCCACTGATCACATACAACACTACGGAAGATGCAATCTCAGAAGGAAAAGTCAGTCCTCCTCAATGGAATACAGATGAAGATGATGGCAGAAAGACCAACCTGGCTGAGATGATAGCCAGCAGCTCTGTGAGTTTCCAGAACTATCGGAGCCATGCAAATTGGGGCCCTCCAGGCCAGTGCAACGCTTCTGAGTTTTATCTGAATTATCCTTAAAAGACTATGTTTTCAAGAATAAAAAGAGAGGACTGTGAAGATTGAGATAATGTGAGTGGCTATCATCACCTCCATTTTGGCCTAAACCACCATTTTCTGAGTGTTTGCTATATGAATGTTTATTTGTCTCATTCGTGAATGAATGAACTGTGAATGTTTGAATCTGCAGAGTATCGCTCCTAGATATAACTAACCCTTTTTAATTCCTACAAGGCAGGCAAGAATTGAAATGCATTCGTAAGCGATTAGACATTCCTGCTGATCTGAGTTCTTTCTTATCTGACAGCCACAGCATACATACAGGGCTGGACAGAGTAACTCCCTTATGTCACAGGGTTGGGAGGCCCACATTATGGTAAATTATCGATAAGAATATAGCAATGTAAAGCATATATATGTATCAACTAATATATTTTTGCATGTCATCATATCATCACTTATCTGTAAGCCAGCCCCCTTAAGGGGTGTATTACTCATTTTGAAATGTATAAAAATGTGATACTAAGCAATATGTTTTCAGAGGCTTGAGTTCTTTCTGAATTCTTGTCTCCCAAATTGTGCCTTGGTACAGATAAACTCATGTGTTACTTTGAACCCTTGTCTTATTGATCTTATTTCTAAGCTTTGACACGGGGAAGAATTTAATGCGGGGGATCTTGTTTGCAATATGACAGGCGTTTCAGCTCATTACCGACTTGAAAGTACAGCATAGGGAGGGCAGGAAAAACAAGACCAATGCTGGTCAGCAGAATATCAATACCATCATGTACAACACCATGAAATAAAATCTCCATGGGTAGCTGTTTTTTTTAGAATACCTGTCCTATTCACTGAGAATGAATGATTCATGAATTGGAGGTGATATTTATCAAATTTATATGCCCCAAAAATGTGTTAAACAGTGCTAGCGTGATAAAGAAGCAATAACTCAGAAATCTGTGTTAATCAGCAAACTAGCAATGCAATTTTGGAGGAGTAGGCTATAATACAGTTCGTTGCCAAAGGGCTATGACATATGTGTTCCAAACCCCTATGCCTGAAAAGTATTTAACCACTTTGAAGCTACCAAATGCATTGCATAGTAATGCCTTCAAGCATCAAAGGAGTAAACATATAACATAAACACAAATACTAATAAAACACAAAAAGCATAACATCCATATGTACAAACAATAGCCACTTAGTAGTTGTATTGTATGTCTTTATTTATATAGCGCCATTAATGTACATAGCGCTTCACAGCAGTAATACATGGGGTAATCCAATAAATAACAGATAATATAAATAACAGATCATGGGAATAAGTGCTTTAGACATTAAGGAAGAGGAGTCCCTGCTCCGAGGAGCTTACAGTCTAATTGGTAGGTAGGGAGAACGTACAGAGACAGTAGGAGGGAGTTCTGGTAAGTGCATCTGCAGGGGGCCAAGCTTTATGTAACATGTGTTCAGAATAGCCACAGTGCTATTCATATGCTTCTTTAAGCAAGTGTGTCTTAAGGTGGGTCTTAAAGGTGGATAGAGAGGGTGCTAGTCGGGTACTGAGGGGAAGGGCATTCCAGAGGTGAGGGGCAGTCAGTTCTAGTAGCTAGCTTGTCATGGGTTGACCATGACTTGTAGCCACTTGGGTTATTAAAGGGTTAATAAATTCATGTTTTTAACAATGTTAATAAATATTTTTATCAACCTATGTAATACCATTATATACATAGTGCTAGTAAGCTCAACACCTGCTTGGGGGAGGTGATAAAAGTCGGCTATATTTTTTGGCAATAGCATGATCTTGCTAAGTTTCGGAGTTTAGTGAATATATAATTCCAACCAAAACACACAGACCATGGGGAAAAAGGGACAATATAATATAGTTTAGTAGTCCCAGTTATTAAAGTAAAAATTCTCATACAGAGTACAGTGAGTCCTCGATATCCGAAGTACCGATATCCGTCGGATGCGATATCAGATGCCGCATAGTGCAATCCGTTGGATGCATTAACCAACGCCGGACCCGCTTATCCGGCAGTCACCGCCGCTGATTAACATTGACCCACAATCAGATGGTACGTTTCCCGGTGGCTGTTTGTGGGACGCATTTCATCAGATAACCGAGGACCGCCTGTACTTACATTTACAAAAAATGAATAATGTCAATAATAAACTTCCAGTGTGTAAATAACCAGGTATCATGTCTCCTACTGTGTTAGAGAAGAAAAAAAAGAAACATAGTGAAGCAATCCAGGGTTAAAACTTTCCAAATAGATTTTAATTTATTATACTCACAAAAGAGAGTAAACGCCAATCAAATATACAAAATGTATCTTGCCCAGTGAGACAGCGTTCCTTGTGTGTGTCTAGCTCAAACTTTGTGATGTAATTTCTGGTTCGTCTGCTTCCTGTTTCGTGATACTATGGAAGAACTCACTAAATGCATTTGTCTTGGGAACTTCATCAGGGATATGAGTTTAGTGAATGGCATGTGAATAAATATTGTGGCCTTAATTACTCATTTACATGATTATTTGCAAATGGCATGTTATAAAAACATCACCAACATGTTGCTGTAGTATAAAGTCCCAGGTCAATTCTTTACTGCTGGTGAAACGGCTTTAGCAAATAGGTTGATAATTTAAATTGATGGCAAAAACTTTTTTTTTAATCGACCTTCATTGAATCAAGGACTGAGGGCAATATTAATTATACACAACTTCTGAATTTGTCGTTGCCCATTCCGTGACACATTTTTAAAATGTCTGCTAATTCTATGTAAAAAATTATTGGGAAAATGATCGGAGGAAGAGTAGCGGGAAAAAGAAGAGTATGGCCTATTTGTAATCCTAGCCTGATGGTCTATGTGTAAATCCATCTATAGCCAGCAGCGAGAAATCCACAACCTGCTTGCTCCCCTTGATCCTGAGGTGCTTGGAGTCCCAATCTGTAAAAAAATGTTCTATCTTTTTTTCTTCTTTGCTTCATCCTCTTTATCTTCTATTTTCTTTTCTTCTCTGTTCTTCAGCCCCCGGATGTAAACACTCCGAGAGATCTTTGAGGGGTGTAGGGCCATCGCATAATGTGCAAATCGATCACGTGTTACAAATTGATTGCTGTAATGTAATTCGGGCCATTTTTCATGACATCACAGGTTTTGCCAACCTTGGTTGACAAAACCTTTGGTGTCATAAAAATGGCACCAATCACGTAACCGTAATCAATCTTATTGATCCATTTCTACATGTTATGCATGCCTTCATGGCCATTATGGCTACTAAGTGGTAAATACAACAGTGGAGGTTACATTTTTGTACTAGTCCAGGGTTTCACTCCGTTTTTCTGTGTTGCAAAGGTAATGTAGAATGCTGAAGTGGCTCGTTTCAACACCGTTGATTAGCCAGTTATAAAGTCCCATTAAATTATCCGATTAAAACCACTTCAGATAATATAGACTACGGGTTGGAGAGATACTGTATTTTCCCTGAAGCTAAGGACTCTCAATGAAGATTTGGCCGTCGCCTGAAAATCTCCGGAAAGCTGACTTGGAGTCTGCTTCAGGAATCTCTTCACCCTGTATAGAACACTCAGAATCAGGGCCGCCGACAGGGGGAGACAGCCAGGACTACTGTCCCAGGCCCAGCCGGGCAAGAGGCCCGGCCTCCCTGCGACAACCCTGCAGTTCTCTCTGTGCAAGCAAGACGGGCCCTCCCATTTTCCTGTCCCCCCATTTCCTGGGCCCCTCTCATCTATCCCTCTCCTCCTGCAGGTAAGACGAGCCCTCCCTTTTTCTGACTGCCACCCCCATCTGTCCCTCCCTTCCCTCCTGCAGGACAGAAGGGCCCTCCCCTTTGCTCGGCATGCCCATCTGTCCCTAGCTTCCCCAGTCCCTATGGCTGGCTCTGCGGGCCTGCAAGGGCTCTTCTGTGAATTGACCATGCTGCTCCAGCAGGCCCATCCAAGGGCCCCAGGTAAGCCTACATGCCCCAGTCCCCCCTTATACCAGCTTCCCAGGCCTACCCCCCGTTGTGTGTGTGTTATTGTGTGTATTTGGGGAGGTGGGCTTATTATGTGTGTGTGTGTGTGTTTAGGGAGGGGGCTTATATTATGTGTGTGTATTTGGGGAGGGGGGCTTATATTGTGTGTCTGTATATTTGGGGAGGGGGGCTTATAGTATGTGTGTATTTTGGGAGGCAGGTTTATATTGTATGTGTATTTGGGGAGGGGCTTATTGTGTGGGTATTTGGGGAGGGGGGCTTATATTGTTTGTGTGTGTGTATTTAGGGAGTGGGCTTATATTATGTGTGTGTATTTGGGGAAGGGGCTATTATTGTGTGTGTCTGTGTATTTGGGGAGGGGGGCTTTTTGTGTGGGTATTTGGGGAGGGGGGCTTATATTGTGTGTGTGTATTTGGGGAGGGGGCTTATATTGTGTGTGTCTGTGTATCTGGGGAGGGGGCTTATTGTGTGTGTGTATGTATTTGGGGAGGTGGGATTATTGTGTGTGTTTTTGGAGAGGGGGCTTATTGTGTTTGTGTGTGTGTATATTTGTGGAGGGGGTCTTATTGTGTTTGTGTATTTGGGGAGGGTGGCTTATATTGTGTGTGTGTGTGTGTGCGTGTGTGTGTGTATTTGGGGAAGGGGCTATTATTGTGTGTGTCTGTGTATTTGGGGAGGGGGGCTTTTTGTGTGGGTATTTGGGGAGGGGGGCTTATATTGTGTGTGTGTATTTGGGGAGGGGGCTTATATTGTGTGTGTCTGTGTATCTGGGGAGGGGGCTTATTGTGTGTGTGTATGTATTTGGGGAGGGGGGTGTATTGTGTGTGTGTGTGTGTGTGTATGTATTTGGAGAGGGGGGATTATTGTGTGTGTGTTTTTGGAGAGGGGGCTTATTGTGTGTGTGTGTGTGTGTATATTTGTGGAGGGGGTCTTATTGTGTTTGTGTATTTGGGGAGGGGGGCTTATTTTGTGTGTGTGTATTATTTGGGGAGGGGGTTATTGAGTGGCGGGAGAAATACATGGGTGGGAGGGACAGGGTGACAGGGGTGAGTAAGGTAGGGGATGAAGGAAAGGGTAATGGAGAGTGTAAGAGGGGGGTTGAGAGAGTGAGGTGTGGGAGAGGGGGGGGGGGGAGTGGGTTCCCACAAGGCCAACGACATGTCGGTGGGGGGCCCCGGTGGAAAGCTTAGTCCTGGGCCCTGGGCAAGTTGTCTACAGCCCTGTCCAGAAGAGGGTTTCTACATATATTTAAAAAATGTTGTGTGTGAAAACGATTGAAGCTGTTTCTTTGGAGTACTGTATAGTAAATATGGTTCTAAGAAAGCATATTTGAAGAGCACCACACTATAGAAGAATTTGAGCAGTTCCCTAAATAAGCCATGCTTAAGTCTGTAGAGGGAGTTCATAAGTTCAATTATTTGTAATGTGGTATTAGGAAATTAATAACAATGATATATCCACGTCAATTCTTGTTACATTAACATTAATATATCAATTGTAGTGCATATAATTATTTTTTTCTGTTGGCAATTAGGCAGAAATCGTGGACACATTCCAGCCTCTATAGATGGCGAAAAACTTGTTTACTTATAAGTCTTTCCTATCCATTAATTATGTCAAATGTTTTTTCAGATGTAAAAGGCAGGATAACCAGATGTTGCAGTTTATCAGCAGCTGTTGTGTTTTGCTTGTATCAGTCCCTTGGTATTGTGTTCAAAAGAGGCATCTAGTATGCAGTATGCTCATATGAGAACCGAATCTTTGCATCTCATCGTCACATCAATTTTGGCGTTTGGTTCCTTGTCTGTATCAAGCCAAGGAACAGATCCTACTAATATTGATCAGTTTTACTAACAACTGTGTGTAAATATGGTAAGCTACTGAAGGAAATACTGTACAGTATATTATGAAACATGTTTTGCTTCCTCACGTACTGTATGCATTGGGCACAGTTTTTCATGTGCTCTTGGCCATTATATCTCTGCAATATTTATCTTACATTTTCATTCTCTTCCAATATCTTTTTCTGAGACTACTGTACTTATCCCTTATCTTCATCTCACACACAAACACTTATCCTCAGCAGGGGGAAGTTAGTAAGGCTACATCTGTAGCAGTCAAACAAAAATAATAAAATTAAACAACAAATGAACATAATAAGCTACCTTTAAAAGAAACACTACCTCCCTAAAGTGAATATCTGATAATATCTTTTAATTTCAACCTCTTATTTTCTCTTTCACTCTTTCTTTATCGCCTATTTCCATCTCTGTGTTTGTCTGTCTTCCCAAGAGACCATTTCTGTCCCTCTTTATTTCTTCCTCTGTTTGTGCCTCTAATACAGGGGCGCGCAACTTTTTTTTGCTGCGCCCCCCCCTGCATGCTCCTCTTTGTTCTGCCCCCCCTTACCTTGCTTTGCGCACCGCTGCTCTAATATATTCTTCTCTTTCCCAATCTGTGTGGTTGTACCCTCTCTCTTTTTTCGACTGTTCCTTACTTTCAAATGTTAATTTTGTACCATCCCTTTTTATAATTGTAACCCTTTTATGCCATCCCCCCCTAAGTGATCTGGGGGGGTTCTCTCCTTCACTGGTTACACGGGTGTATTGGTGCTGGAACCTGCTGGTAATAGGAGGGTTGAGGGCTCTGCGGTGGTGTGGGGAGAGCCAGGACAGGGACAGAGGGTGGGACAGGTTACCTTGTTCTGGTCATCTCTGGGTGGTGCAACGCCTCCAGCCAGTAGGGATCCTCTGGGGTCTTCAGAGGAGGGACCCCCCACTGACACTCTTCACATACCAGAGACAGAGTTCCACACAGCAGTATCTTTCTGGAGTTTTATTGCAGCATCAGCACAGCATCACAGCATCACAGCAGCACAGTATCATCAGTCCTATCTCTCTAGCTCAGAGCCCTGGCTAGCATCATGTTCTTCTTGGCCCCCCTCCCTCCTACCCAGCATGGGTGGAGGGAGAGAGTTCCTGTAATTACTCTTCTCACTCAGTAGATAACAGACTCAACAGACTCCTTAACTAATTGGCTAACTGACTACTTAATTTAGGAGGTGTGTCTCAATTGGAACATCTCAGGGAGTGTCTCTAACTTTGAAACATTACAAGACAAAGCCGGGTACAGATTGGCCCACACACAGCAGGGGGCGTTCCAACCAATATCCACCCCTTTGATTGACAACATCAGGTTGCAAGGCCCGCCCTTGAATATTGCTACATATTCAAGGCTGAATACACATGCAGACCTTTTGAAGGAATTAACCTTTCCACTGACTGTTCTAACAGGACTGACAGAGGAAAAGCCCCAGAACAAGAAGTAACTGCCGGGAGGCCATGTTACATAATCTTTTAGGTTAAACTGCTGGTTGTGTGGGTGTGCTTCCATTGGGGTGACTGCTAACAGGGTCTATGAGCACATTACTTTGATCCCTTTTTAAAAAAACATTGCACAGTTCATTCAATGAGGAAGCACGCTGTTTTTTGGCATCATTTACAGTAGTGTGTCAGCTTGTTGAGTTTCAATTGAGTTATTCTGATGCATAGCCCTTAGCATTTGTTGTTACACTGCAGTGTTTTTGTTCTATATGAGTTCAACGCTCTGTTCTCATGCACCATGAATCTGCCAGAGTTCTCCTGGGTAGTGTAGAACTGTATATATTCTCTAAAACTAGGACATTGTTCCTTTATATGGCCAAATACAGGTGCTTTATGTGTGGGGGTGACAGAGGAGGGGGTACCTTTTGTTCAGTTCCTATGAACTGTAGGACTACGGTCACCATATGGTAGCTTTCTTCTGGTAGTTAATTTGGTTCTGTGGCCTTGAGCCCCTAAGTGGCATCAGAGTCAGACAATTCAACTTGGAGAGTACTTGCAGGTGGCATGACTGACACGGCTGTACAGTAGCTCACGATGGCCCTGTGATAACAAGGGACAAATTGGGTAAATAACTCATATAATAAATATAAGTACTAACTGGTGCTTGGCCATATTACTCCCTATGGCCCTTAAGGTTTCTTATGACAGACACCACATAACCCAAAATGTATGTCCCATACTGTGTGTGTATATATTGTGACATAGTCCAAAGATGTTAGGCAGCTTTCTGCCCCATTTTAGAGCAGAAAGTGCAGGAATAGTTAATGATCCGTTCCACATCTTCCCATTAACTCAGGTAGCTGGATGGAAAATCCAGACCACAGATTACAATGGCTCTAGTTCTCCCTCACCTGCTCTTCTAATCACATGCACAGGTATTTAGAGCAGAGAGGTTTTGCATTTCTCTCTCTCTCCTTGGAGCCTGGGGTCTGGGGGTGTCGCTACTCTCCTGCATCCAGTATCGAGGTTGACGGCCTCTCCACGTATCACAGTACCAGAGGATTTGACTGGACACCCCAAACAGATAAGACAAACAAATGGTTACTGCTGTTGCTAAAAGACTGTGCTGTATCTTGGGACCCTAAATGAGAGAGCATTGTTTTAAGCTGGGGAACCAGTTTAGTTGGCCAGCAGCTGTTAGAGAGACTGATTTTGATGTGTAGTTAGATCCCTGAAAGGGATAGGATTTTGTTTATATAATTTGGTTTCTTTTTACTTGAAATAACAGTGTGGGAAATACTGTAACAATGAAATGAGTGAACTGCTGAATGAAAGTATCTGAGTACCTCTAACCTACACATGTTAAAGCTGCAGTACCTTACTTGGATGAAAATAAAGCAGGCAGAAGCCTGAGTTAAGCAGCTTAATACTTTGCATGATCCTGTTTTTTGTATTAAATAACCCTAGAAGACTGTGTCGGGAAGAACCCAGACAGACGTCAGCACTACAAAAGAGGAGCGTTTGTCACATATGGTGGAGAATGCGGGCAGACACTAAAAGTCTGTGGGTTTGCAAATAAATGCGGGGGTTTAAAATGGCCGCCCAGCTGAACTAAAGTACAGATGCTATGAGTGAAGTCTGTCCCACTGTGTATATCAGTTGTGCTTCTAGCATACACAGAGAATGTGCGAAGTGTGGATGCAATAGCACCCTGAACCCAAACAGAAAACCAAAATGTTTTGCTGAAGAGAAAAAAAATTGCATCTAGCAAGTGCTGTTTGTAAAGCTAATGCATTTTGCTGAAGTGAGTGAATTTGCAGCTAGCAAATTGTCCCTGCCGGGCTTCTAAAATGGCCGACGTGAAATGTTTGTTTTGTAATGTACATAATCATGAAAAACAGTGTCCCTTCAGGCCATACGATGATGATGATGATGATGACTCGTATGTGGCCCCTGGAGGAGAGCCGTACCCACAGATGAATTTAGTATGCTGGGCCTGTCATAAAGTAGGTCACATGGAAGATATGTGCCCCAAAATTTTCAAAGACAAACAGCTGCAAAAGCAAGCAACGCCCTGTGAGTGCAAGCAAGATGTGGAAGCTGATACCAGTGAGCGTGTGCCCAGTACCACTGATATCTCTGGAGCTAATAAAGCAAAAAGAAAGAAGAAAAAGAAAACTGTTCCTCAAGTCACAGGGGAAGTGACCGAGCCACTTGAACCTGCGCTGTCAGGACATGCGTCAGAAAGGCGCCGAGATGTGCTGCAGACCGAAGTGACCGGCAGAATTGTCACGGGAACAGTGGCAAAGGAAAAGGAGGAGCAAAGGGAAGCTGAATCCTTGAACCAGGATAAAGAGGCTTTGGTTTCTGCACTCCAAGCTGCCCGCCATGATTATGAAGTCCTGCGGCAGGGATTGATGAAGGAGCGAGAATGTTGGAAGAAGGAGCAAGAATCTAACAATAAGGTGCGAGAAGCGAACGCCGAGTTACAGAGGTGTATACTTCCAGCTTTACAGGAGTACGAGGCTTTGAAGAAAACAGAGTCTCTCTTACGGAGTGAGCTGGAAGAGGTGACGACTAGGCTGGAAAAGGCCAACACCGTAATTGCCACCATGGATGAAAAACAGATTAAGTCTGACAAATTGATTGCTATCCTAAAACAGAAATACGGGAAGGCTCTACAAGAGGTGCACACGCTCAGCACAGAGGTGCAAAACTCACGCCTGGAGGGCCACGGTCTGAACACAGAGCTGGGAATGTTGAAGCAAACCTATGAGATTGCCCTAAGTGAGTTAGAGACTGTAAAGCAAGAAAATGAGACTCTGAAATTGGAAAATTCAGATTTGACTGACCAAGCAGAAAAAGTAAAGAAACAGTTGACTCAGGAAAAATTAGAAGTGCAGGAAGCACTACAGAATGCATTGATGCACACCCAGAGCAAGCACCAGAAAGAGGCGAAGACCCTGAGGGAGGTCTGGCACGATCAGGTTGAAGAGCTGCAGAAGCAGATGGCTGAGCGCGAGATACAGTGCGCCAAGAGAGAGGAGGTGTCCGTCCGTCAGGTGGTTTGCCTGACACTGCGCTATAAAAGCGAGATGGCCGATATCTACAAGCAGCTGGACCACACGGCAAATGAGGGGGCCCGGCTGCAGCTGGAGCTGGACAAGACCCGGAAGGAGCACCTGCAGCTGCAGGTCAAGAATAGAGAAAATGAAACAGAGTTAAACCTCGCTCTGAAACAGATGACGGACATGGGAGAAGCGGCTAAAGTGGTTCAGTCGGGCTATCAATCCTACCTCCTAACCAAGCAAGCTGTACGTTCCTATACGTGTATCTTCAATGCTGTTGCAATATTACGATTTGCTATAAAGATGAAGTTGGAGAAAGAGATTCCAAGGCTAAAAGAGACACGGTCACAAAAGGAGACCAGGGAAAGTAAACTCAATGCCCTCACTGATGACAAAGAGGAAGGAGAAAGAATTGACTTTGATTGTGCTGCTGTTATTCCAGAAACAGATAGGCACCCTCCTGAGAATATACTCCCTGATCTGGAATTCAAAAATCCAGATCCTCAATTTCATTTACGTTGTCCAGAAGATTATCAAACTAGTGGACACACCCAGGACACCACAGAAGATGTTTTAGCCAAGTGGGTGGCAGTTCCTGAAAACACAAACTTGTTGACAGATCCTGATGACGTGGTTAATATGGACTACGTTTGTACAGAGGCAACTAGGTCTCCAAAACCCAAAGGCCTGGTAATGGCCACAAAAGGGAAATCAAAGATTGAAAAGAAAAAACAACGAAGGTTAACACGGCGCCTGAATAGTTCCATATCTCACCAATCTGGACCACACTGTGGAGCCAAGGAGAATCTGGTCCAAGGGTCTCATCAGAAGCTAAAGAAACAGTCCAGTCATTTGCAGGTTGCAGCGGGCTATGAAATAAAGTCAAAGGATGCAATAGACTGGAAGTCAAAAAAAAAAAAAAAAAAAAAATAAATAAAGTTTGGGGAATTGACCGATATTTTTTTTGTTATTACACGTGTGGACTATGTCACGGACACTTAACTATGCAAATAAGCATTTTGTCAATATTACAATGTTATATTGGTTCTCTGTGTTGAAAATGTAGCTAAACTACAAATTAATATACAGGGTTGATGGCCCTTTCAGTTGGTAAATTATATAATGAGGTTCATATTCTAGAGTAGAACAACCCAGGGAGGTAATAGAAATTGTCTGTTTTTTTGAATATATTTAGCATATCCTGGGTTGTAAGAATGTGTGCTAGACACTTATTTTTCAAAATAGTTCCCTAATAGAGAGCAACAAAATATGTTTGCCAAATATAGTCTCTTATGACGAAACCTATTGTCCATAATTGCCGTGGGAAAAGTTCATATTCGTGTCATGTAAATACTTAATGTTGTACTGAGGAGTTAGCTCAAGTATTTCAGGTAGGACGCTCACCCCAGTGAGGTCCATGGCCGCTCACCCCAGTAGGTGTGAGCTGGGGAGGGGGATATGTGACATAGTCCAAAGATGTTAGGCAGCTTTCTGCCCCATTTTAGAGCAGAAAGTGCAGGAATAGTTAATGATCCGTTCCACATCTTCCCATTAACTCAGGCAGCTGGATGGAAAATCCAGACCACAGATTACAATGGCTCTAGTTCTCCCTCACCTGCTCTTCTAATCACATGCACAGGTATTTAGAGCAGAGAGGTTTTGCATTTCTCTCTCTCTCCTTGGAGCCTGGGGGCTGGGGGTGTCGCTACTCTCCTGCATCCAGTATCGAGGTTGACGGCCTCTCCACGTATCACAGTACCAGAGGATTTGCCTGGACACCCCAAACAGATAAGACAAACAAATGGTTACTGCTGTTGCTAAAAGACTGGGCTGTATCTTGGGACCCTAAATGAGAGAGCATTGTTTTAAGCTGGGGAACCAGTTTAGTTGGCCAGCAGCTGTTAGAGAGACTGATTTTGATGTGTAGTTAGATCCCTGAAAGGGATAGGATTTTGTTTATATAATTTGGTTTCTTTTTACTTGAAATAACAGTGTGGGAAATACTGTAACAATGAAATGAGTGAACTGCTGAATGAAAGTATCTGAGTACCTCTAACCTACACATGTTAAAGCTGCAGTACCTTACTTGGATGAAAATAAAGCAGGCAGAAGCCTGAGTTAAGCAGCTTAATACTTTGCATGATCCTGTTTTTTGTATTAAATAACCCTAGAAGACTGTGTCGGGAAGAACCCAGACAGACGTCAGCACTACAAAAGAGGAGCGTTTGTCACAATATATATATATATATATATATATATGTGTGTGTGTGTATATATATATATATATATATATATATGCAAATATAGCTGTATGGTCATCTGCATGTCTTAGGCAGGTCTGCAACCCCGCCTTTCCCCATTATCACCCAGCATACAGCACTTACACTGCAGCAAGGGATTCTGGGAAATGACATGCAAATGAGCACACAGTGTCACTTTTTGCCTCAATAACCATTTTTAACATGGTTCCCTATAGGCTTAAGCTTGCTGCATGGTCACAGCTTTGAGCACAGCCATATATATATATATATATATATATATATATATATATATATATATATATATATATATATATATATATATATATATATAACGCAAAAAGAGAAAAGTATCCCAAACAAGCACACGGGTGTACCGAATTATAACAATTTATTAATTTCACAAACTTTAAAGGACAATACAAAAGATTAAAAAAGTGGTAGGGGCACCCTAATATAACAACTGACAAGTCATGATAACTGAATATAGAGAGTAGTGAAATTCTAGTTATTTTAATAATGACCAAACTCTTTGTGCTCAAATGGACAAAAAATGATGTAGTATCTAGATGAACCTAACAGTTGTCTATAGATACAATAGCTCTCTCAAAGCAGCCTGTGACTAATTCATTGCTTATGTAGTGACCTGATAGAGAAATGCTGTCACATTTTATTGTGATTGGCTGAATCCAAATCAGAGGATGGTATATCACAAATAGTTGCATAAAACCATTATGAGCTTGCAAAATATTAATTCCAAAAGTATTCTCTTCCAGTTGTGTTGATATACACAATGACTCTACCATTAAGAGTCAGATAAGCAAAAGAGCAGAAAGTTGCCTGCAGAGGGGATATTCCCTAAATGCAGGCTGTGACATTAGGTACCTACAAATAGTTGATAACTGGATGAAGTCTCATATAAAGACAGAATAGTCAATCCAAAAACATCAATACATAATGTGTCACAGTGGATTCGGTGAAAACCTTGCAGGCTCATGGAGTGTATTAATTCAGAGAGAGTTCTCTACAGCAATGTAAGTTGTACACATAAGATAAAGCATAATGTGTATAGACAGTCAATAAACAAAGCAGAAGCATATATGCATAAATGAATCATCAGTTGTTTTAATGTAATCATTAAAAAATGTATATATACAAGTTATATAGTGGCATAGTTTCCATGTAGATAGATTTATATGTACTCAAAGAGACTCACAAAAACATGGAAAACCTCAGATAGTCATTAAGACCTTTAGGGATCATGGAGTCTATTTGTACAATCCATCTGCATTCTCTACGCAGTAAAGCCTGTTCGTAATTACCACCACGAATTCCGAGAGAGACTTTCTCAATAGCTAATGCTGACAAAGATGTACAGTCAGAGTTGTGTTTAAGCATGAAGTGCTCGGCTACTGATGTGATTTTTTTACTAGCCTGAAGATCTCTTTTAGCGTTTTTAATATTTCTGCTATGCTCTAAGACACGAAACCTTATCTCTCTAGTTGTCATTCCGATGTATGGAAGTCCACAAGGCCAAAGGATACAGTATATAACCCCTTTGCTCTTGCAGTTCAAAAATTCATTAATTTTTTGTTTTTAGGGAGTTAGAAAAGGAGTCGGTTTGTAACATAAATTTACAAGCAGAGCAGTTCATGCATTTGAAAAAGCCTCTCCTGGAAAAGGCAGATATTAATGTCGTTAACCTTTGGCACATAGTGACTATGTACCAGTTTATCTTGCAGATTTGGAGATCTGCGACTGGTCATAGTCACCCTCTCGCCCAATGCTTCCCTAAGGTCAGGATCTGTCATTAAGACTGGACAATTCTGTTGGAGAATATTACATATATCGTTCCATTGGCGATTATAGCTGCCAACAAAACAAATTTTCTGCTGGCCTTCATGTATTTTGGGCCGAAGTTGCAACAAAGATGTTCTTTATGTTGCAACACTATTAAGGAACCCTTTCTTTATACATGTTTTGCTATATCCTCGTTTGAGAAATCGATCTTTCATTTCTTCTGCTCTTACTGTGAATCTATCATCTGTAGAGACATTCCGTCTCAATCTCAAAAATTCACTTTTGGGGATATCTTTTTTTGATGTGCTGGGTAAAAAGTGAGTTGGTGGCAGTCTCTTTCCGAAAAATATCCGTACAGAGACTACCATCAGCTCCTATGCTGATAAACAAATCCAGAAATTCGACCCTGCTGGAGCTGCATTGGAAAGAGAGCTTGATGTTATAGTCGTTGTGGTTGAGCACATCGACGAACTCTGCAAACCTCTCGGCAGTGCCTTGCCAGAGGATGAGGATATCGTCGATGTATCTCAACCACAACGACACAGACTGAGTGAAGTGTATATTATCTTCCGAAAAAACAATCTCTCTTTCCCACCACCCCAGGAATAAGTTGGCATATATAGCAAAATATAGCTATATATATATACGTACGTTGCTCTAGGGTTGCCCTATCTTTCATTAAATTTATTTCATTATCTGGAGAGTGCTGCAGACCTTTTTTTTCTACATATATATATGTAGAAAAAAAAGGTCTGCAGCACTCTCCAGATAATGAAATAAATGTAATGAAAGATAGGGCAACCCTAGAGCAACGTACGTTTCAGACCCTGTGACGAGCGACCTTGTAGATGTGGTCAGGAAGGAGCTCACACACACCACTTTCTTGTAACGAAAGTTCTTTATTCCACGTATCAGCGGTTGCAGTAATTCGGTAAAAAAACAAAATAGTCTTTAAATTTAATAGCATACGTCTGCAAAACAACCGGACAGTACCTAATCGCTGGTATCCAAAACGCAGTTCAGGCTCTCCCCCTGACAGGCTGCCTGCAGCCTGTTCCATCACAGGTTGAGAGCAAAATAAGAGAGAGTGTAGGAAGTTTGCTGCCTACCTTTTAAACCTCCCCTTTCCAATCAGCTTGCAGACCTACAAGCTAGGGTGTGGTTTTTCTGGTTTGCTCAGGTGAGAGAGTTTTAACCCTATACACTCCCTCACAGACCCACACGGTCCTTTCTCAAGCGATATATATATATAAAGCAGAAAATAGCAGTGTTAGTCCAGTTGCTGGGGGGGAGGACACAAAGCGCAAAAAACTTCCTCTCCAAGGTGGAAATGACACAGGGAATCTCAAATGGGCAGCATATGAAAAGAGAAAAGAAAAAAGAAAATAGTGCAACACAGTTTAATTATAACATATAGGTGAGCATGGAGGCTCCAACACACTCACATGCTCCAAGAAATATAAAAGCAGTTAAACCACTCAGGGTTCAGACGCTGTAAACGGGACTCCAGACAGCTGTTTCTTGCTCTCCGCTTCCGCACCAGATCGGCTTCTGACGTCACGAACCAGCCTTCTCACTCTCCTGCAGCGAGGGGAAGACCCTCTGGCTCCGTCGGAAATCAGCACAGCGGAAGATATTCTCCCCTTTGTTTCCATTTAGATCCATTATAAGGTTCATAATGTTACAATTCTGCGTCGTGAGTTTGTTATTATATTTTTATTATATAAACTTATGAGTAATATCTTTTTTATTATATAATTTATTATGTATCTTTTTATTATATAACTTATTATGTACCTTTTTAGAATGTTCCGTTTTTGTCTTATAATTCAGTATGCTAATATTGCTGTAAGTAGAGATACATTGAACCTATGAGATTTAGAGCTGAGCAATGACGTTATTGACACTCCCCCTTATTGGGACTATTTAAGGATGTGCTACTGCTATGTATCCCTACACCCCTGAAGAAGTCCAGAACTTGGATGAAACGCGTAGGGTTCTACATGCGCAAGGACCTTGTGATAGTCTGTGCTGACGGACTCTTTGCTGTGCTGCAAGCTACCTTACCTGAACGTCTTGACGTTGGTATATCTTCCGCTGTGCTGATTTCCGACGGAGCCAGAGGGTCCTCCCCTAGCTGCAGGAGAGTGAGAAGGCTGGTTCATGACGTCAGACACCGATCTGGTGCGGAAGCGGAGAGCAAGAAACAGCTGTCTGGAGTCCCGTTTACAGCGTCTGAACCCTGAGTGGTTTAACTGCTTTTATATTTCTTGGAGCATGTGAGTGTGTTGGAGCCTCCATGCTCACCTATATGTTATAATTAAACTGTGTTGCCCTATTTTCTTTTTTCTTTTCTCTTTTCATATGCTGCCCATTTGAGATTCCCTGTGTCATTTCCACCTTGGACAGGAAGTTTTTTGCGCTTTGTGTCCTCCCCCCAGAAGATTATTTGAGAGATTGAGAAATCTCTCACACCAGTTGCATCTCCTCTTGGTGATATTGATTTAATTTATTATTAATTTTTTCCTGTGTATTTAAGGTTTGCGCTCACTTTCCTTGCACCATATTCGTTTATCACTGTTAGCTGCACCCTTTTATATATATATATATATATATATATATATATATATATATATTTATCTTTACATATTCACATTTTCACATTGTATTTTGGTCATAATTGTGTATTGTGTTTTTATATATATTTTTTCACATTATATACACTCAAAATGGCTGATGCACCATGTAATGTCTTTACACAAAGGAATCTCAAACATTTAAATTTAAATCATTTTTTTGAATGTGATGAGGCACCCAATGATTTGGAACATATAGAGACCCCTAGAATAGAAGACCTGTCCACCCATTTCCTTGAGCTAGAAAGATTAATTTATTCTGAAACAAGGAAGTTATGGGATATGGTCAGCTTAGAAAATTATTTAAAGGCACAGCGAATTCCACGAGGCCTGCGCATTTTTAAACAGCCCACTTCATACAATACTGATCAAGTATTTTTAGACAAATGGAACACTAGAATTGACACATGTTCATTTGAGCTAATGAGACATCTTATTACTAAACATCAAGAGTATCTAGAAGACTTAGATACTTCTATTAATAATTTGCAAGTTAAATTGGAGCCTTTTGCTGATACTGTGATTCTTAAAGATAAAGATGGGATGTTACAAAATAGAATTGAAAAGTTGCATTCCACGGTCATATCTGTTAAAGTTAGCAAGTACCAAAGAGACAAATTAGATTATATTAATGGTACTATCAGAAAATGGCCTAAATTCAAACAAACAAATAAAGAGCAAATTAATCCCCCTGTAGATACTAAAATTATAGAAACTAAGTCTACCACTCCTAAGAAACGCTCATATGATAGATCTACTGTAAATCGCCCCGTCCCTATAACAAAAAAGATGATAGGAAATATGATAAATTCAGCAAAAAGTATCATAGAGATAGGGATCAAGAGAAACAGGGCAAACAACCATATTATAATAAAGATTATAATAAAAATAAAAGAGACACACAAACAGTTGCAATTTCTCCTTCCTCTGCTTCTTTTTTGGAGAAGGGACAGAAATCCAGGGAGAGAGACGAGGATCTTGTGTTCCCATGGAGGAAGGCCTTGATAGATTGGCAACACAAGAACTGTTTTGCACCCCTGGAAGAGAAGGATCCTCAAACTCCAAAGAGAACAAGGGAAGAAAGTATAGACAAGGAACCAGAGGAGGAAAATGATCAAAACAAAAGAGCCAAATAATTGATACATAAGGCATTTTTAATATAAGTGATACCATTTTAACATATTCAGACCTTCATATTTTATCTAGAGGTTTAAAATTTGCACCTTCTATTAAGCCTAATGCTTTTAAACTTTTTATTGACGCTAATAAATATATGAGAAAATTGAATTTGAAACGACATTTTTTAAAGAGGAATTTTGATTTACCAAAAATTGACACAGTAACTGTGCCTACAATTACCTCTGTAAAACCAGATTTCAGTCATACTACATTAAAAAATAAATCAACCTTTTTCCCGCGACATGATAAGAGTAATTTTGTAGACACTTTCTACAATCTTATCTCTACTCATTTTGATAAGCTAGTCCTTAATTCTAAAAATAAAAGTAATGTTACTCCAAAAGAAATTGAGGCTTTGAATAAATTGGCACAGGATAAAAATCTAGTAATTAAAGCAGCTGATAAGGGGGGTGGGACGGTGGTGATGAGTAGAAGTTATTACCTAGAAGAATCTATGAGAATTCTGGGTGATCACAATACTTATACTACCATGACCACCGATCCAACCAAATCCTTTTCGGAAGAGTTAAATATTCTTTTAAATAAAGGTAAGAATTCAAGTATATTAAGCGATAATGAATTTAACTTTTTAAATAATACATTTCCAAAAATTCCAATATTTTATTTTTTACCAAAGATGCACAAGGATAGAGATAGACCGCCGGGTCGTCCGATAATTTCCGGAATCGACTCGTTAACCTCCAATTTATCTCAGTATTTAGATACTTTTTAAAAAGATTTTGTGTTTTTATTACCTTCCTTTTTAAGAGATTCTACGGAGGTTATTAATCAATTTGAAAAAACAGAATGGAAGGATAGTTTTATCTGGTGCACGGTAGATGTAAATTCGCTTTATACAGTTATAGATCACCCCCAAGGCTGCAGTGCCATAAGAAGAACTTTAGAGCAGTCAAATAAATTTGCACAAGACCAAACAGATTTTATTTTGGAGGGCATAGAATTCATACTCAATCATAATTATTTTTCTTTTAACAATTCCTTTTATCTACAAACCAGGGGTACAGCGATGGGCTTCAGGTTCACGCCAAGTTACGCTAACATTTTTTTGGGGGTTTGGGAGGAGGATTTTATCTTCAACTCCAACCCTTTTGGCGCGCACCTGGTGTCCTGGAAACGCTACATTGACGACATTCTTATTGTATGGGACGGCACTATAGAATTATTGGAGGAATTTTTAATTTATCTTAATGATAACAATTTAAACTTAAAATTCACTCATTTGTATGACCGTAAAAGTATCCCATATCTTGATCTAGTTTTATATGTGGAGGATAATAAGGTTTTTACTAAAACATTTTTTAAGTCCGTAGACTGTAATAATTTTATTAGTAGAAATAGCTGCCACCATCCACAATGGACCTCTAATATTCCATCAGGACAATTTAGGAGATTAAGGAAAAATTGTACAGATATTGAGGTGCTCGATGAACAATCTTCCATGCTAGAAAAAAGATTTTTAGAGTAGGATTATACACCCTTGGATTTAAGTGAAGCAAAAAAATCATGCTCGGGAAACTGACATAAATCTTCTTTTAAAGTCAAACTCTAAAAAAGTGATAGAATCCAATTTTATTCCTTTTATCACTCAATTTAATAGCGATCATTTTAAAATCAATAAAATTTTAAACAAGCATTGGCACATTTTAAAAAGTGTTCAATATTTAAAATATTTTTTACCAGACCATGCGCAAGTTGTCTATACCGAAGCACGGAATATTAAGGATAGACTTGCTCCTAGCTTATTAAAACCTTTACTCCCTAGTGATACATGGTTAGGTCAAAAACCAAAGGTTTTTTTTAAGTGTACTGGCTGTAAAGCCTGCAAATTTTGTTTAACCAAAACAGATTGCTTCACCTCCCAAGTAACCACAGAGGTATTTAAAATGAATATATTCATCAAAGTACCTCTGTAATTTATTTATTACAATGCCCGTGCGGTCTACAGTATGTGGGCCGCACGATCAGGCCACTCCGGGTTAGAGTTTTGGAACATATTAGGAACATTACAAATGGATTGGAGAACCATAGTGTTCCATTACATTTCAAGTTGTTCCATGAGTCTAATCCGGAGGGTCTGAGTTTTATAGGCATAGATCAGGTTACTTTAAACTGGAGGGGAGGCAATCATATCCGGGAAGTTTCCCAAAAAGAGACTTTCTGGATACATAAATTATGTACACTAAAACCTTTGGGTTTAAATATTGACATAGATTTAGCTTCCTTTTTAAATTAATTATTATTATTTGATGTTTTTTAATTAATATTAATTAATATTACAGTGTCTTTTATAAATTAATAAATTAACATCTTATTTATATATCTATAGTGCATTTAGGATAACTATTCCTCTTTTAGAAGGTCTGATTCATATTATATATTAATAAGGAATATTTTAAGATATTTATATATAGACTATGTTTTATGAAGTATCTCTTTTTCTAATATGATATGTCTTTTTTAATATTTGCACTGATTCTCCCCTTTGTTTCCATTTAGATCCATTATAAGGTTCATAATGTTACAATTCTGCGTCGTGAGTTTGTTATTATATTTTTATTATATAAACTTATGAGTAATATCTTTTTTATTATATAATTTATTATGTATCTTTTTATTATATAACTTATTATGTACCTTTTTAGAATGTTCCGTTTTTGTCTTATAATTCAGTATGCTAATATTGCTGTAAGTAGAGATACATTGAGCCTATGAGATTTAGAGCTGAGCAATGACGTTATTGATACTCCCCCTTATTGGGACTATTTAAGGATGTGCTACTGCTATGTATCCCTACACCCCTGAAGAAGTCCAGAACTTGGATGAAACGCGTAGGGTTCTACATGCGCAAGGACCTTGTGATAGTCTGTGCTGACGGACTCTTTGCTGTGCTGCAAGCTACCTTACCTGAACGTCTTGACATTGGGATATCTTCCGCTGTGCTGATTTCCGACAGAGCCAGAGGGTCCTCCCCTAGCTGCAGGAGAGTGAGAAGGCTGGTTCATGACGTCAGACGCCGATCTGGTGCGGAAGCGGAGAGCAAGAAACAGCTGTCTGGAGTCCCGTTTACAGCGTCTGAACCCTGAGTGGTTTAACTGCTTTTATATTTCTTGGAGCATGTGAGTGTGTTGGAGCCTCCATGCTCACCTATATGTTATAATTAAACTGTGTTGCACTATTTTCTTTTCTCTTTTCATATGCTGCCCATTTGAGATTCCCTGTGTCATTTCCACCTTGGACAGGAAGTTTTTTGCGCTTTGTGTCCTCCCCCCAGAAGATTATTTGAGAGATTGAGAAATCTCTCACACCAGCTGCATCTCCTCTTGGTGATATTGATTTAATTTACTATTAATTTTTTCCTGTGTATTTAAGGTTTGCGCTCACTTTCCTTGCACCTTAGTCCAGTTGCGATAGTGCAGAATAAATGAGTTCTTCAGTATTAGGTGATACCTTTCTTATTGGACTAACAATTTATCTCATAGGACAAGCTTTCGAGAGTTATCCTCTCTTCTTCAGGTCAAGCAATATTGATATACAAAGGGTTCAATGGCTAAAACAGTGTAGAGAAGAAAAAAAACCCAACAGATATGTACTGTAGATAAGGTAGGGTGTTAAAAGTGTTTGACGCCAGGGGACAGTGACAAGGAAAGGTGGGGAGGGGGAGGGATGCTGGTGGGGAGAGAAAGTGTGGATAAGAATGGAGGCAAGCAGGATAATTACAAACAATTTTGATAGGGTGTGAGAAAACCCATGTCCGCATTAAGTCCTTTGGTTTTGGTGTCAAAGAGTCTTATCATTCTGAGTTCAAATGTTTTCCGTTCTTGGGTGCGTTTAAACATTCTATTGAGGATTTTGATTTTTAAATCATTTATGGAATGATCTGGTTGTGAGAAGTGATGTCCCACAGGTGAGCAGTATCTTTCTTCTTTGTGATGGAGTATAGAGTTTCTGTGCATATTCATTCTACCTTGTAGTTTTTGGCTGGTTTCCCCAATTCTCCAACATCTCCGAATTTTTTCGGGATTTTTTTCCGAATGCCATGCACTTCACTGCACTTCACCACATTCATGCCGCATTCTGACCGCATTTATACCGCATTCATGTTGCATTCACACCCGCGGTTGAAGCGCAGTTGATGTGTTTATTGATAATGGTTCGGATTTAATTGGTTGCAATTCTTCGAGTATCCGCCAGATGGCAGATATTCATGAATTGTAATGCGCATGCGCTTCAGTAATGTGTCGACTTGCAGGTGTTTAAAAAAATACCACAGTGATCCATTGTAAATTGGCCTTGGGACTGAAGGAAGAAGTTACAATAATGTATCAATTTAGGCTTTTCGTATTAAAAAAAGACAATCACAGTTTCTGGTCTGGTTATTGTCCTGAGAGTCCCGCCATGAGTGCACAACTGCAGTCCGTGTTCCAAACACCCGACAGAATGTACGCTTATTTAATATGGGCAGAACGTACGCTTATTTAATATGGGCCGCGATTAATACAACAGATGATAAGATGGCAACAGTTGTTCAAATTTATCAGTATTTTATCGAAAACTATGACCTTTACAAATTTTCACCAGATGCTCATGTGTGGAAGCGTGCAATAAGGAAAAAGTTATGTAGCGATCCATGTTTTTTTCGTATTGATCCCGATGTTATTGTTCCCGTATCTATGATCATGGAGACTGCAAAAGGCGAAAGGTCGTGTTAAAACCAACTAAGAAACATCAGTCGCTGGCAAGCAATTCGTCAGCGACAGCGGCAGCTTCCAATAACGGTCCGACCGTCAGTGAAAACCTGGTGACCGGCAACCCTTGCTGTCTGTCCCCGCCCGGATACCTGCAGCCTGAGCTGGATTTCGTTTACAGATTCGAGCAAGCTTGCATGTACCTAAGCGATTTCCAGCCTCATCAGCTGACTACAGGTGTAGTAGTCCCGCTGTCACCTGTCAACGACTTGCATGATCAAGAATACGGGACTGGCAGTGGCTCGGCGCCAGCTGATTGGGAAAGTCTATGGTGAGTAATGTTGCCGTATTTTATTCTGTTTTTTTTATTTTGAAAATATCAATACCAATGCGATTCAAAAGTCAAGCGATTCTCCTGTAAAACAATATCATTGGCTGAGCAGCTTCTACAGTAGATACTGCACAATTGGTGAAAAGCTAGGCGCATGCGCATTGGAACCTTCTTGAAACGCATATGCGTGTCATCACATCGACAGTAGGCGCATGCGCATGTGAACAGGAGACGCCCCCCGAGAAAATTATTGGTGGGACTGACTGTGGGAACTTCTTTAGGGGACTGACCATTACAGTAAAACTTTTACTTTTTTTTTGTTCCTTAGAAAAGAAAACTTTGTTATCTCATGCGGAAAACGGCACATGGAGGGATTTCGATGGATAATATCGCTTTGTGTTACAATGCCTGCACATTGCTGAATCTGAGTAAAAAAAAACAAGTACCGGAGTTTAGTGGCCGTTGTTATTGATTAGGATAGAATACCTGAAACAGTATGCTGTTGTTTTCAGACAGTATACAATACCTTTTTATATACTGTATACTGTATAATAAACCCCCAAAAAATAAAAAGTATGCATTTATTCTACATGTATTCTAGTACATATGTGTATTCTATACCCGTACAGCATGTATTGTTGTAATACTCTTGTGATGTACAGTACTGAGCATGCCTACAGTATACAGTACAGTATGCCTGGACAGTACTGTACAGTATGTTCTAGAAACACTGTATTTTGTTACAGTATTAAAGGAGACAATGGAACAATTTAAAACAAATTAACATTTTCTTTTATTGGTGGAGTAAGTACAAAAACATTTACAAATACAATGTAAAAACATTTTTAGTGTACAGCAATTCAAAACATCAACAGGTGTATGGCTTACTGCTAGTGAAAACATTTATGTACAGAAAGTCAAAACATTTACAGTCAGTCAGGACTGCACAACTCCAGTCCTCGAGGGCTGCAAACAGCCCCGGTTTTAATGATAACCTTGAAAACCGGGCCTGTTTGTGGCCCTCGGGGACTGGAATTGTGCAGGTCCTGTGTACAGTAAGGAAAAACATTTCTTTATTAATACAAGTTAAAACACGCAACATCTCCTTTATTAAAGTACAGAAAGTCAAAACATGTACAACACTACAGTATGGTGTTATTAAAAAAAATTATTTATTCATAAAATGTAAAAAACGCAACATCTCCTTTATTAAAGTACAGAAAGTCAAAACATTTACAGTAGGATGGTGTACAGAACAGTCAGTCAGGCCTGCACAACTCCAATCCTCGAGGGCCGCAAACAGCCCCGATTTTAAGGATAACCTTGGAAACCGGGCCTGTTTGCGGCCCTCGGGGACTGGAATTGTGCAGGTCTTGTGTACAGTAAGTTAAAACATTTCTTTATTAATACGAGTTAAAACACGCAACATCTCCTTTATTACAGTAGAGAAAGTCAAAACATGTACAACACAACAGTATGGTGTTATTAAAAACATTCTTTATTCATAACATTTCAAAAACGCAACATCTCCTTTATTAAAGTACAGATAGTCAAAACATTTACAAAAACATTTACAAAAAATAAACAACAGTTGAAGAGTCACGCAAATTCGATCCCCACCAGATTGTCCTTCCAGGGCCGATGCCTTGTAGGGCGCAAAATGCCATTAATGGAGTCTCTAACGATTTTCATTAAAGGATCTGTAATTGAAAAATAGCGCCGCAATTCCTCCACAATAGTCCTTCTTAAATTTTCAGGAAGCGGCCTTTTTTCGCGATTTCCTTTGTAGTTCACATTGTAGACCCACCCGCAGTATACCAAGTGGGACACGTGGTACTTAAAAATTAACATGGCATACTTCTGGGGTAAACCAGCACTCATCACCCTATACTTCTCCCTGAGTGCCGGTGGCAGCTTGCGCGGATGATGTCGGGCATCGTATCGATGCAAGCGTATGTAGGTTGGGTTCTGGAAGAGGGTGTTCTTCTGGGAGCAGGTGTGCTTGTGGCGGCGGGCGAGGGTAGGTTGTCTGGGAGGAAGCTTTCCTCCTGTCTTGGTCGCCGTGTTGTCTCCTGGCGTGGTCTTGACGGGGTTGTCATGTTATCCTCCTCCTCAACGGCATACATGTACACAAATTCTTCTGGTGGAGGGGGTGCGCTTGGTGTTGGAAGGTGGTCGAAGGTCCCATTCATCACATCCATGCCACCCTCCTGCTCCGGCGTCGGGGATACAGGGGCATGAACACCGAGCAAATTATGTATCCCCGCTCTGTCAGTCTCTATCTTCTCCATCCGTCAATCCATCTTCTCCATCCGTTGATCCATCTTCTGCATCCGTTGATCCATATTTAGCATGGTGTCTAAAAGCAGATCTATCTTTACCAGCACAGTAGAGTTCCCGGGGATATCCACACTTAACCCATTCAGCATGCGGTCTAACGAGCTGGTTCTTGTGCATGGCGTGCTGTGGACATCTGGGTGGATGGGTGCTACGGAGGATGAGATGGGGGTTCCATGGAGAAAAGTGGCAGCGTCGTCGAAGAAGGATGGAGGAGGCGACCTGTGGATTTCCGGGAGAGAAGCGGCAGCATCGTCGAAGAGGGATGGAGAAAGTGACCTGTGGATTTCCGGGCGAGAAGCGGCAGAGTCGTCTAAGCGTAATGGAGCAAGTGACCCGTGGATTTCAGGGGCACCAGCGGCAGCGTCGTCGAAGAGCAGTGGCGAAGATGGGCTGTGGGTTTCCGGGAGAACGGCGGCAGCGTCGTGGACGAGTAGTGGAGAAGTATGGCTGTAGATTTCCGTGAGAGCGGCGGCAGAGTTGTCGAAGCATAAACGAGGAAGTGGCCTGCGGGTTCGATGGGTTGGCTGCCATTTGTTTTGCGTTGAGTGTACATCACCGTATTTCTTCTTGACATAATAAGGCTTACGTGTATTAAAACCCTTAGCCTTTGGGGTCAGCAGAAGGTTTTCTTTATTGGCCTTAGCCTGTCGCCTTGGCCTTGGCTTGGAAATGGCTGCCGCCTTTCGCTTTTTCTGTGTGATAGGCACGGCAGAGGCGAGTAGCTTCTTGCGTCCGTAGAATCGGAGTTGATCCATGGAAGCAGATGGCACAATGCAGTATCTGGACAAGGGCAAGTTCAGATAAAGATCATCGAGTGGTGGGCTATGGAAAGTGTGTAACCTTTAATGCATGGCGACAAGGTACAGGTGTTGAAAGTGGGCGTACTCTAATGTGAGTCATTAACATATAAATACACCATCCATTTTGTGGATTCACTGCACATTGAATACACATCGACTAAACATAGAATATACATTCTTGTGTTTGTATTTCTTTCTACTCGCAGCAATGCCTGTTAAAAAGATTTCAAAGGATCTCAGCATGAGAATAAAGGAGATGTACACGAGCAGACACCGAATTGCAGATATCCAACACTGGTTAGCTGCTTCTGGCCTCGTTGTGCCATCAACCACGTGTGCTATCATGCACACGGAAAAACCAAACAACGCACGAGGACACCAACGGTAACTAACGCGTAAGTATATTTATATAACTATATAATACAGTATATAACAAGAGACAGGGGGTGCCCAATGCTGCATCCAATTGACAAAACATATAAAGTAAAATACTTCAATAATAATAATTGGTTATTTAGTTAACCCTTTGGCCAAAGGCGTCATAAGCCTGCATACCAACGTCAAGGTATCACCAAAATAATGCAGGTCCTACACTACACTGTGAAACCTTTCCTTTTACCTCTGTGAGAGGGGAAAAAACCATAATGGGTCTTGTTCCTGCAGCAAGTGAAATGACCTTCCAAGTTAAAAGGGTGAAGGAGGAGGAGTGAGCTCTGGGGGGAGGTGCCACAGCCTCCAAAGAGACATAGGTTAACACAGATACCCAGCAAGCTCAAACTCCCCCACCCACCACAAAGTGAATATATATTTATGTCAACCAGAGAGCTACTGAGCGTGGCAATTGTATATAACAAGAGACAGGGGGCCTTATTTTGGTTATACCTTGACGTTGGTATGCAGGCTTATGACGCCTTTGGCCAAAGGGTTAACTAAATAACCAATTATTATTATTGAAGTATTTTACTTTATATGTTTTGTCAATTGGATGCAGCATTGGGCACCCCCTGTCTCTTGTTATATACAATTGCGACGCTCAGTAGCTCTCTGGTTGACATAAATATATATTCAATTTGTGGTGGGTGGGGGAGTTTGAGCTTGCTGGGTATCTGTGTTAACCTATGTCTCTTTGGAGGCTGTGGCACCTCCCCCCAGAGCTCACTCCTCCTCCTTCACCCTTTTAACTTGGAAGGTCATTTCACTTGCTGCAGGAACAAGACCCATTATGGTTTTTCCCCCTCTCACAGAGGTAAAAGGAAAGGTTTCACAGTGTAGTGTAGGACCTGCATTATTTTGGTTATACCTTGACGTTGGTATGCAGGCTTATGACGCCTTTGGCCAAAGGGTTAACTAAATAACCAATTATTATTATTGAAGTATTTTACTTTATATGTTTTGTCAATTGGATGCAGCATTGGGCACCCCCTGTCTCTTGTTATATACAATTGCCACGCTCAGTAGCTCTCTGGTTGACATAAATATATATTCACTTTGTGGTGGGTGGGGGAGTTTGAGCTTGCTGGGTATCTGTGTTAACCTATATAATACAGTATATCTATTATTGTTTATATATTTCTGAATATTAATAGAACTATATATTGTGTAGACCTATCTAATTTTATAGTTATTTCAGTATATTTATATAACTACAGTATATCTATTGTTTATATTGCTGCATATTAATAGAACTATATATTTTGTAGACCTATCTAATTTTATAGTTATTTCGGTATATTTATATAACTACAGTATATCTATTGTTTATATTGCTTGTGGCAGGACGGCCTCACGGCGGGGTCAGTAAGACGCTAGACACGATGGGAAACGTTCAACTATAGTGGTTTATTAGCCACATCCAAAATAAAGTACGGGTGCACTGTCCCTTTAAAAACTACTTTCTAGAAATTAAAGCCTGTTCCCGTTAGGGAAACTAACTCACTTCTTGAGCCCTTACTAACAGGACAGCCAGCTAATCTGGTCATGCCCAAAACATATGCTACACAAAGGATAACCAATAAGCATAATAATAAAGTCTTATCTGTAATGCAGCTCCAACAGCAAACAGGAACACGGTTCCGGGGAGCAAGCTGTGTCCAGCCTCGCAGCAATCTGTATCTTTATCTTTACACTGGGTTGGGGTCCCAGCTGGTCCCAGCAGCAAAGCTCCTCGCAGGACTGGGGGACCAGAGCAGCAGCAGCTACGGCTTCCTTGCCGGGAGAAGTCTCTCCACCCTCACGTGGAAAAACAAGCTCACCTTCTGTAACCAACTTCCTGCTTTTTAAACCTGCAGTCTCTCAGGCCTCCTGCTTAATTAGGCTGCAGATGTATGCAGATCTCCAACTGTAGGTTAACTCGTTTAGTGCTGGAAAGTACACACATCCTCCATTCCAGCTTACTGAGTCAGTGACTCTGTCACATATCCCTCTCCCCAGCGAAACATTGTCCTGTGGAGCGGCCTGTGCACCATTCCCGTGCACCAGCATCTTTGGCGAAAATGTCCGACATCGGCCCTTCCCTCCCCCCTTTTTTTTTCTTGCCTTCCAATTTAGGCATTTTCTTTTTGGGGTAATTACCAGGCCATCTGGGCCTGAGGACTGGTACCTCACTATCTCTTTGTGTTCAGAGTCTCCTTTACCCTGTAGAAGAGCCTTGACCTCGGTCAGCTCATTGCATACACTCGCCAGTGACTGTTTGGCCTTCTCTTGTGATGACAGCAACTCTGTTTTAGCGGTGATGGCTTTTGGACCTTTCTCCATCAGCGTACCTTCAGTGTTGGGTTCCACAATATTTATCTTTAGTCCTTCAACTTGGTCAGGATTCTTATTAACCTGAAGTGCACCCCATGGCACCTCTCTTTTACCATCAGCAGACTCATAGGCTTGGGCTTTCTGTCTTGACTCTTTAACTGTTGAGAGAGTTGCTGGACAATCTGTGCGGTCTTTCGCCTCTTAGGATCATGGGCACACTTCCATCTCATTTCTTGACTGTCTCTTCACAGTGGCTGCCCTCATGGCACGGAATCCACTTTGGGGCCCCTGGGCACTGTAGTATGATTGGATTCTTACTGTGCTACTGCATCGCCACTTGGCCTTCACCTTCTGTGCCTTGTGGAAAGTAGACTGTAGTACTGCAACGGTATCACGGTCATGCTTCCTGCTGCGTCTCCCTTGCTTTATCTCTACCGCCACCTTTTCCTTGGACTGCTTCAGTGACCCAAACATCTGTCTTGGGGTTGAAAGCTTTTCCTCCAGCTTAATCTGAGAAACCTCCTGCTGGGTAGCAGTAGAGTCCAACATAGCGTCCCGCTCAGTCTTCAGAGCCTCAAGCTCCTTGACTAGGTCACACTTTTGTTTCTCCGCCATCTTGCGGCCAGCACACTCAGACTCCAGGTCCTTCCTCAGGTCTTGAAGCAGTCCTTCTGCCTTTCTTCTTTCACTCAGTGCGGCTGCTAGTTCATCTTCGTTTGAATTGAGTCGCGATTCTACGTCTCCTAGCAGACTCAGAGCAAGGCTTAAATCTGTCTCTCTTTCTTTATTCTGGACATGCAGCTGCTGGTGCTCCTCTCGGACCTTGTCTAGCTCCAGCTGTTGCAGGGCCCCATCATTGGTCGTGTAGTCCAGCCGCTTGTGGATATCAGCCATCTCGGTTTCATTGTGCAACATCAGGCAGGCCACCTGATGGACAGACACCTCCTCCCTCTTGGCGCGCTGCATCTCGCACTCAGCCATCTGCATCTGCAACTCTTCAATCTGATGCTGCCAGTCCCCTCTCAGGGCCTTCACCTCTTCGCGGTGTTTACTCTGGGTTTGCATCAACGCCTCCTACATCTTTTTGAGCTCTGCAGTTCTTGTTGCTAGGATCGCTGCTGCTTCTGTTTCCCAGGCCTCTTTCTCCTTGGTATACTGACTCATTGGGATGGCACTGCCTCTCTGCTTCTCCAGCTCTTGCTTCAGTCTTTGGACCTTCTCATGTTCCCTCTCACACAGAGTCACCTGGCTTCTAAGCTCCGCATCCAGCGATGCTCTTGTGGCGCTCAACGTGATCTTCAGCTGCCCCAGGGCTAGGCATTCTTTTTCCAGCATTTTCTCTGCATTCTGCAGAGCAGCCTGTACTTCTAATTTTTCTTGCGCCAATTGCGTCTTGACTTTCTGTGCTTGGTGAAGCTTCTTAGTCCCATCACTGACCTGACCAGTCAGGTTTAGAACCTCTTCTTTCAGGTTTATATTCTCCATTTTCACAGTCTCTACTGCACCGACACACTTTATTCGAGCAAATGCCTGGTTTGTACCTGGCAGAAACCTGGAATCCGCCGCTGCTCACCTCTTGCATGCTTCGTTGCGTTTGCCTTCCCAGCCACGGTTCATGCCTGGCTGACGGGGGCCTGATCTGTTAAATGATAATGAGAATGATTTACTAGGCTGCGATGTTTCGATTGTCCACCAGATGGCATAAACTCATGACTTAAGTAATGTGTGGCCTTTGCAAGTTGTTTCGTTTCCAAAAAAAAGTTACTTTATCCCAGTACAGTATGCTATTGTGTAACTTGTCCTTGAGACTGAAGGAATAGTTGCAAAAAATGTATCAATTTAGGCTTTACATACAGTAATGTATTAAATAAAGACAAAGATCATTTTCACTTACACTATTCTACAGAGACATGAGTGTTCAAGTGGAGCCCGTGTTCCAAAAACCTGACAGAAGTTATGCTTATTTGATATGGGCCGCTATAAATGCAACAGAGGATAAGATGGCAACAGTTGTTCAAATTTATCAGTATTTTATCGAAAATTATGACTTTTACAGATTTTCGCCAACTCCTCATTTGTGGAAGCATGCAATAAGGAAAAGGTTATGTAGTGACCCCTGTTTTCACCGTATTGAGCCCCAATTTGTTGGAGGGTATTGGTGTGTGTCACAGGGTTTTTCCCGTATCTATGATAATGGAGGCGGCAAAAGGCGAAGGGTCGTGTTAAAACGAAATAAGAAGCGACAGTCCCTGCCAAGCAATGCGCCAGAACCAGAACCAGAACCAGCAGCAGCACCAGCTTATCATCATGGTCCCGCCGTCGGTTACAACTCTGAGATGGATTTCGCAGCCAGTTTTGATGAAGCTTGCATGTACCTAAGCGATTTCCCGCTGACTACAGGTGGGCTAGTCCCTCTGCAAAATGATGAAAGCTGGACTGGAAGTGGGCCGGCGCCAGCGCAAGCTGAATGGGAAATTTAGTACAATACTGTACAGTATGGTGAGTACTGTATTTTTGCCGTATTATTTTGGTGGGGCTGGCTGGGAACTTCTTTAGGGGGCTGACCATTACTGTACATTAAAACTTTTCATTTTGTTTTTCCTCAGAAAAGAAAACGGCTAATGGGGGGATTTCGATGGATTATATTGTACTGTATGCTGATGTTTTCCGGCCATACAGTATACTGTGTAATAAACCCGAATAAATAAAACTATGCATTTATTCTACAGTATATGTTCAGTAAATTACTGCACATACTGGGGGCGAGATGTGTTTGCAGCAGAGAGAGATTTAATAATATTGTACAGTGAGCAGGGGGTTCCCTGAGCCAGAAATTAATGATTAATGCTCAGGGAACCCCCCCCCCCCTGCTCCTGATCAATATTATTAAAAATACGGAAAATGCTGCGTCATTACCATAGCGGATAGCCGCTAAGGCAATGAAGGGGTTAACCCACCGTGCCCGCTTTATTGTGTGTAGTGGGGATGGGTGAGGGGGGTATTTGGCCCTTGGTGTGAGTTTACGACTTGCGGGAGGGGGGGGGGTTGCGGGTGCACTTAACCCCTTCACGATCGTAGCAGTTAATACCGCTACGGTCATGAAGGGGTTAAGCCCTCCCGCTACCCCAACCCCCCCCCCCCCCCCCCCGCAAGCCCTCCCCAACCATCGTTGGGGCGAATACCCCATTCACCCACCCTCCCGCTACCCACAATAAAAAAATACACACACACAGCAGCCGCCAAAAAATAAATAAATAAATGACAATAAATACATTTGAAATACATTTTTATTGATAGTGTAGATGTGCAGGGGGTCTCCGGAGCTGAACCGCGTTGGTTTTAGGTCTGGGGACCCCGTGCCCCCCGAGATACAGGCCCCTTTAGGGGGTGCCGGTAGCCCTCTGCTTGGTTTAAAGGTCCGATCACGTGATCGCGGCCTGTAAACCAAGCAGAGCAGAGGGATACCGGCACCCCCTAAAGGGGCCTGTATCTCGGGGGGCACGGGGTACCCAGACCTGAAACCTGTGCGCTTCAGCTCCGGAGACCCCCTGCACATGTACACTATCAATAAAAATGTATTTCAAATGTATTTATTGTCATTTATTTATTTATTTATTTATATTTATTCATTGTGCTGCTGCTGCAAGTCGTAAACTCACACCAAGGGCCAAACACCCCCCTCACCCCCAATAAAAAAAATTCACGCACAGCAGCCCCACAATTAATAAATAAATCTAAATAAATAAATAAAATCTATGTAAAACCCCCTCCCCTATTCTCGCTTTTAAAACGCCCTGCCTTCTCTCTAATCTATGTAAAAAACCCTCCCCCTATCCCCCTATTGTGTGTGCGTTAAACTTCCCTGCAAGCTATGTAAAAAAACCTCCCCCTATTGTGTGTGTGTTTAAATCTGTCTGGCCTGTGTTTCTGAGTGCTGAGTGCTCTGCGTTTAAAGGTCCCGATCACGTGATCGCGGCCTGTAAACCAAGCAGAGCAGAGGGATACCGGCACCCCCTAAAGGGGCCTGTATCTCGGGGGGCACGGGGTCCCCAGACCTGAAACCTGTGCGCTTCAGCTCCGGAGACCCCCTGCACATGTACACTATCAATAAAAATGTATTTCAAATGTATTTATTGTCATTTATTTATTTATTTATTTATATTTATTCATTGTGCTGCTGCTGCAAGTCGTAAACTCACACCAAGGGCCAAACACCCCCCTCACCCCCAATAAAAAAAATTCACGCACAGCAGCCCCACAATTAATAAATAAATCTAAATAAATAAATAAAATCTATGTAAAACCCCCTCCCCTATTCTCGCTTTTAAAACGCCCTGCCTTCTCTCTAATCTATGTAAAAAACCCTCCCCCTATCCCCCTATTGTGTGTGCGTTAAACTTCCCTGCAAGCTATGTAAAAAAACCTCCCCCTATTGTGTGTGTGTTTAAATCTGTCTGGCCTGTGTTTCTGAGTGCTGAGGGCCAAACACCCCCCTCACCCCCAATAAAAAAAATTCACGCACAGCAGCCCCACAATTAATAAATAAATCTAAATAAATAAATAAATAAAGACATGAAGAGAAATAAATATATACTGTACAGTATATACTTTGTATATATATATACACTGTATATATATATATATATATATATATATATATATATATATATATACATACAGTATACATATATACACTGTGTATATATATATATATATATATATATATATATATATATCATACAGCTATATTTATATATATATATATATATATATATATATACTGTATATATATATATATATATATATATATACATACTGTATGTGAGTGAAAAGAGAAAAAAGTAACCCGTATGGGAGCACTCAGGTATGCAATTGATATATTTGTTTATTTATTTGACACAGTGCAAAAAGGGATGAATAAACAGTACATGATTTAAAAACACTTAAAAAAGAGGCATGGACCCTTAAACACTAATGAACAGCACTAGGGAACGACACACACTGTCAACCCTAAACATGAAAAGGATAGTGACTCAAAAAACACTAGGGAGAATCAAAGTGAATCACAATACAGTAGGTTACTGGGTTTAAAGGCACCTACTGTATACAACGCTAAGGATAATGCACACTACACACCAAAAGGTAGACTTGTCAAAGTATAAATGACAGTCTCAAAGCATCACACATCTGCATTAGCATACAGTAATATACAGTAACCAATGCCTACAGCACAAATCATGTGTAGGAAAGGTGGTAAGGTGGAATGAAATCCCTAGATGTGTAGAGCAATGAAGTTAATGAATAGCATACTGTACAGTATAAAACATAACATTACAATCCACACAGTACATTGCATTTACAGTACATTGTATACTGTAAATGATGCATAGCATTAAATCTATGCACCATATACAGTACTGTACATTCTGCAAATGAATGTTAACAATATAATTGCAAGCTACTCTACCAGTAAATACTGTACAAACACTTCCAAACAAGTCAACTTAACTACAGTATTTTAACCAAGCAAGTAAACCAAAATCAATATATACTGTAAGTAACAACCAGAAAAGACAATTTAAAAACAAACTAACCCTTACAATACCAAGGATTACATCTATCTAATTGTAAAAAACCTTATACATTATACACAGCATTGTTTAAAAACCCCTTCCCCCCTAATGTTTGTGTTAAGCAGATTACACTGAAGGGAGAGAGATATAAAGGCCTAAAGCCCCTTCCCCCCCTAATGTTTCTGTTAAACAGATTACAGTACATTGAAGGGAGAGAGATTTTACAGAAACACACATTAGGGGGGAGGGGGCTTTAAACAGATTACATTGAAGGGAGATAGATGTTTCTGTTACCAGTAAATCTCCCTCCCTGCATTGCTAACCACCCTCACCCCCTACCCACATACCGTTAACCCCCCCCCCCATCCTGGCCATGGCCCCTCCGCTTCTGCAAAACAGACACAAAAATTAAAACATACAAAGTAATGTCCCCTAACCCCTTAATCACCATAGCGGTTATTAACCGCTACAGTCATGAAGGGGTTAACCCACCCTCACCCACCCACCACTCGGGATGCCTACATACCCTCCCACACTAACCCCCCACCCCGTGAGGCCTAACCACCCTCAACCCTCACCCACTAACTACCCACAAGGGAGGCCTACCCACATACCGTTGGGGAAACACCCCACCCCCACCCCAGTACCCACAATAAAAACAGTACAATCACCCACAATAAACAGCATTCTATTTATTAAATACATTACCCACCCCCTGTGCCCCCCCCCCCCATAAATACAAGATTTATTCTTTTACATTCAGGGTCCATAACGTAGCCCCACGCTAGTCCCCGGTGGGCTGGCAGGGCACCTGGACAGACCTACAGTTTACCAGCAGCATTCCACAGGTTCTGGAGGCCTGCTGGTGGATCCTGCCAGCACCATGGCGCTCAGGTGGTCTCCTTGGGTCACCGTGAGCCACAATTGGGTCCACACGGTAGGCCCAAGGATGTCTGGGAGCCCCGGGTCAAACCCACAGGTGTCTGCGGGGCCTCGGGTGGTTCCCATGGGGGTCTGGGGAACTCACGGGTGCTCACTACGGGTCCGCGGTGCCCCCACAGAAGTGGGACCACACATCATCATCCCCGCACCTACGGCTCGGAGGTGCCCCTACAGAAGTGGGACCACACATCGTCATGCCCGCAGACTACGGGTCCGCGGTGCCCCCACAGAAGTGGGACCACACATCATCATCCCCGCATGTGTCACCCGTGGAACCACCAGCCTGCTACCCTTTAGGATACCCGAGGATTCCCCGCGGGTGGTCTCCAGAGGTCCCACGCAAAACCACGGAAGTAACCCTGAATGTAAAAAAAATAAACCTGGCCTATACATTCAATACATACACCCTCCCCCCCAACACCTACAGTACAATAATGTGCAAAATAACTATTATCCAGATATGGATAATAGATTAATTGCCCATTATTAAAAACATTAACTAGCATATACAAATAAATAAAGTACTACTGACCTCATCAATACGAAGTGTCCGATGCCAGCGCCTTCCTTCTCTTGCCCACACAAAACATAGCCAAAACCAAGCCAATACATTGCAATTACATTCAGATATCAATTAACCCCTTAAACACCTTATCGGATAATAACCGCAAAGGTAATTAAGGGGTTAAGCCACACAGGCACGATACCCACCCTTCACCCATGAATTTGTACTGTGGCTTCATCATGCAACTATATATATATATACTGTATATATATACATACAGAGAGACAGAGAGAAAGAGAGAGAGAGAGATATATACAGTATATATATATACACACGTTATATACACACCCATGATAAACCAAATATACAGTACAAATAAATGTAGAAGGGTTATCAAAACCATACTGTTCTACAACCAAACACTTCTCCATACAGACACTACATTAAAAATCAATTTCCTTTAAAAATCCTAACTGATCTCACAATCTACTGTACTGTATATGATCACAAACCAATGAAAAAAGTCACATTCCAAAATGCATAAAATCTATGCACCATACTGTATACATTCTGCAAATTAATCAACGTAAACAAAAATCAATTAGCAATCATTATTTAGATCTCTAAACATTTCACACTCAATCATGAACAATGAAACCATTAACAGATTCACGCCTAGAGCAGAACAATTAAGCCTTTGAAAAAATATAAGTACCGACAAAAATACAACCTTTCCAAACCAAGCCTACAGTACCTACAGTATCCCTGACCTTCCTCAAACACACAATACAATACCAAGGAATAATACATCTATCTAATTTTAAAATACTTTAAACTCACAAAATAATTAAAAACACATCTAATCCAGCTTTTAAAACATCATCATTTCTTACCCTGAATGTATACTGTACAGTATATCTCTCTAGACATATATATTGTACATACATACATACAGTGGCAAGAAATGATATACCACAAAAAAATAAAAATACACAGGTTAAAAAACCTTTTGAAAAAATTAACAAGTTAAATAAAATACATTTCTTTACTGTAGTTCACTTACCATTACTTGCCCCCACCGACTCCCGTTGCCCAGCTTACTCACGAACCAATCCACGATCAGGAACCCATAAAATAATAAACCATTGAAAATAATAAACATTAAACTAAAAATCCAAACCAATCCACGGGTCTTCTACTTGTAATACACCTTCATCTGTATTCTTCTTTCTTCTATCTCCTTCCGGGCGGGGCAGGGCGTGGTCTTCTTTCCATCATCGGCCACGCCCTTGTCTTTTTCCTTCTCCGGAGGTCCTTCCTCCGCGGCGTCTGGCTGCAAAATGAGACGACATAGGCTTTTAAAGGCCTATGACGTCACATTTTGCGTCATGGTTCCCACGGTCCTGATTGGACCGTGAAAACCATGTGTGTTGGCCGATAATAAAAAAATGATGACGTCACTTAAAGGGAATGAAAGCACAGCCAATCAGAATGGCTTTGCTTCAATTGCCTTTAAGATGACGTCATGAAAAGGCACATGGCCGTGCACACATGGTACTAGAGCCAATCAGAGCGTGGGAACTTTATCCCTACTCTGATTGGCTCTGGTATACCATGTGTCAGGGGCTTGGGGGAGAAAGGATGTGACGTCAATAAGGATAAAGTTCCCACGCTCTGATTGGCTACCGTACCACGTGACAGGTTTTCATTGACGTCACATCCTTTCTCCCCCAAGCCCCTGACACATGGTATACCAGAGCCAATCAGAGTAGGGATAAAGTTCCCACGCTCTGATTGGCTACCGTACCACGTGACAGGTTTTCATTGACGTCACATCCTTTCTCCCCCAAGCCTCTGACACATGGTATACCAGAGCCAATCAGAGTAGGGATAAAGTTCCCACGCTCTGATTGGCTCTAGTACCATGTGTGCACGGCCATGTGCCTTTTCATGACGTCATCTTAAAGGCAATTGAAGCAAAGCCATTCTGATTGGCTGTGCTTTCATTCCCTTTAAGTGACGTCATCATTTTTTTATTATCGGCCAACACACATGGTTTTCACGGTCCAATCAGGACCGTGGGAACCATGACGCAAAATGTGACGTCATAGGCCTTTAAAAGCCTATGTCGTCTCATTTTGCAGCCAGACGCCGCGGAGGAAGGACCTCCGGAGAAGGAAAAAGACAAGGGCGTGGCCGATGATGGAAAGAAGACCACGCCCTGCCCCGCCCGGAAGGAGATAGAAGAAAGAAGAATACAGATGAAGGTGTATTACAAGTAGAAGACCCGTGGATTGGTTTGGATTTTTAGTTTAATGTTTATTATTTTCAATGGTTTATTATTTTATGGGTTCCTGATCGTGGATTGGTTCGTGAGTAAGCTGGGCAACGGGAGTCGGTGGGGGCAAGTAATGGTAAGTGAACTACAGTAAAGAAATGTATTTTATTTAACTTGTTAATTTTTTCAAAAGGTTTTTTAACCTGTGTATTTTTATTTTTTTGTGGTATATCATTTCTTGCCACTGTATGTATGTATGTACAATATATATGTCTAGAGAGATATACTGTACAGTATACATTCAGGGTAAGAAATGATGATGTTTTAAAAGCTGGATTAGATGTGTTTTTAATTATTTTGTGAGTTTAAAGTATTTTAAAATTAGATAGATGTATTATTCCTTGGTATTGTATTGTGTGTTTGAGGAAGGTCAGGGATACTGTAGGTACTGTAGGCTTGGTTTGGAAAGGTTGTATTTTTGTCGGTACTTATATTTTTTCAAAGGCTTAATTGTTCTGCTCTAGGCGTGAATCTGTTAATGGTTTCATTGTTCATGATTGAGTGTGAAATGTTTAGAGATCTAAATAATGATTGCTAATTGATTTTTGTTTACGTTGATTAATTTGCAGAATGTATACAGTATGGTGCATAGATTTTATGCATTTTGGAATGTGACTTTTTTCATTGGTTTGTGATCATATACAGTACAGTAGATTGTGAGATCAGTTAGGATTTTTAAAGGAAATTGATTTTTAATGTAGTGTCTGTATGGAGAAGTGTTTGGTTGTAGAACAGTATGGTTTTGATAACCCTTCTACATTTATTTGTACTGTATATTTGGTTTATCATGGGTGTGTATATAACGTGTGTATATATATATACTGTATATATCTCTCTCTCTCTCTTTCTCTCTGTCTCTCTGTATGTATATATATACAGTATATATATATATAGTTGCATGATGAAGCCACAGTACAAATTCATGGGTGAAGGGTGGGTATCGTGCCTGTGTGGCTTAACCCCTTAATTACCTTTGCGGTTATTATCCGATAAGGTGTTTAAGGGGTTAATTGATATCTGAATGTAATTGCAATGTATTGGCTTGGTTTTGGCTATGTTTTGTGTGGGCAAGAGAAGGAAGGCGCTGGCATCGGACACTTCGTATTGATGAGGTCAGTAGTACTTTATTTATTTGTATATGCTAGTTAATGTTTTTAATAATGGGCAATTAATCTATTATCCATATCTGGATAATAGTTATTTTGCACATTATTGTACTGTAGGTGTTGGGGGGGAGGGTGTATGTATTGAATGTATAGGCCAGGTTTATTTTTTTTACATTCAGGGTTACTTCCGTGGTTTTGCGTGGGACCTCTGGAGACCACCCGCGGGGAATCCTCGGGTATCCTAAAGGGTAGCAGGCTGGTGGTTCCACGGGTGACACATGCGGGGATGATGATGTGTGGTCCCACTTCTGTGGGGGCACCGCGGACCCGTAGTCTGCGGGCATGACGATGTGTGGTCCCACTTCTGTGGGGGCACCTCCGAGCCGTAGGTGCGGGGATGATGATGTGTGGTCCCACTTCTGTGGGGGCACCGCGGACCCGTAGTGAGCACCCGTGTGTTCCCCAGACCCCCATGGGAACCACCCGAGGCCCCGCAGACACCTGTGGGTTTGACCCGGGGCTCCCAGACATCCTTGGGCCTACCGTGTGGACCCAATTGTGGCTCACGGTGACCCAAGGAGACCACCTGAGCGCCATGGTGCTGGCAGGATCCACCAGCAGGCCTCCAGAACCTGTGGAATGCTGCTGGTAAACTGTAGGTCTGTCCAGGTGCCCTGCCAGCCCACCGGGGACTAGCGTGGGGCTACGTTATGGACCCTGAATGTAAAAGAATAAATCTTGTATTTATGGGGGGGGGGGGCACAGGGGGTGGGTAATGTATTTAATAAATAGAATGCTGTTTATTGTGGGTGATTGTACTGTTTTTATTGTGGGTACTGGGGTGGGGGTGGGGTGTTTCCCCAACGGTATGTGGGTAGGCCTCCCTTGTGGGTAGTTAGTGGGTGAGGGTTGAGGGTGGTTAGGCCTCACGGGGTGGGGGGTTAGAGTGGGAGGGTATGTACAGTAGGCGTCCCAAGTGGTGGGTGAGGGTGGGTTAACCCCTTCATGACTGTAGCGGTTAATAACCGCTATGGTGATTAAGGGGTTAGGGGACATTACTTTGAAAGTGTTATTTTTTTTCTCTGTTTTACTGTACAGCAGCGGAGGTTGCCATGGGTAGTGGGTAGTGTATTGAATGTATTTATTGGTTATTATGCGTTAACCCCTTCATTACCTTAGCGGCTATACGCTATGCTAATGAAGCCTCGTTTCTGAACTTTTAATAATATTGTGCAGGAGCAGGGGGTCCCCTGAGATTAGATTTCTGTCTCAGGGAACCCCCTGCTCACTCTACAATATTATTAAAAAGACAGAAATGCTGCTTCTTTACCATAGCGCATAGCCGCTAAGCTAAAGAATGATTCTTTAATGATGTGTGTGTTTTATTCACAGTGTAGATGTTCTCCGGAGCTGAAGCGCACAGGTTTCAGGTCTGGGGACCCCGTGCCCCCCGAGATACAGGCCCCTTTAGGGGGTGCCGGTATCCCTCTGCTCTGCTTGGTTTACAGGCCGCGATCACGTGATCGGACCTTTAAACCAAGCAGAGGGCTACCGGCACCCCCTAAAGGGGCCTGTATCTCGGGGGGCACGGGGTCCCCAGACCTAAAACCTGTGCGGTTCAGCTCCAGAGACCCCCTGCACATCTACACTATCAATAAAAATGTATTTCAAATGTATTTATTTGTATTTATTTATTTATTTATTGCGGGGATGCTGTGTGTGATTATTTTTTATTGTGTTTAGCGGGGGTGGGTGACGGGGTTTATAAATGTGAGTTTATAAATAAAATAAAGAATATTATTTATAGGGGCCTTAGAACAGAAGTTCCCACGCCAATTGCGCGCTCATTGCTCTTTTGTTACAATGTTGCTGGTCTTGCGGGTTTGCAGTCTGGCAGCAAAAAGCAGTTTGTAGTACTGTGTGTGAGATAAAGTAACCAGTTCTTTTATTGCTGAAGTCGCCACTAAAAACTTTTATTTACAAATACAGTACAAAAACCGTGCAACACACAACAACATTCAGTATCCTTTGTTTAAGTACAGCAGGTACTATAGGGTAAAACATGTACTGTACAGTACAGCACAACATTACAGTATGGTCTCACTGAAAGTCCTCCCCATTTTCCAGCCATGGCCGATGCCTTGCATGGCGCAAAACGCCATTAATGCAGTCTCTAACGCCTCTCATTACAGGATCTGTAACAGGGTAATAGCGCTGCATTTCTTCCACAATCTTTTTCCTTAAATTGGCAGGAAGGGCATTTTTTTGGCGATTCCCATCATAGTTCACTTTGAACACCCACTCGCAGTACAATGTGTAGGGAACATGGTGTTTAAATATGATCAAGGCATACTTGTGTGGTATACCAGCACTCCTCACCCTATACTTCTCCCTCAGCGCCGGTGTCAGATCGCACAGGGAGATGTCGGGCACTGTTTGTATGCGAGCGGGTGTAGGAAGTCTTTTGGGAGCGGGTGTACTTGAGGCGATGGGCAATGGTAGGGTGTCTGGGAGGAAGCTTTCCTCCGGTAGTGGTCGCCGGGTTGTCTCCTGGCGTGGTCTAGATGGGGTTGTCATGTCCTCCTCAATAGCATAGTACACTGTATCTTCTGGTGGAGGGGGTGTGCTTGGTGATGGAAGGGGGTCGAAGGTACCATGCATCACATCCATGTCACCCCCCTGCTCCAGCGTCGGGGAAACAGGGGCATTAACACCGAGCAAATAATGTATGCCCGCTATGTCTGCCTCTATCTTGTCCATCCGTTGATCCATCCGTTGCTCCATATGTAGCATCCGTTGATCCAGCCGTTGCTCCATATGTAGCACCGACTCCAGAAGCAGATCTAGCTTTGCCAGCACACTAGAATTCCCGGGGAGATCCACACTTAGCCCATTCAGGATCCGGTCCAACGAGCTGCTTGTGCATGGCATCTGGAGATCTGGGGGGATGGGTGCAACGGAGGATGAGATGGGGGTTCCCTGGAGAGAAGCGGCATCGATGGAGAGTGGAAGAGGTGACCTGGGGATGCCCGGTACAGGAGAAGCTGCAGCGTGGTGGAAGAGGGATGGAGAAGGTGACCGCTGGATTTCCGGGAGAGAAGCAGAGTCGTCCAAGAGCAAAGGAGACAGTGACCCGTTGATTTCAGAGGCAGCAGCATCTTCAGATGGAACCGGAGAAGATGGGGGTGGAGAAGCCGGGCTGAAGATTTCCGGGACAGCTACAGCAGAGTCGTCGAAGCATATGGGAGCAAGTGGTCTGCGGATTCGGTGAGTTGGCTGCCATGCGTCTTGCGAACCGAGCACAGTACCGTATTTCTTCTTCACATAATAAGGCTGACGTGTTTTAAAAGCCTTAGCCTTTGGGGTCAGCAGAAGGTTTTCTTTGTTGGCCTTAGCCTGTCGCTTTGCCTTTGGCTTGGGAACGGTAACTGCCTTTCTCTTTTTCAGTGTGGCAGGCACAGCAGAGGTGAGATGATTCTTTCGTCCATAGAACCGGGGATGCTCCATGTAAGCGGGAGGCACAATGCAGTATCTGGACAATGCCTCAGATAAAGATCAGCAAGTGGTGGGCTATGCAACGTGTACAACCTTTTATGCATGGTGGCCAGGTACAGGTGTTGAAAGTGGGTGGTCTGTTATGTGAGTCATTAACATATAAATACACCATCCATTTTGTGGATTCACTGCACATTGAATACACATCGACTAAACATCGAATACACATTCTTGTGTTTGTATTTCTTTCTACAGTACTCGCAGCAATGCCTGTTAAGAAGATTTCAAAGGATCTCAGCATGAGAATGAAGGAGATGTACACGAGCGGACAACGAATTGCAGATATCCAGCGCTGGTTAACTGCTTCTGGCCTCGTTGTGCCATCAAGCACTGTGTGCTATCATGCACAAGGAAAAAACAGAGACCGCAAAAAGGCACCAAGGGTAACAAATGCGTAAGTACTGTATACTGTATTTATAAAACTTAACCAAAAAAAATATAGAAAACTGTAGTGTACATCTACAGTATACCGTATTTATATAGTATATTTATTATATTACAACAGTATATACTGTAGTGTACTGTATGTGTGGTCAATTTATATTTTTTGTGCAGCAGTATACACTTTTGGTATATTGCAATTCATCTTACAACGAAATATACAGTATATGATGTGTATTTATTATGATATAACAACAGTATACCGTATTTATATAGTATATTTATTATATTACAACAGTATATACTGTAGTGTACTGTATGTGTGGTCAATTTATATTTTTTGTGCAGCAGTATACACTTTTGGTATATTGCAATTCATCTTACAACGGAATATACAGTATATGATGTGTATTTATTATGATATAACAACAGTATACCGTATTTATATAGTATATTTATTATATTACAACAGTATATACTGTAGTGTACTGTATGTGTGGTCAATGTATATTTTTTGTGCAGCAGTATACACTTTTGGTATATTGCAATTCATCTTACAACGAAATATACAGTATATGATGTGTATTTATTATGATATAACAACAGTATACCGTATTTATATAGTATATTTATTATATTACAACAGTACTGTATACTGTATATTTTGTCTATTTATATTTATAGTACAGCAGTATACATTTTTTGTATATTTATATTTACTGTATATTACAACATTACATGTACAGTATACAATATACATTTTATATTGCTGCATATTAATAACACAATATAATTTCTTTGCATTGTAGGGAGACTACTCTTCTGGTGGACAGAATAAGTGAGGAGAATGATGAGAGGAGCGCATTAAGGGTTAAAAACACTCTTCAGGAAAACCACAATCTGACTGTATCCGAGAGCAGCATAAAGAAGATGAGACGCAGAATTGGATGGAAATATGGACGTGTGAGGTTAGTAGTGGACAGTACAGGAGGTACTGTACTGTAAAGTAAAAATGTTGTTTTGCAAACTGTACTGCGCTGTGACGCTAACATTTTTTATTCATTGTCATTACAGAGCGTACCCCATGATACGGGACGCAAACAAAATCAAAAGAGTGCTCCAGGCCCAGGCATGGATCGACAGCGGTGAGACTTTCCAGGATTGCATCTTCACTGATGAGTCTACTGTGTCGCTGGAGAGATTTGCAAGATTTGCGTTCCACAAAAAAGGCCGCATAACTTTGAAGCCACGGCCAAAACACCCTGTGAAGCTGCATGTGTGGGGTGCCATCTCTAGGCGTGGACCGGGATGCATTGTCGTCTTTGAAGGTACAATTTCTCAAATATAATGCCGCCTAATGCACTGTACTTGACTAGTGTTGCCTTACCGTATGCACTGTACTGTACTATTGAGCACTTTTCTTTTCTTGCTATAGGAATCATGAATAAAGATTTCTTCCAAGACAACATTGTGCCCGTGATAGTGCGATACATCACACAAGACTTTCCCAATGGTCATCGCTTTTACCAGGACAATGATCCCAAGCACACCGCGTCGACGGCGCATATCCTTGAGCGCGGCATCAACTGGGTGAAGACGCCAGCGGAGTAAGTGTAGTAGACCGTGTCCCATTTATATGTTCCCCACTGTTTTTACTGTGTACTCTATCTCTTAAACTAATTGTCCTTTCTTTCCAATCACAGATCACCAGACTTCAATCCGATCGAAATGGTCTGGCATCAGCTGAAGGACCACATCCGTAAAGTGGCGAAACCCTCCAAGAAGGACGAGTTGTATACAGCCATAATGAGTTTTTGGAACGATGTACTCACCGAGGAACGATGCAATAAATATATAGACCATATTGCCACTGTGTTGCCCATTGTCATCGCGCGCAATGGACAAGCATCAGGAAAGTAGTACAGTGCTGTAGTATTGTACAGTAGGTACACTATGATACAGGTAAGTATGGCACAGATTTTAGCTTTCCCAATAGTCAGAGTTTACAGTAGTTCCAGTATACAGTACAGTAGACTAGTTTGACATACTACAGTAACTGCCTACTAACTGCTCCATTTTTTCTTTCCAGAGAAAGCTGCACCAGCCACCTACTGTACAGTAGGTCTACCATAATACAGTACGCACATACAGTACAGTACAGTAACTGAACAAAGTTTTTGTTTTCTTGTCGTTCCAGGAAAAAGGGTGCACCAGAGGGGAGGGGGGGCCTTGTGTTCGTCAAATCTGCTTGTGCAGTCAAATGTACAGTATATAAACAGCAGTAATGATGTACACAAAACCTCTCCTCTCTCAATGAACTACTGTACCGCAGACACAATGAGGATACTGTTACAGTATGAAGGGAAAAAGAACAGGATGGGTTATTTAACATTACAGTATACTGTGCAATATTTATACTGTATATTTATATATACTGTATTTTTATTCTAAAGGTATTCGAGAATGTACTCTACTAGATGAGGACCTGGTGACTTTCAACACTCTCAGACACACAGAAAGGATTATTTCACATCACTGTATATTTATCCTGTATATTTTCAGTAATTTAGAAGCAGTGGCTGTTCTGAACAGCCCAGGGCCAGATTAACAAAACAATGGCTTGGATTGGATTAGCCAGACGATTGATGCTTGGCCAGGGAGGGATTAAAAACTCTAAGGGAGGGGGTGGGTGGTGTAGCTGTAGGATTGTACTGTGTCAGTATTTCCAACGCCAGGTCACCCTAATAATTGCATGAATAAACCCCCAAAGACAAGGCCCAAATATACTAGTACAGTATACTGTACAGTACTGTAAAGTATGTATTATTGTGTGTTGATGTTTTGAATTGCTGTTAACTTGAAAAGTTTCACCATTGTATTGTACTGTATTTGTAAATAAAAGTATTTTGTGGCGACTTCAGCAATAAAAGAACTGGTTAATTTATCTCACATAAAGTACGTGAATACGACCGCAATCACCATTGTACAGTAAATGGGTGCATAGGATGGAACGACAGGTGCTAAAGGGGTATAAATATGATACTGTATTTATCAGTATTGATCAAAGAGAATTGATCAGAAGGATTCCCCTTATAAAGTATACAGCACTCTATTGTCATTCATACAGTACAGTATACTGTAGTAAAAGGTAGACAACACATGGTCTTGCAGTACAGTATACTGTATTACTAAAAATCTGTCAGGTTGACCAGAATCACTGCGGATATCGGAAAATAATACAATTTTATTAATTCTACGTACTGTATATAAGGGGAATCCTTCTGATCAACTCTCTTTGATCAACACTGATAAATACAGTAATTTATCTCACACTCAGTACTACAAACTGCTTTTTGCTTGCAATAAACAAACAAACAGGGAAGCGCTACTGTATACTGTATGAGTTAGGATCAGGCCCAGCAGCCACTTTATGTTGAAAACCACATATGAAATGAGCATAAATTTGCATGAATAATTACACAAAAATATATAAAATAAATAGCACAAGTCTCTGACAGAGAGAAATTGTCCAGGTGGTGTGGATACAGGTTAATGCCCCTGTCTGATAGGACAGACTCGGGCAAGAATGGCCTGTGAGAGGTGAATATCCAGAATGGTAGCTGGGATGGAAAGCGCTACCAACTGTGCAGGTATTGAAGTGTGTAGAAATGGGAAGGTGCCGTAGGCATCAAATGTGGAAAGCGCTCACCCAGACTTCATACACTGCGCTTTTTGCTTGCATACTGCAAAGCCGCAAGACCAGCAACATTGTAAAAAAAGAGCAAAAAAAGAGCAATGAGCGCGAAATTGGCGTGGGAACTTCTGTTCTAGGGCCCCTAGAAATAATATTCTTTATTTTATTTATAAACTCACATTTATATATAAAGTATATATTTATTTCTCTTCATGTATTTATTTATATTTATTTATTAATTGTGGAGCTGCTGTGCGTGAGGGGCCATGGCCAGGATGGGGGGGGGGGGGGGGGGGGGTAACGGTACAGTATGTGGGTAGGGGGTGAGGGTGGTTAGACCTCACAGTACATTATGCACATTGGGCCCCCCTCCTCCCCACATTTACATACTGTACACTACACGACATCAATGCAGGGAGGGTTTACCAATGCAGGGAGGGTTTACCAATGCAGGTAAGGCTTTAGGCCTTTATATCTCTCTCCCTTCAGTGTAATCTGCTTAACAGAAACATTAGGGGGGGAAGGGGCTTTAGGCCTTTATATCTCTCTCCCTTCAGTGTAATCTGCTTAACACAAACATTAGGGGGGAAGGGGTTTTTAAACAATGCTGTGTATAATGTATAAGGTTTTTTACAATTAGATAGATGTAATCCTTGGTATTGTAAGGGTTAGTTTGTTTTTAAATTGTCTTTTCTGGTTGTTACTTACAGTATATATTGATTTTGGTTTACTTGCTTGGTTAAAATACTGTAGTTAAGTTGACTTGTTTGGAAGTGTTTGTACAGTATTTACTGGTAGAGTAGCTTGCAATTATATTGTTAACATTCATTTGCAGAATGTACAGTACTGTATATGGTGCATAGATTTAAAGCTATGCATCATTTACAGTATACAATGTACTGTAAATGCAATGTACTGTGTGGATTGTAATGTTATGTTTTATACTGTACAGTATGCTATTCATTAACTTCATTGCTCTACACATCTAGGGATTTCATTCCACCTTACCACCTTTCCTACACATGATTTGTGCTGTAGGCATTGGTTACTGTATATTACTGTATGCTAATGCAGATGTGTGATGCTTTGAGACTGTCATTTATACTTTGACAAGTCTACCTTTTGGTGTGTAGTGTGCATTATCCTTAGCGTTGTATACAGTAGGTGCCTTTAAACCCAGTAACCTACTGTATTGTGATTCACTTTGATTCTCCCTAGTGTTTTTTGAGTCACTATCCTTTTCATGTTTAGGGTTGACAGTGTGTGTCGTTCCCTAGTGCTGTTCATTAGTGTTTAAGGGTCCATGCCTCTTTTTTAAGTGTTTTTAAATCATGTACTGTTTATTCATCCCTTTTTGCACTGTGTCAAATAAATAAACAAATATATCAATTGCATACCTGAGTGCTCCCATACGGGTTACTTTTTTCTCTTTTCACTCACATACAGTATGTATATATATATATATATATATATATATATATATACAGTATATATATATATATATATATATATATATATATAAATATAGCTGTATGATATATATATATATATATATATATATATATATATATATATATACACAGTGTATATATGTATACTGTATGTATATATATATATATATATATATATATATATATATATATATATATATATATATATATATATACAGTGTATATATATATACAAAGTATATACTGTACAGTATATATTTATTTCTCTTCATGTCTTTATTTATTTATTTATTTAGATTTATTTATTAATTGTGGGGCTGCTGTGCGTGAATTTTTTTTATTGGGGGTGAGGGGGGTGTTTGGCCCTCAGCACTCAGAAACACAGGCCAGACAGATTTAAACACACACACAATAGGGGGAGGTTTTTTTACATAGCTTGCAGGGAAGTTTAACGCACACACAATAGGGGGATAGGGGGAGGGTTTTTTACATAGATTAGAGAGAAGGCAGGGCGTTTTAAAAGCGAGAATAGGGGAGGGGGTTTTACATAGATTTTATTTATTTATTTAGATTTATTTATTAATTGTGGGGCTGCTGTGCGTGAATTTTTTTTATTGGGGGTGAGGGGGGTGTTTGGCCCTTGGTGTGAGTTTACGACTTGCAGCAGCAGCACAATGAATAAATATAAATAAATAAATAAATAAATGACAATAAATACATTTGAAATACATTTTTATTGATAGTGTACATGTGCAGGGGGTCTCCGGAGCTGAAGCGCACAGGTTTCAGGTCTGGGGACCCCGTGCCCCCCGAGATACAGGCCCCTTTAGGGGGTGCCGGTATCCCTCTGCTCTGCTTGGTTTACAGGCCGCGATCACGTGATCGGGACCTTTAAACGCAGAGCACTCAGCACTCAGAAACACAGGCCAGACAGATTTAAACACACACACAATAGGGGGAGGTTTTTTTACATAGCTTGCAGGGAAGTTTAACGCACACACAATAGGGGGATAGGGGGAGGGTTTTTTACATAGATTAGAGAGAAGGCAGGGCGTTTTAAAAGCGAGAATAGGGGAGGGGGTTTTACATAGATTTTATTTATTTATTTAGATTTATTTATTAATTGTGGGGCTGCTGTGCGTGAATTTTTTTTATTGGGGGTGAGGGGGGTGTTTGGCCCTTGGTGTGAGTTTACGACTTGCAGCAGCAGCACAATGAATAAATATAAATAAATAAATAAATAAATAAATGACAATAAATACATTTGAAATACATTTTTATTGATAGTGTACATGTGCAGAGGGTCTCCGGAGCAGAAGCGCACAGGTTTCAGGTCTGGGGACCCCGTGCCCCCCGAGATACAGGCCCCTTTAGGGGGTGCCGGTATCCCTCTGCTCTGCTTGGTTTACAGGCCGCGATCACGTGATCGGACCTTTAAACCAAGCAGAGGGCTACCGGCACCCCCTAAAGGGGCCTGTATCTCGGGGGGCACGGGGTCCCCAGACCTAAAACCAACGCGGTTCAGCTCCGGAGACCCCCTGCACATCTACACTATCAATAAAAATGTATTTCAAATGTATTTATTGTCATTTATTTATTTATTTTTTGGCGGCTGCTGTGTGTGTGTATTTTTTTATTGTGGGTAGCGGGAGGGTGGGTGAATGGGGTATTCGCCCCAACGATGGTTGGGGAGGGCTTGCGGGGGGGGGGGGGGGGGGGGGGGTTGGGGTAGCGGGAGGGCTTAACCCCTTCATGACCGTAGCGGTATTAACTGCTACGATCGTGAAGGGGTTAAGTGCACCCGCAACCCCCCCCCCCCTCCCGCAAGTCGTAAACTCACACCAAGGGCCAAATACCCCCCTCACCCATCCCCACTACACACAATAAAGCGGGCACGGTGGGTTAACCCCTTCATTGCCTTAGCGGCTATCCGCTATGGTAATGACGCAGCATTTTCCGTATTTTTAATAATATTGATCAGGAGCAGGGGGGGGGGGGGGGTTCCCTGAGCATTAATCATTAATTTCTGGCTCAGGGAACCCCCTGCTCACTTTACAATATTATTAAAATAATGCTTCTTTACCATAGCGCATAGACGCTAAGGTAAAGAACGAGTGTTTATTTATACTGTATATTGTATGTGTTTTATTGATACTGTACATGTGCAGAGGGTCTCCAGAGCAGAAGCGCACAGGTTTCAGGTCTGGGGACCCCGTGCCCCCCGAGATACAGGCCCCTTTAGGGGGTGCCGGTATCCCTCTGCTCTGCTTGGTTTACAGGCCGCGGTCACGTGATCGGGGCTTTTAACGCAGAGCTGGATACCGGCACCCCCTAAAGGGGCCTGTATCTCGGGGGGCACGGGGTCCCCAGACCTAAAACCAACGCGGTTCAGCTCCGGAGACCCCCTGCACATCTACACTATCAATAAAAATGTATTTCAAATAATTTTTAATGTGTGGATGTTTGCGCAGAGAGAGAGCAGCGGATCTCTCTCTGCTGCAAACACATCTCGCCCCCGCCGCCCATACAGTAGTATCATTTATGTATGTGCATATACAGTACAGTACTGTACAGTACTGTATGTTAGGGCTTACAGGGGTTGTTGTTATACAGTACTGTATATATATATATACTGTATACTGCATTACAATTCATTATAGGGGACGGCTTCACAGAGAATAGCTCGCAAGCGCCACCATGTGTATTTTGACGGCATTGCAGTATTGTAACCAGCCGGAATAAAAAGCTTAAATTCCTGCCGGAAAATAACGCAATGCACTCTGGCTGAAAAATATCAGAAACCTGAATACACCCGAGTATACCCGAATTCGCGGGACTAGCCGTGCTCGAATAAAGTGTGTCGCCAGTGTATGTCCCTTAGGACCGTCTCATTGGCTTACTTCAAAGTACCCAGCTCTGTAGTTAGACAGTGGCCCTCCTGGCGTGAGAGCTCCAGCTCTGTTTTGAGCGCGCTAGCTTCTTGGTGAGAAACTTCTAAGTCTTTGATGAAGTTTTCACATCTCTCTGGGATATCTGATAGCATTGTCTCCAGTCAGGACTTGTTCTTTCTGATTCCATGTTAGCAATTGGGGTGTTGGCCTTATCCAAACTTGTCGTCAGCTCCTCCAACTCACTCCGTAAGAGAATCTCTGTTTTCTTTAAAGCCGCATACTCTTGTATAGCTGGGAGTATACACTTCTGTACCTCGGCGTTCGCTTCTCGCTCCCTATTCAATTGCTCCTGCAAGACATCATAATCACTCTGGGCAGTTTGGAGTGCAGAAATTAAGGCCTCTTTTACCTGGATCAAGGATTCAGCTTCCCTTTGCTCCTTTTCCTTTGCCACCATTCCTGTGACAATTCTGTCCATCACTCCGTCTATAGCACATCTCGGTGGCTTGCTGACGCCTGTTGTCCTGATACCGCAGGCTCAAGTGGTTCGGTCACTTCCATTTTTCTTCTTTCTCTTTGTTTTATTAGTTCCAGAGACATCAGTGGTACTGGGCACACACACACTGGTCACTTTTGCAGCTTTCATCTGCGGGTACGTATCTCTTCTCGGGGCCACATATGCGTCGTCATCATAATCATCATAAGGCCTGAAGGGACACTGTTTTGTATGGTTATGTACATTGCAAAACTGACACATGACGGCGGCCATTTTAAAACCCCGTTTTTATTGTTTGTTTTTTTTCACACTTGACGAGGCAGATTTTGCACAACAAATGTAAGTTGTACTTGCTTTACAATATTTGAACCTTCTGGGTTCTTCTTAGGGCAACTTCTTTGCAAAAATCCATTTTCACTTTCTTTCTTACCAGACAGGGCAAACTTTACTCACAGCACTTGCTAGCTGCAAATTCACTCACTTCAGCAAAAGGCATTAGCTTTACACAGCAATCCTTTCATACCCAACGGGGCAAAATTAACACTCAGCGCTTGCTAGCGGTAACTTCCATGCTTCAGCAAAAAATCATTTATTTTTTTTCGCTTGAGTTCAGTGTCTCAACACATCTTCATCTACTGACCCCCAGAGGCGTAGCATCCCACTTCTGACACCACCTGTGGCAGGACGGCCTCGCAGCGGGGTCAGTAAGACGCTAGACACGATGGGAAACGTTCAACTATAGTGGTTTATTAGCCACATCCAAAATAAAGTACGGGTGCACTGTCCCTTTAAAAATTACTTTCTAGAAATTAAAGCCTGTTCCCATTAGGGAAACTAACTCACTTCTTGAGCCCTTACTAACAGGACAGCCAGCTAATCTGGTCATGCCCAAAACATATGCTACACAAAGGATAACCAATAAGCATAATAATAAAGTCTTATCTGTAATGCAGCTCCAACAGCAAACAGGAACACGGTTCCGGGGAGCAAGCTGTGTCCAGCCTCGCAGCAATCTGTATCTTTATCTTTATCCTGGGTTGGGGTTCCAGCTGGTCCCATCAGCAAAGCTCCTCGCAGGACTGGGGGACCAGAGCAGCAGCAGCTACGGCTTCCTAGCCGGGAGAAGTCTCTCCACCCTCACGTGGAAAAACAAGCTCACCTTCTGTAACCAACTTCCTGCTTTTTAAACCTGCAGTCTCTCAGGCCTCCTGCTTAATTAGGCTGCAGGTGTATGCAGATCTCCAACTGTAGGTTAACTGGTTTAGTGCTGGAAAGTACACACATCCTCCATTCCAGCTTACTGAGTCAGTGACTCTGTCACATGCTGCATATTAATAGAACTATATATTGTGTAGATCTATCTCATTTTATAGTTATTTCGGTATATTTATATAACTACAGTATATCTATTGTTTATATTGCTGCATATTAATAGAACTATATATTGTGTAGATCTATCTCATTTTATACTATTTTTACAGCAAATGATGTGCTGTACTTGTGGCCTACTGCACTGTAACTTACCGGATTGTTGTTTTTCTGTACATTGTAGGGAGACAACTCTTCTGGTCGACAAAATAAGTGAAGAGAATGATGAGAAGAGTGCATTAAGGGTCAAATACACTCTGCAGCAAAATCACAATCTCACTGTATCCGAGACCAGCATAAAGAAGATGAGACGCAGAATTGGATGGAAATATGGACGTGTGAGGTTAGTACTGGACAGTACAGGAGGTAAATGTGTTGTTTAAGAAACTGTACTGTACCCTATAAAATTTTTCCTTGTCATTACAGAGCGTACCCTATGAAAAGGGACATTAACAAGATCAAGAGAGTGGTCCAGGCCCAGGCATGGATCGACAGTGGAGAAACTTTCCAGGATTGCATCTTCACTGACGAGTCTACTGTTTCACTGGAGAGATTTGCCACCTTTGCATTCCACAAAAAAGGTCGCATATTTATGAAGCCGCGTCAAAAACACCCAGTGAAGATGCATGTTTGGGGTGCCATCTCTAGGCGTGGACCAGGATGCATCGTCATCTTTGAAGGTACAGTAAAATGTATGTCACATGCTTTTGCCTTATGCACGGTACTGTACTAGTGTGCAGTTTTTTGAGCACTTTTCTTTTCTTGTTATAGGAATCATGAATAAAGCTTTCTTCCAAGAGAAAATTGTGCCTGAGATTGTGGAATACATCACACGTGAGTTCCTGGATGGTCACCGTTTCTACCAGGACAACGATCCGAAGCACACCGCGTCAACAGCGCATATCCTTGAGCGCGGTATCAACTGGGTGAAGACGCCAGCGGAGTTAGTGCGGTAACCGTGTCTCATTTTTTTCCACTGTTTTTACTGTGTACTGTATCTCTTTAACTAATTGTCCTTTTTTTCCACCTCCAATGACAGATCGCCAGACTTCAATCCTATCGAAATGGTCTGGCATCAGCTGAAGGACCATATCCGAAAAGTCGTGAAACCCTCCAAAAAGGATGAGTTGGCGCAAGGCATACTGAGTTTTTGGAACGATGTACTCACCGTGGAACGATGCAATAAATATATTGGCCATATTGCGACTGTGTTGCCCATTGTGATCGCGCGTAATGGGCAAGCATCAGGAAGGTAGTATGGTATAGTACTGTACTGTAGTATTGTAAGTACAGTATGATACAGGTAAGTATGGCACAGATTTTTTTCCCCCTGAGAGAGCAGCACTAGCCATCTGGTTACAAAGTATTTAACAGTAGTCACAGTATGCAGTAGTTCCAGTATAGACTAGTTTGACAGTACTAACTGCATACTGTTGTCCAATATGGAGTAGCTATACAGTACACAATGCCATAATACAGTATGCACCTAACTGCTCAATTTTTTTCTTTCCAGAGAGAGCAGCACCAGCAATCTGGTTACAAAGTATTTAACAGTAGTCACAGTATCCAGTAGTTCCAGTATAGACTAGTTTGACAGTACTATACAGCACACAATGCCATAATACAGTATGCACATAACTGCACTAATTTTTTGTTTTCTTGTCTTTTCAGAAAAAAAGGATGGACTGGGGGAGAGGGGGTGTATCGTGTAAAGTTTATGAACTGTTTGTACAGTTAAGTGTACAGTATCTAAACTGCAGTCATGATGTACACAAAACCTTTCCTCTCTCAATGAACTACTGTACAGTACACAGAATGAGGAAGAAGATAAAGACGGAAAAAATTATATTATTATATATATATTATTATATATTATATGTTATTAATTAATATTATTATCAATGTGCATTATTCATGATTATCCACCGGCCCTCAATTTTCATCGGACAGAAGAACAGAATAAAGACTGCATTTTGTATTATTCATGATTATTTTTATATTTGTATTTTTTGTTCCTGATAAAATAAATATTTCTTTACATTCATGATAATCATAATCATTGACAACCACCTACACCAAAGAAAAAGAAAGAATGACAAAAAGTGGTAATTCACTGCATCAACAACATGAATCAGATAATGTTTTTTTTAACTCTCAATTTCACAGTGTTGTGCAAATCAGATTTACATATCAAATTCGAGAAGGGATTATCAAAAGTGTTACCGTAAACAAAGCCTCAAAGGGTTGGGGGGGGGGTGGATGGGTGAGTCATGCGCAGTAATCATCAGCTAGCTCCCTTCCCAAAGAGGATTACAGAGAGGTGACTCTATGACAACAATAGGAAAATTAGGCACGCAGGCGCAGAGAGAGGTGATGCTTGGCTAGGGACGGACGATTAAAAACACAATGGCAAGCTTTAGAAACGTAATGGCTCTGGAGAGGTGTCTGTCGATAAGAGGTTCAAATCCTTGAGCGAGCCTTGTGTGTGCGTGGGGGAGGGGGGTACAGGGTACAGCTGCATGAAGGATTAGCTGTACTGCAGTTCAAAGAAATGGCATATTTTCAAAAGGCAGGTCATCATAATAATTTGATCCCTACACCCCCAAATACATAAAAAGCACACAAATCAACCATGTGCAGTCAAACGCACAGTGTCGCAGTCAAAAGCTACAGCACAGATAGAATATCGTAATATCAAGATGGTTTAGGCAGGCTTGTGGAGAAAATAAAAATAAAAAATGAGGAGAATTTTTTTTTTTTTGGTCACTCACTCTTGAACTTCGCAAGCAAGCAGTGGTGAACTTACAGACGCATGCGCAGTAATCATCAGGTATGTACTGTAGCTCCCATCCCAAAGAGGATTACACGCAGGTGCAGAGAGGTTATTCACGGCTAGGGACGGATGATTAAAAACACAATGGCAAGCTTTAGAAACGGAATGGCTCTGGAGAGGTGTCTGTCGATAAGAGGTTCAAATCCTTGAGCGAGCCTTGTGTGTGTGCATGGGGGGGTGGGGTACAGGGTACAGCCGCATGAAGGATTAGCTGTACTGCAGTTCAAAGAAATGGCATATTTTCAAAAGGCAGGTTATCATAATAATTTGATCCCTACACCCCCAAATACATAAAAAGCACACAAATCAACCATGTGCAGTCAAACGCACAGTGTCGCAGTCAAAAGCTATAGCACAGATTGAATATCGTAATTTCAAGATGGTTTAGGCAGGCTTGTGGAGAAAATAAAAATAAAAATGAGGAGAGAAAAATATTTTTTTTTTTTGGTCACTCACTCTTGAACTTCGCAAGCAAGCAGTGGTGAACTTACAGACACATGCACAGTAATCATCAGCTATGTACTGTAGCTCCCATCCCAAAGAGGATTACACGCAGGCGCAGAGAGGTGATGCTCGGCTAGGGACGGACGATTAAAAACACAATGGCAAGCTTTAGAAACGGAATGGTCTGGAGAGGTGTCTGTCGATAAGTGGTTCAAATCCTTGAGCGAGCCTTGTGTGTGTGCGTGGGGGAGGGGGGTACAGGGTACAGCTGCATGAAGGATTAGCTGTTCTGCAGTTCAAAGAAATTACATATTTTCAAAAGGCAAGTCATCATAATAATTTGATCCCTACACCCCCAAATACATTAAAAGCACACAAATCAACCATGTGCAGTCAAACGCACAGTGTCGCAGTCAAAAACTACAGCACAGATTGAATATCGTAATATCAAGATGGTTTAGGCAGGCATGTGGAGAAAATAAAAATTCTCTCTTGAACTTTGCAAGCAAGCAGTGGTGAACTTACAGACGCATGCGCAGTAATCATCAGCTATCAAGCAGGAATGTGATTGAAACCAGAAAGACACACATTCAAAGGAATGGTGTGGGAGAGGTGTACTGTACTGTAGATAAGATAAGAAGTTGAAATACTGCAGTGCAGTAAATTCTCGTGTATGTTTTCGGGGGCCAGCGAGGGGAGAGCGCTGTATATGCCGAAATGTGATACTGTTACAGTATTGTACACGCCTATGCGCTTCAACAATTTTCAAATGAGAAATACAGTACAGCACTGCAAATGCATGTATAAATATGCAAATGTACAATTACTGCGCGTGCACACGCAGACTGTGTACTAACGTAGGTTGAACTGCTAAAGTATTAGATTTCGAAGACAACAGCTCGCGAACGCAATACACTCCGGACCCAAAAAAAATGCATCTGCCCGCGGTTATCAGAGTTGCGCCGCTACGGCCACACGAGGCTATAGGCGGCCGCCACTGTAGCAACCTAGGTCACATCTGTTGCACTGAATCATATACACTATATCCACACATCCAGAAATTTTGTGTATATGATTCAGTGCAACAGATGTGACCAAGGTTGCTACATTTGGGAAACCAGCCAAAAACTACAAGGAAGAATGAATATGCACAGACACTCTATACTCCATCACGAAGAAGGAAGATACTGCTCACCTGTGGGACATCACTTCTCACAACCAGATCATTCCATAAATTATTTAAAAATCAAAATCCTCAATAGAATGTTTAAACGCACCCAAAAACGGAAAACATTTGAACTCAGAAGGATAAGACTCTTTGACACCAAAACCAAAGGACTTAATGTGGACATGGGTTTTCTCACACCATATCAAAATTGTTTGTACTTATCCTGCTTGCCTCCATTCTTATCCACACTTTCTCTCCCCACCAGCGTCCCTCCCCACCTTTCCTTGTCACTGTCCCCTGGCTTCAAACACTTTTAACACCCTACCTTATCTACAGTACATATCTGTTGTTTTTTTTCTTCTCTACACTGTTTTAGCCATTGAATCCTTTGTATATCAGTATTGCTGACCTGAAGAAGAGAGGATAACTCTCGAAAGCTTGTCCTATGACATAAATTGTTAGTCCAATAAGAAAGGTATCACCTAATACTGAAGAACTCATTTATTCTGCACTATATACAGCCACGGCTAAGCTTAATCTAACGCTTAACCGCTTTTTTTTCACCTTTTTTTTTCTGGCCGGAATTGGCCGCGCGCCAGCCGCATCTCACGGCCGCGCGCGACCGGTTCTCCAATCAGCGCCTAATGGGGCTGAAAAATAGAAGCACCTGCGGCGCTGGAGAGAAAAAAAAAAGCCAGCGTCTTAACGCATTTGAAAATTAACCGCGGAGGTGGCCGCCGTAGACTAAGGGCGGACGCCACTGTATATATATATATATATATATATATATATATATATATATATATATAATGGTGAACGGCAGGGTTGCAGACCTGTCTAAGACATGAAAATGAGCATACAGTAATATTTCCATTTGCTATATGCTTTACTGTGGAGGGTTTTTGTCACTTTTTTTTACCCACCATAACCTTAATAATGTGTGGTGAAGACCTACTCTTAGTTTCAAACAAGCAGAGCCAGTACAATCAACCTCCCACCGAAGAGACCCACAAGGTCAAAGCAGTCTGTGTGTGAGTGGGTTTACTGGCTTTGCATCTCGTCCCAAGTCATGTTTAAAAGCTTTGTTTAAAGCAGCATGCATTGGCTTAGGGGTTGTTCAAGTAATGTGAGCTTGAGACAAAAGGTGGCACTGTGTTCTCATTTGCATGTCATTCCCCAGAATCCCTTGCTGCAGTGGAAGTGCTGTGTGCTGGGTGATAATGGTGAAAGGCGGGGTTGCAGACCTGTCTAAGACATGCAAATGAGCATACAGTAATATTTCCATTTGCTATATATATATATATATATATATATATATATATATAAAACAAAATTACCATTCTCTCGTCCGATAAAGAAAGACTGCACTCGGTTCAGTAATCATGAAAAACTGTATTGGGCATCTGAATAGAAAAGATAAGTCACCCAATCCGACGTTTCGGTCCTGGAATAGGACCTTTCTCAAGGGGGACCGAAACGTCGGATTGGGTGACTTATCTTTTCTATTCAGATGCCCAATACAGTTTTTCATGATTACTGAACCGAGTGCAGTCTTTCTTTACCGGACGAGAGAATGGTAATGTTGTTTTTCTATTATTTGAGACTAGCACCTGTCTATATGAACCAGTACATTGAGTGCAAGCTGTGATGTTTGTTTTTATATATATATATATATATATATATATATATATATATATATATATAAACAAAAAACAAACAGAAGTGCAAGCTCCATAGCATGTAACTGTTTAAACAATAGAGTACATTTATTAAAAAACTGCAGCCCAAAGGAAATGCACTTACAGGATTAAAAAAAGCAACCATACATGGGAGAGAAATCTCTGTGTGTAGTCATCTACGGGGGTGGGGGAGTCTAAAATAGGCAGGGTACACCAGAATAGCTCGTAGCCACAACCATCTTCTGTCACAAGCTGACGCCAGATCGCTGTGCCTTTCAGTGCCTCCGCGTCCTCTGCTCCTGCATAGATCAGATGCCAGCACTTGGAAATTCAGCTGACTGAATCGCCAGGACGGCGAGGACTCCGTGTGCATGCACCCACACATGATGACGTCACCAGCCCTACGCGTTTCGTCACGTAAAAGCGACTTCGTCAGGGGAGTTACATTAATAAATGTACTCTATTGTTTAAACAGTTACATGCTATGGAGCTTGCGCTTCTGTTTGTTTTTTGTTCTTAGATTCGTAGTGGTTGGCTATACCACTTTTATCTGAAGCTGCAACATGCTCCCAGGACCTTGTTATGGGACTCTTACCTCTCTGGATTTTCTTTTCAAAAGTGGAACATTCATATTGGACTTATCCTTTATCACAATCACGTTATGGTTTGTTGTAATATTTAGTTAAATGTTTGTTAATTATAATTAAGTCATTTTATTAGTTATAATATATTTTAATAATTTTTATTATCACTTATATCCACCTGAGCGCTACATATTGTTGTGTTGTTCCTTTGTCATATATATATATATATATATATAATATATATATATATATATATATATATATATATATATATATATATATACATATATATATACATGTAGAGGTATCAGTACCGTGTTAGCCGAGCTTCAATAATCAAAAAATAAATAGATGATACCGTTCTGTGGCTAACGAAATGCTTTTATTTGTGCGAGCTTTCGAGATACATTGATCTCTTCTTCCGGCGATGTTACAATGAATGAAGCAAGGATTACTTAAAAACAGTGTCTCTTGGAATGTTATCTGTGCTGGTCCTTCCCCCGGTGTGGATGAGATTTATGGCTGGAGGTGTCAAAGGGTAACTGAAAGCAAGTGAAGAAAGAGTGTGTATGTTTATCAGTGTGAATAAAAATGAATGGAGAGCCCACAGTATAAACAGTGTTCTACACAAGGTGTGTGTGGAGTGAGAGGGGATATAAATGGTGTGGGTGGGCATGGAAATGTGAGGAAATGTGAGAGTTTGTAGCACAACTAAAAGTGTGTGTGGATACTATGTGGTCCCTATTGGTGTATAGGGATGGAAAAATAAGGTATTAGCCAATAAATTTATTAACAAGGGTTATGACAAAGACAATATTAATAATACGTTTAGACAGGTGGGAACTATAGAAAGGAACTCACTGCTGGACAAAAGTAAAGCAAAAATTGAGACCAATACGAGAGTTGAAAATAAAAGGGAACATCAATTTGAGGTACCATCATTCATTACTCAATATAATAATTCTTTTTCTAAAATAAAATCCATTTTAAATTCTCATTGGAGTATATTGAGAAATGATCCCATAATTGGAAATCAGCTCCCCATGAAGACACCAGTGGTTTTCAAAAAAGCTAGAAACATTAAATCCATTCTAGCACCCAGTAGACTAAAAAGCATTGACACTGCCTGTGATAATAGTAATCATTTAGACGGCAATTTTCAGTGTAAACGTAGCAGATGCATTACTTGTAAGCATCTGGAGGCATCAAATTCCATCACTTCAGCCCCTAATGGGCTTACCCACTCAGTACAGGGTAATATAAATTGTCTTACTAGCTTTGTAGTTTATGCCATCACATGCCCATGTGGGCTACAATACATCGGCCGGACGGCTAGAGCATTGAGCACTAGGTTCCTGGAGCACCGTAGGAATATCATACATGGGCTACAAACTCATAGTCTGTCGCGACACTACCAACTAAAACATAATCAAGATCCAAAGACACTCAAAGTAATGGGTATAGAACATATAAATTCCACCTTGTTGAGTGAAGACAGGCACAAAAGCCTAAACCTACGTGAAACCTACTGGATCTATGTTTTAAACACTCTAAGTCCTTTCGGTTTAAATGACTGCATAGATATCAGTACGGTCATATAATAGCACTTCCAAAAGTTCCAATATAGAGGTTTGTTTAGAACATGCTTGGCTTGTTCCCTCTGTATGTGTTCAAAGTGGTGCCCTTTTAGTTTATATCTGTTTTTTCTTCTCTTTTTAAAAAGCACATTCACAATTATAAATTATTCCAATGAATAGCACATAGCACTCTATCTAAAATTAAATTAAATATTTAAAAATAATAATAAATATTCACAATAAACACACAACACGTCACATATAGTTCACTATAATATTTATTTTGGAAGTTCTAAATGAATTTAAATTAGAATCTCACTCACGTTCAAATATTCAGATACTTTCAAGTATCATAGTTCATTAACACATTTTCATTAGATTTAATAAATAAATATTTAACATCACTATTGATTGTGGCGGTAGGGAGGGTTTGGCCCGGGATTAACGGGGTTACCCCCCAAGGGCCCCCCCTCTAACCTCGCCAGGGAGACAAGGGGTTAACTGGGCTGAGGCCCAGAACTGTGACTTAACCCTTGCAAAATAACATGAAAATGCTTATTCCCCTGTGTAAATGATGTTGTTGCTGGATCAGGGTCTGCATAACCCACCCACTGGGACTTAAGGGGTTAATGAGCTACAGTTTAAGGAAATCCCACTGTATTATGTCCTTTAAGGAAATCTGGACTTCAAAGGGTTAATTGAAGTTGAATGTGAACAGAGAAGGGGCCTCATGCAGTAAGCGACGATTATGTGAAATCGGCAAGCTTATCGATTAGTCATGTTATTGGCGTTTTTCCCTCTCCGTATGCAGTAAGTGCCGAATACATTCAAAATCAACCAGAAAACAAATCCGCCCACTCTCACGATGATGAGCCGATCACACACAGGTGTATCGGCGTGCGTGGCGGGGTGCTGTTAGGTTGCACAATCACAAATCTTGCTGAATCAGGCGAAACAAGCATGTTTTTGATTGCGCGCCATATTTAAAGGCAACGTGTACTGCTAATCATTCTCTGTGTTGTTGGGAGTGAGAGAGAGAGAGAGACGCACAGAGCTGGACGATTGAAGATTTGCATATTGACTGAGAGACTTGTTGTGTATTGGGTGAGCTTTGTCCTTTGTTGTTTTGTTTACATCTTTGTCTTGTTTTATATGTGGAAGTGGGTCGTGTGATTGCCTGTACATTTATTGTCTGTTTTTTGTGAGTGCTGGAAGTATGCCCGCAAAGCGTGGGAAGAGTGATGCTGGTGGGAGTGGGAGTGCTACTCGTGGGAGTACGCGTCGGAGTGAACGTTCTGTTCAGGGGAGTGATGTTGCTGGTGCACCGAGTGGTGTTGCTGGGAGTGGGAGTGCTGTTGTTGGGAGTGGGAGTGCTGGTGCTGCGAGTGGTGTTGCTGGGAGTGGGAGTGCTGTTGTTGGGAGTGGGAGTGCTGTTGTTGGGAGTGGGAGTGCTGTTGCTGTGAGTGGGAGTGCTGGTGCTGGGAGTGGGAGTGCTGTTGCTGTGAGTGGGAGTGCTGGTGCTGGGAGTGCTGGTGCTAGGAGTGTGAGTGCTGGTGCTAGGAGTGTGAGTGCTGGTGCTAGGAGTGTGAGTGCTGGTGCTAGGAGTGGGAGTGCTGGTGCTGGGAGTGCTGCTGGTGGCGCAGTTGCTGATGGGGTGTCTGGTGGTGGCGTGCTTGCTGGTGGCCAGCTTTTGGAGGCTCTTCCATTGGAAGAAGGAGAGTCCAGTCAGCACCAGCCAAGCTCTGACCCTAAACCTGCTCGGAAAAAACGTGTGGAGAAGCCACGTAATCCTCGCTTCAATGACCAGGAAAATAGGGCTCTTGTCACTGGCATTCTGGAGCACTATGACAGTCTCTATGGACATTTAGTAGGTAAGTGTAACTTTACATTTATTATTCAAATACATGTGATCCTAGGTCATCTGAGTTTTGTTCATATGCAAATATGGGTACACAATATCTTTCTATGTTCATTAGTGTGGAAACACAGCTTTTTATCATGCCTTACAAGGACAAATAAACACAGGCGGTCAATTTGCCAGAACTGCATACAATATGAATGCAACCTTGCTTACATGTATAGGTTTAGTAGTGAATGCTCATGTGCTGCACATATTACACATAAAACAGCATGTTTGCTATCTCTTGGAACAGCTAGCAGTGTAGGAAACTGGTGCTTATATTATTATTAATTTACCTCATATCTTTTATATGTTTTTCAAGGGCGGACAAGTGCAGCAAGCAAAAAAGAAATGTGGGACACAATAGTCATTGGTGTCAATGCCTGTGGGAATAGTGTCAGGGACAAGTATCATTGTCGGAAAAGATTTGATGATATTAGGTCCAAATTGAAAAAGAAAATACAAGACCAACGCGTGCATGCTACTGGCACTGGAGGTGGGCCCACACCACAACGTCTCATATTGACTCCATTGGAGGAGCTGCTTCGGCCAAAATTACTTACCGTCGTCGTGGAAGGCTTGGCTGGTGACCGTGACATTGGAATTTATCCGTCACAATTTCCAGCAGGTGATAAATATTACTGTACTAGGCGTGTCGTTGCTTACAGTTATTTTGCATATTTACACTGCTTTTTATACTGTCTTCACAATATAAGCATACCTGCATCTATATATGTATATGTCTGATTCTGTATATATATATCTCAAAATAGACATATATGTAGTAGTCCTACTAAAAGCAGTAACTAATATAGCACGTGCCATTGCGTGCTCATTTACATGTGAATTCCCAAAATGCATAGCTGCAGTGGAAGCAATTGATGGTGGGCGAAGATGGGGAACAACAGGGTAGTACACATGTGTAACACATGTTCATGAGAAATTATTAGTAGCTACAGGTACAGAACAGAAATATGTATCATATTATTGTGTATTTTATTGATTTTACTCCGACAAACATGACATTACTGCCTATTTTAAGCATGCATCAAAGAAATTGCATGTAACGGCCTACAAACATCACTGGCACTAACACATCTATAGTTGCTTATGAAAAGGTCCATTTTTGCTTTATGTCATATACAGACAGCATAATGAGGCACACGTATCATATGTTATGTCATTGTTTTCATAACTTAAACACTGCAGATGACTACTTAGCTCATCTACCATTGTGTTAAAGCAGCTGCAATTAATATCTCATCACAGCATACACTTCAACAGAGGGGGTGGGGTTCAGCACACACACTAATTACAGCCTCATTTCACGGTCAACTTAGTTCACACCATTTGCACCTGTTTCAAGTCATTGAAAGGTGTGGCTGATTAGGCTTTTTGGGGAAGGGAATACCTTTCTTACAACATGAATAGCACAACTGAAGTTAATCACACTCATTTGAAAGCTTAACTCTAGCTACTAAATGCCCCAACAACTCATTACTTATCAAAGCGTACGTCACACATTAGTTCACTCATATCTATAGTTGAACTACTATGAAAGACACATTATCACACACTGCATGTGTTGTCTTGTTGAGTCACAGCCACATTCAGGTGTGCCACATCTTCGATTAATGTACCACACATATCCTCTACCAAAAACAACACTTGTTGCAATATGACCACCTTCATGATAACCATTGTGAATGGTCATCTCATGATAGTTATGTACATTATGATACTGATATCACTACACAACATATGATTTTTATGTACTCATTTAATCTATTTATCCTCACGCATTACTGCAGAAACATAGTATGTTGTATGTTAGGGAACTCAAAAGTTCTAAGTACACAGGCATGTACATTGTTATTACAACTATTTATGTTCACTTTCACACACACATTTTGGGTTAAGGAAATGATGCTGTTAGATACTCATAAATACAGAACATACAATAACTGTTTGTTCAATATTTACACATGTAAATGTAAAACTAATGTTATTGTTATATATAGTTGCCCCTGGAGGACATGTGTCACCTGAGATGGAACAAGTGTCTTCACCTGGGTCAGCCAGCTCAACACTACTAGAAGGTGAGTGTATCATTTGCTGGCCATATAATATGTGCTCTTCTATATGTTATGTTGTCATGTGCATTATTTGTTTTGCACATCTTCTTTAAATAGGATTACTTAGTGTCAGTGAAAATTAAGTGTAAGGCAACATGTATTGTGTTAGTGATGTTAATTATCATGTAGGACTTCTGAGTTTAGAGCAACTTTTCATTCATTCATATTTCATACTGAGTCCAAACATTATTCGTAAGTCAAGGTAGTTTTTAATGAGGTTATAAAACGTATGCTAACATGTTAGGTGTTACTTAGGACACAGTACAATTACATAGTAACACAGCATACATTAACATGCCATTTAATAATGTGTACATTTCTTTTTAGAACATCATGGTGATGAGGATGATGAGTATGATGAGGATGACGCCACAGAAGAGACTGAAATACAATCATGTGACCATGAAGAGGTGCCAATAGAAACTGTTGTACCGCCAAATCGTCCATCAACTTCCACATACGATGCAATTGTAGCTTCAGAGGGAAAAATAGTGGACGCAGAAAATCGTCGCCATTCAGACATGATGACAGTGCTGGAAAGGATGATTGGACTGCAGGAAGAAACAGTATCACAATTGGCACATCTCCACAGAGTCTTCATTGAAGTGCCTAAACAGTTGCAAAAAATCAACACCTCATTTGAAGCATTAGTTGTTCAGCAAACACAAGCTAATTACTGGAGAATGACTAATGTACCACAATTCAACACCTCCCAGCCAGGATCTGTTCATGCAGGTCAGTTTTCACCACATTCATCTGATATTCATTCACCAGGCCCAAATGTTACCGGTCAAGTAGCAGACATTGCTGTGCAGGTTCCTGATGACATCCTACCGCTGCCATCTGTACAAATTCAGCAGCAGACACCTACAAAGGAGGCGACAAAAACAAAACAAGACACACATGAAACAGACCAACCATCACTTGTGCAGTGTCTACCAACTTGCTCACATGTGTCACTGGGCACAAGCCCTGTCCGTGAACAGTCACTACCTAAAAGCCCTGTAGGTGAGTCGCTGCCCAAAAGCCCTGTAGGTGAATCGCTGCCCAAAAGCCCTGTAGGTGAGTCACTGGCCACAAGCCCTGTAGGTGAGTCACTGGCCACAAGCCCCGTAGGTGAACAGTCACTGGCCACAAGCCCTGCCCGTGAAGTGCCAGAGGCCACTCAAAGTGGCTCTGTTGTGCCTAAAGTTGGTGGCAAAAGAAAAAGGAAAATTCAAGAGACAACAAGCAGGCCTGTTACTCGCTCGCAAAAGGAACAAAAAAAATAAATGTTATAATTCAGAAAATATGTCTTTGGCCTTGTTTTGTTGACTTCAGATTATCTAATTACTATTGTATGTATGCTGAAGACTGTGTTGTTTCCAAACTTTCAACTATGTTCTTGTACACGTGAAGTTTTGGAAATGTTAACACTCATAATTAATTGTGTTATAAATATTTATGTTGTAATCGTCTGTTCAGTAATGGTCCACCAGGAGCCAGTTGCTAAGTTTAGAGAAGCTGCCATTGACTTTGCAGCAAAACATTGCATTTGGGTGTGTTAATTGATGTAAGAATTGCATATGCATATTAGTCACATGCAATTATTAAAACACCTAAGTAAGTGCAAACATCTTTCTTGTACGTGTACAGCAGGATTATGTGTAAATTATTACTTACCTTTGCCTTGCTTGGCCATTGTAATTTTGTCCTTTAATCAGTTGTGTGTTCGTTTCTATAACATCTCAGAATGTATAATAATATATATACACACACACACACACACACACACACTGAGTGAGTGTGAGTGTGAGTGTGAGAGTGTGTATATATATATATGTATATGTGTATATATATATGTATATATGTGTATATATATATGTATATATGTGTATATATATATGTATATATGTGTATATATATATGTATATATGTGTATATATATATGTATATATGTGTATATATATATGTATATATGTGTATATATATATATATATATATGTGTATATATATATATATATATATATATATATATATAGTACTATATAAACTGGTATACACAAACTAATACACTTCATGCTTCCTTGTGAAAACACTATTTTAATAATACAGGCCTAATGTTTGAGAAATATCCTAAGTATGAGACTCTAACAGTATTGTGCTTAAACAAATGTTTATTACTTAATTCAATCATGTTTCTCACCATTTAAATAGGTTTCATACAAGGTATACTTAATGCCATCAATGTTGTGTGTACTCCTGCAATATAAAAAAAAAAAAAATATTATATATAAATATATATATATTTTTATAAGAGATATATTTATATATATATATATATATATATATATATATATATATATATATATATATATATATACACACGTATTTAAACTCATGCAGACAGGGAGTTAACCAGACTTTCACATACACACAGAAATGTAAGCGGGGAAAAAACATTTCTTTTTGCAGGTGTGTTTTTACTGATATGCCTGGCTAAGAAATATTTTCACACACTGGTCTTTGTTAGTTTTCAAAAAAACACTATGTGAACGCATTCACAGTCTAGGGATGTTTTTCACAAACGAGATAAAAGAAGGAGAAATGTTTCTCCCACAGTCCCATATCACGAACCACAACTGTTAACCCAATTAGACAAACAAATCCAATTGGCGTTTGAAATAAGGAGTCAAAGTAGTTACTTTTGTTGACCTTGACAAGGAAAAACAGGAGTTTGTTAGCCATTCAGCACATTCATTTTGATGAGCAAATAACACAGACCTGCACACAGCTTTTGTGCTACTCAGACATGGCTGATGAATTCGTTAACAATATTAATCCCCTTTTAGGGTATAAGTACATGATCTGTGAAGCCATCTTGAACAGTCGCGGACAGAATGCAAGCACACGCCAAATCGATGATTTCATTCGAGCAAAATATCCTTATTACCAAGACCGTAAGCATGCACGGAATTTTAATTCCTCAATAAGATTCACTTTATCAAGTAATGACTTTTTTGAACGTGACCAGGATAAGCTACAACACACCTATGGTTTCTGGAAGATTGCCCCGGAAAAACAATTTCTCCTGAAAGACGGCACTTATATTGTCGTGAAAGGCATATTTATTCCTAATGGCAATAGCAATGTATCCGCTACTACTGATCCGTTTGAATCGATACGTGCTGCAATATCTGCAGCCTCCATTCCTGAAACCCACATTGTACAAGAACAAAAGTACTATGATTATGTACCAAGCCTTTCAGCTGAAATTGCATTGGAATGGGAACCGGAAGAAATGAACCTACCTCCCGACCAATTATTTGAAGAAAGCAGTGGCGATTCCTATGAGCGCATCCTGGAGGAGATATGTGCCATACTGGATTCAGCGGTTGGGTTAAGCGTGGATGAAAATGGCTTGCATTTCTGGAGCGACCAGTTGCAGCCAGGCGAAGAGTTAATTCTAGAAGAATGGTAAATATAACAATCGTTATGCGTTGACTCTGCGTTTAAATTTTTTTTTTTTTTGTAACCACCATTTTCACTTTCAATGCGTGGATACAGCGTAACATTGCAGACTGCATAACATGTAGCGATCACAAACAAATTGTTTCCTAATACAATATAGTAGGACCTGAAAGAGTAGTACACATTGCTGACGGAATAAATATACGTACTTTCCTATCCCTTTAAACATATTAGCAACATTTTACCATTACTCTAACACATACCTGTTTTGTTATCATGCAACATCTACAACATTGAAAACCGGGTCCACCACGTATGACGTGGGACCCTTGTCATGGGCCAAGGCGTCCTTAAAAAGGATTAGTGATGTAAGTCCCGCCCCCAAGCGACGTGCGCGCCTCAAAGCCTATTGGCTGTCATGTTTTGTTATAGTAACGGTAACTGCAGTGTGTGATGCGTGCGGCTCAGTGTTTGTAGGCGTACCCTGGGCGTTAGCCGAATGTTAATTGAGTGGGAGGAGTGTTAGCGTGCGTTTCACGCTGGCTTAACATGACGTCACACGTATTGCATTTGCGCATTGTGTTATCGGCCGTGCTTTCTGTTCAAACACGTCTGTTTAAAAAGAATACAGATGTACTCGTTTAGAACGAATGTAGTTTCGTCTTCATTGTATTTGAAATAAAGATGTTATGTTTACTGGTATTTTAAAGATGTATTGAACGCACAACGTACGCTTTGTTTTGCGCATGCGCTAACAGTTAGTGGAGCCAAGCGTGAAGTGCGTGCGCACACAAAGATGTGCGCGCACATCTTTCAGTATACAGGCAACGTTCACTTCTTATACATAGTTATGCCTGCTACAAATTTAAAGAAACATTACATACTGATGAACAGTTTTACTTCTAACATATAAGTGACTGACGTGTGTATCTACACAATCATATAGAGCTGCGTAACGCGTTGTCACGGATGCATATCTAGTAAGGTGCCATCTTTGACCATCATGTGTTTGCTGTATTTCAGAGATGTCAGGGAAGATACAATCGGATCAATGTATGATTTCAGAAGAGTCTACCTTTATATGAGATGATTGTGAGGAGGAGCCACCGACTACTATACTACATATGGAACTAATTTTATATTGCTTGCAGCGCTTATTAACAAACAATTAAAAATGTGATACCCTTATGCCTATATTGCATAAGCACTTAATTAACATAATGATGTTGCAAAAGAGTGCCTCATGAATTTTTATTGAGTGTTCTTTAATGACTACTAACATTTTATGACATGGTGTGTTTTATATATAACAACCATTCCCACTCTGCTAACACATTTGTGTATTCTAATATGTAATGGAACGTATGACTGTCGAAACTATGTAACAATAATAATAATAATATGAGCATGTTCATGTATAGGGCTGCTAGTTGTACGCAGCGATTTACAGACACATGTTTCAGCCTGAGGTCCCTGGCCCGTGGAACGTACAAATGTTTTTTTGCCGCATGAGGCACAGGGAGATAAAGTGACTTGGCCAAGGTCACAAGGAGCCCACACCGGGAATTGAACCAGACTCCCCTGCTTCAAACTATCAGTGCCAGTGTGTGTCTTTACTCAGTGAGCCACTCCTTCTCCCAATGTAAAGGACACTTACAACCAAGTAGCCATTTATTTTTAAAATCTCTTGTTACATGGGTATGTAGATAAAATGGTTTGGGACTGTAGCAAATAATGTTACTGGCCAGATGTTATGGTCCCCTCCAATGCATGATGTTCTGAATATGACATCACCATCATGTTATGAAGTACGTTTCTGTGTATATTTCATTAACCTAACTAACTATAGTTTACTGTGTTTATTAATCGTTTAGAAATACATAGTATAGTCAATATGATGATATAAGCTACCATAATAAAGCTGGTGTTATCATTTGTCGGTGTTATACATGGATCCTACACCAATTGATAGAGACACAAACAGTTGTCTTAAAAAGTGTGTCTATGCTAGTGATGAATGTGCTCCCGTAAGTAAACAAATAAGTACAGTTATCCCCTTTTCTCCAACCACCTCTATATTACATTAATGGAAATTATAAGGAAACATACATAAAATGTGATGAAATGTGAGTAATCATTTTGTAATACAATGCACATGAAAGCTCAAGAGTAGCTAAATGCATATACATGATACAGAAAGTACATATATGTAACATTTGTGTTTAAACCAATATGTTGGGTTTTTAGTTCCAATAATTATAGGAAGATTGAGGTAGCCACATCTTATGAGAGATGTCAGCAAATATACATACCATGATCAGTCATACTGGAGATATACCTATAATGCAAAGGAACAATATATAAATTGCAAACATTGACATGCCATCTTCAGTACCGTAAACAACACAGCAAAGTGTGTATTTGGTGTTAAATGTACAACACCATGTATATTTCATGACATTCAAAATGTAAATCAGCCTGGTGTACACATCATATGGATGTACATGTTACACTGCACCAATAACATTGTATGTAAGCATACTAGAAGCATGAATGATTATGGGCATAATATGTGTTTTGTCTTAGCATAAGGAATAACACAATGCTAAAATATTATTGCTTTGTTACCCAAGTTGTATTCACATACACACAACTAAAGTACAATTGAAGAGGGATTATATAACCTGTGCAACAATAACATACCGGTGCCACATCCCTTTGTGCACACAGCAGAGAAAAGAAAGGTGTGCAACCCATATTCATCTGTGTCCTAACAGAAGGTTATATAAAGAAACATTATTGTTAATATAACATAATTAAACTATAAAAGTAGTACTAGGAACATATGAGTTTGTACTTACAAGAAAAAAATGAATTGATGAGATTCTGTCGTGTCTGGCCACCACTGGCTGTTTGTTCATTTTCAGCAGCTACATGGGTGGGATGCTCGTCTACCAAAGCCTCAGCTAGGTCTGACTGTACATTGTGCCTGAGTGCAACATTGTGCAAAATGCAACAGGCAAGGATAATATCAGACACTTTTTGAGGCTTGTATAGAAGAGCCCCACCAGTTCTGTCCAGACACCTAAACCTGGTCTTGAGTAGGCCAAATGTCCTCTCTATAACAGATCTTGTAGATATATGGGCTGCATTGTACCTGTCCTCTGCTTCAGTTTGAGGGTTTAGCACCGGAGTCAAGAGCCACGGCCTAATTCCGTATCCTGAGTCACCTATAATGAATGGAGCACACATAAGCTGACATTAGTGATCAAATTGTACAATGCCAACATTCCTAAATCAACATGTGTTTTGTGTTAGAACATGTAAATATGTACTCACCCAGCAGCCAACCAGGTTCAAAATGTCCCTCTTCGAACGCATGGAAGACTGAAGAGTTCCTCAGGATAGAGGAATCGTGACTGGAACCAGGGAACTTGGGTACCACATGCATTATCCTCATCGTCGCATCACATACCACCTGTACATTGAGTGAATGGTAGTGCTTCCGATTGCGGTACACATGCTCACTCTGACTAGGTGCAATCAAAGCAACATGTGTGCAATCGATTGCACCCAGCACAGATGGTATCCCTGCTATATTATAAAAGCCAGTCCTGACTTCCAGCCACTCTGTCGCCTCTGTAGGAAAATGAATATAATTCCTAGCGCGTCTATTGAGTGCATAGAGAAACTGGGTCAAGGCCCGCGAGAATGTAGATTGCGAGACCCCGCCCACTATGCCCACAGTTGTCTGGTATGACGCGGAAGCAAGATAATGTAATGAGCACAGCATTTTAACAAGCCCAGGGACTGCACGACCTCTGGCTGTGAAAAAATCTAAATCCCCCCTTATCTCCTCATAAAGAGCTAAGATTGCTGCTGAACTCAAACGATAGCGACTTACAATCTCCTCCTCACTCATCCCATCTAACAGGGTTCTCTCCCTGTACAGACGCGGACGAGGCACAAGTTGTCTCCTCTGTCTTCTCCTCTGATCTCCTGTCCCTCTACCTGTCCCTCGGCCTGTCCCTCTCCCTGTCCCTGTCGTATCCGCGTCACTGTCACTGTCCCTCGGTGTGTCCCTACCTTGCCCTATATGATTCTCTTGATCATCAAGCATGTCATAGAAAAGAATGTTCCTGCGTCTCCTAAACATTCGCAACATTTTGAAATGAGTAGCTGTGAATGAGCAGGTAATGTGCGTCCTTTAAATAGGTATGTGATGATGTCAGGTGACATAGTAAAATGCAAGGTGTTACATTAACATAATAAAGTACTTCTGTGGCAAGCTGTGTGCACTTGTTGTTCTAAGTATTTGTTGTGTGTATTCTGCAGGGAATGATGATATTTGGCAATGATGTGACGTGAAGCTTTGTACAAAGATTGCTTGCAAATAAATAGTTGCATGTGCAATGCATGTAACACTTGTGAACGCAAGAGTCAGTCATGTAATGAGACAAAAAGGCTGAGATTGACGTGGGAAAAGTTTTGTGTAACATGTGTAATTATCCATGTTATTGTGACATGTTGGCAACAATGAATAGTCGTGTGCATATGCATGCATTTGTGTAAGGAGGATAGTTGGTATAGAATGAGTTTACAAGGTGTCCCAATGATGAATTACTGTACATGTGTGTATAAGTTAGGTTGAAGTGCTTGTAATGCAACGGTTACAATGTAAACATGCAATGTGATTGAGCGTCCAATAAGTGACGTCATGAAAATAGGGAGGACCCAAAAGTATATGTAAACATGAGAAGACAGATGTACATGAACGTTTAAAGATGCGTGTCACATTACAAGCATTGTGTAATGTAAAGGAAGATGAATATACTGTGTATGTGTGACATGTGTGACATGTGTGACATCATGTAAATAATTGTCGCTGAGTTGAGTAAAATGTGTGATATGATGTGAGGTTCTCCTTTAAGAGTGTAGTATAGTATTTTCCCTTGCCACATCATCACATGATGAGTAATGTGACCCGCAAATGCTGAAAACATGTAAAAGTCGAATGTTATGCAAATAAGACACGTCAGCTGTGACACAATGCAGGGAATGCCCCCACACTGTAATGCAAATCCCCCTTGTATTGTGAGCAATGAAACGTAAACAGTACTATACTGTTATACGTCCCCGCTCCATTGACTTCCATTGATGTACAGAAGATTTTTTTTTTCTAAGTGCCGTTCCGGCAGCCTTAGCGATCGTTCTCCCGTCCAAAATGCCAACTTTAGTTGGCGGGAGAAATCGGCCATAACATCTCAATTTCGTAGTGCCGATCAGCCCCGATAAGCTGTTTTTTTTTGTTGAATCCAGCCGATTTAAAAAAGTGGCGATCAGTGTCGAAAACAGGCTTATCGGCAGGCGACTGGCCATAACCAAATTATCGGCTCCGAAACCTGGCGATATGAAGCACTTATCGGCGCTTACTGAATCTCAAACCCAATTTTGGCTATAACATGGCCATATTTCCCTTATCAACGCTTACTGCATGAGGCCCAAGGTTTTAGAACCCCACATGATAGATGCAGATGGGGGAATGCAAGCTTTTGCCTAAATATTGGTTCTCTGTGTTTTAAAACTGCCCTGCAGTTGATTTTGTCCTGGGATTTAAACCCAGGTTGGTGACAAAAGGCAGAATGCCTGTCTTTGTAATGCATGAGGAGCCAAATGGTGCCTCACATGAGTATTCACTGGAAGTGTATATCAACAGAGAGGTGTGATACATCGCCCTGATCAATAGGTAACTGACCTAATTGGTTATGCGAAAAGCAAAAGCCCACTTCAAAAGGTTTATTGACGTGGCCAGTAGGATGCTAAATAGGATATTCTGCTAGATTTGAGCCTGGCTTCCCAGGGGAATTGTTTATGCGGGAAGCAGGCAAAAGGAAGGGAAGGGTTTGTTATTCACACCTTCCAGCAAAAGGTATTCCCCAACAGGATATCAAAAGTGAGTAACTTTATTAAATATAAGGATACTATGAGATGTCCTTGGCTGAACCGGCTAAGAATTACATAAGTGTATTGGCGAGAGTAAGCCGATCTTGGGAAGTCTAAACATTGAATATGTAACTGCTGCTAAATGCCAGATATTAATATCTCTATTAATGTTCATATTACAATGTAATGATGGGTCTCTCTATGAGCGTCAGGTGTCCCAGAATGCAGTAATATATCTCACCTGACTGTGTGTATAACGGAACGGAAGTTATGCAATGATTTGCAGTAAATATGAAATTTTGGTTGAAGTTCTCAGAAACTGCAGCCCCCCTGCTATGATAATGAGCAGGGAAGAGGATGCCTTTGTAAACGTGGTAACTCACATTTACACACCAAGGTTTCCTGCAGGAGTGAACATGACAAATGTCCACCCTGCTTCAAAGGGTTTATTGATGGGGGGCTACCCCAAGCTAGAGTCCCAATGGCTAGAACTTAAGTTTTGTTCAAAAGGTTTTATTACCCTCCCTGTCTGTGAGTATGGGGGAGGCGCATACCATAGCAGTTTAAGTGTCCCACTTATCACTGTCCAACACAGGTTATCTTGTCCAAGATCCGGAGGGGTAGCTGGCCTGGCATTCCATTTGCACATGTGGGGCCTCAGAAAGGAGACCCCAGAGTTCTACTGCAGATGTGCCAGCTAGCAGGGGGGCCTGTCCTAAAATGTGTCCCCCCACCAAAGATTGGCTGGAGATAATTGCAAACCAATCCCAGGGTCTTAATGTTACAGATAGAGGGACAAAGGGTTTATAACCTGCTGTTTCCCATCTATCCTTTGTCTTCATTTTTGGTCGCCATGCAATGTCTTGGGCTGATTGCTGGATGAAACTGCCAGTTCAGATGGGACTGTTTTCATTATTTTCATCTTTTACGTAAGTGTCTATATTTTGCCTGTTATTGTATAATCTGTTGTGTTCACCTTTATCAAGGAATAAATTCTATTTATCATATCTAAGTCTCGTCCCAGTTCAAACCCAGGTATATATATATATATTTATATATATAGTTTTTGGTGTACAATTACAGCCTGTCGCAAGCTCTCGTGACAGGCTTGTAATTAACTGGTGGCAGCGGTGGGATCGAACTGGACCTGGATTACAGTATTCTGCGGGGTACTGTGATCCAGTGGGAACTTGATGGTAATTGCAAGTTCCTGGGACTAAAGATATTGAACACACAGTGTACAACATATAACACAAGATATGGCACCTCCTCACTGTTCCCCTACTTGTGAGAAGCATTTCCTCCAGAACCAAAGTGCCGGCCATCCGTCTGACTGGAGCCGGGCACTGAGACCAGAGGAGTGCATCAAGTCGGCGCGGGGAGCAGCAGCCAGCAAGGCTGAGAGAGAGACAGCAATGGGTGAGCATGAAACCCGGCAGGCTGAGCAAAGATCCACAGCTGCAGCTGCTGTAACCATCACACCGCCCGGAGAGCAGGGAAGGGACCCAGCTCCGGGACGGCAGAGACTTGTGGAGGGAGCGGGTGGTCTTGCACCAGGAGAGGTATTGGCCGTTGCGGCGGCCAGTCCATTTTACCCAGAATTGCTGGCCCTGATGTTTGCGCAGGGAGAGATGTCCCCGGCTGAGCGGCTCGAGCAGCTGAAGCTGGCGATGATCCGACCCACTTATCCCCTCCCAGAGCCCGGCGCTCAAGCCTCTCCACTCTGGACTCCGTTGCCCCTTGCTGGGGTTAGTCCACCGGTGGCGGAGAAGCACCGGCAGTTGCTGCGGCACTGCCAACCAATGGGCCACAATAATGCCCAGTGCCCTGACCGTGCGCGGTCAGGCGAAGAAGCCCCTCAGGGCCAACGCTCACGAGCTGCGGAAAAGATGACCCAGTTAGCGGCATCCTCTGATGGCTCCCGCCCAGCCAGGGCGACAACCCTCCTCGGGACGTCTCCTGGAGAACCTGGACGGGCTGCATCAGCAACAGTGGCGGAGAGCAGCGGCCATCCACCTGATCCCGGCGGAGAACCAGCGGCGGCGGCAGAGAAGACGCCGCCACTCCGGCATCCTGCCGGCGGCAGTTTTATTCGGGGGGAGGGACAGGGGTTGCGGGAGGGGGTTATTTTACCAAGTTTGCATGGAGCTGAGTTCCTCCACAAAGACCTGGGACCCTTGTCCTGCACCGTTTTACCTGTACCCAACCCGGGTGCTGTTGCGGCAGCGGCCCGGCGCTGCCCAGCCCAGATGGGGCCGGCGGCGGCCGCTCCAGTCCCCCTGCAATTGGGACCAACGAAGGCGGCGGTCTCTGCGGGGACCAGCAAGGTAAGCCAGACCAAGTCGCAGACTGACTCTGACTTATGTTTCCCTATGACTGTACCCTGTTGTTTCACTCTAGGGGTGACTGGGGGGTGGCAGGAGATAGGGGCACCAGGGGAGGGGAAGGAAGGGCAGCTGGTAGGGCAGTCAGGATTCCCCATTACCCTGGCGGGGCAGCAAGGGGACTCTCAGTTAAGAGCCCCACTGTTGCAGCCTTGCTCTGGGCTGGAGGTATCAGGGGTTGTGGCAAAGTTAGACCACCCCCGGATTACCTGCCAGCCAGGAGCTAAGGTGGGTGCATCTGCACCAGCAACCCTGAGCTCATCCCCGGTAATGGGGAGACAGTGTCAGGGAGATGGCCTCACTCAGGTGTCCCTAGGATCCAGGTTAGGATTAGTTAGGGAGAAACGGAGTGAGGGGAGGCTGCAGGTAGGTAGCCCGCATCAGTTACCAGGGGAGGGGAAGGAAGGGCAGCTTGTAGGGCCGCCAGGCTTCCCCATTACCTGGGCAGAGCAGCAAGGGGACTCTCAGTTAAGAGCCCCACTGTTGCAGCCTTGCTATGGGCTGGAGGTACCAGGGGTTGTGGCACAGTTAGACCACCCCCAGATTACCTGCCAGCCAGGAGCTAAGGTGGGTGCATCTGCACCAGCAACCCTGAGCTCACCTCTGGTAATGGGGGCACAGCTTCAGGGAGAGGGGCTAGCCCCGTTAGCACCCAGCTCTAGGGTAGGATTGCCTGGGAGAGGGTTGGATGGGCCAGTGGGAACCGGGGAGGGAAGGCAGCGAGTGAGCCAGCCAGTTTTCCCCGTTACCCTGGCAAAGCCTCAGGGGGTGTCTCAGATCAGCAACCCCCTGTTGCAGCCTTGCTATGGGCTGGAGGTACCAGGGGTTGTGGCACAGTTAGACCACCCCCAGATTACCTTCCAGCCAAGAGCTAAGGCGGTTGCATCTGGAGAGATGCCCCTGGGCTCATCCCCGGTAATGGGGGGACAGTGTCAGGGAGAGGGCCTCACTCAGGTGTCCCTAGGGTCCAGGCTAGGATTAGCTAGGGAGAAGCGGAGTGAGGGGAGGCTGCAGGTAGGTAGCCAGCAGCAGATCTCAGTGAGAAAAGGAGGGCTAGTGGGAGCCAGGGAGGGAAAGCATCAGGTATTGCAGCTAGAGTTTCCCGTTACCCTGGCAGAGCCCCAGGGGGTTTCTCAGATCAGCAACCCCCTGTTGCAGCCTAGCTATGGGCTGGGGGTATCCGGGGCAGTGGCAGGCTTGTGCCACCCCAGGGATACCTGCCAGCCAAGCGCTAAGGCGGTTGCATCTGGGGAGATGCCCCTGAGCTCATCCCTGGTAAGGGGGAGACAAGGTCAGGGAGGTAGGTGCACTCAGGTAGTTCCAGGGTCTGGGTTAGGATTGCCCAGGGAGGAGAGGAGTGCAGGTGGGCTGCAGGGAGGTAAGCAGCAGGCTGAGGTGCTGGGCCTAGGGGAGGCTAGGCAGGGAGGCACCGTGGAGCAGGGGGAGATAGGAGATCAGTGGGGTGTGAGGCAGCTGGCAGAAGCTAGGGATGGGCTAGGTAGGCAGAAGGTCCCTTGTTCTGACTGGCCAGGAGTGACCCCTCTGACAGAAACCCCTGGGTTCCCAAAGGAGAGGCTGTGGGTAGATAGGCAGCCAGGGAGGAGAGTCATGAGTATCGCGGAGCAGCTACAGGGTGGCACAGAGCCAGGGCAGGTAGAGTCCCTACAGAATAGTGACATAACCCTGTCCCAGACTTGGTTGACAGGAAAGCGACGGTCTGTGCTGGATAGCTGGTCTCCTGCAGATGCAGAGACATGCCAGTCTCTGGGCAGTGTGCAGCCTGGACTGCACCGGGGCCCCTTCACCACGGACTTGGTTCCCAAGGCACTGGGTGGGGGGCAGAGGGAGGCAAAGGAGAATGCCCAGCTTTGCAGGAACTGGACTTTACAATCCACTGTGTACTGGTCAATGCCGGAGGACAATTTTGCCAGGCCAATCCCTCAGGACGTATTGAGTGCGTCAAGAGCACCAGTGGTATCCCAGGGCCATGGGGAGGCCGCTGGGGTACCAGGGGCCCTTGAGCAGGGGAGGTGTGGCGGTAGGGAGGGTTTGGCCCGGGATTAACGGGGTTACCCCCCAAGGGCCCCCCCTCTAACCTCGCCAGGGAGACAAGGGGTTAACTGGGCTGAGGCCCAGAACTGTGACTTAACCCTTGCAAAATAACATGAAAATGCTTATTCCCCTGTGTAAATGATGTTGTTGCTGGATCAGGGTCTGCATAACCCACCCACTGGGACTTAAGGGGTTAATGAGCTACAGTTTAAGGAAATCCCACTGTATTATGTCCTTTAAGGAAATCTGGACTTCAAAGGGTTAATTGAAGTTGAATGTGAACAGAGAAGGTTTTAGAACCCCACATGATAGATGCAGATGGGGGAATGCAAGCTTTTGCCTAAATATTGGTTCTCTGTGTTTTAAAACTGCCCTGCAGTTGATTTTGTCCTGGGATTTAAACCCAGGTTGGTGACAAAAGGCAGAATGCCTGTCTTTGTAATGCATGAGGAGCCAAATAGTGCCTCACATGAGTATTCACTGGAAGTGTATATCAACAGAGAGGTGTGATACATCGCCCTGATCAATAGGTAACTGACCTAATTGGTTATGCGAAAAGCAAAAGCCCACTTCAAAAGGTTTATTGACGTGGCCAGTAGGATGCTAAATAGGATATTCTGCTAGATTTGAGCCTGGCTTCCCAGGGGAATTGTTTATGCGGGAAGCAGGCAAAAGGAAGGGAAGGGTTTGTTATTCACACCTTCCAGCAAAAGGTATTCCCCAACAGGATATCAAAAGTGAGTAACTTTATTAAATATAAGGATACTATGAGATGTCCTTGGCTGAACCGGCTAAGAATTACATAAGTGTATTGGCGAGAGTAAGCCGATCTTGGGAAGTCTAAACATTGAATATGTAACTGCTGCTAAATGCCAGATATTAATATCTCTATTAATGTTCATATTACAATGTAATGATGGGTCTCTCTATGAGCGTCAGGTGTCCCAGAATGCAGTAATATATCTCACCTGACTGTGTGTATAACGGAACGGAAGTTATGCAATGATTTGCTGTAAATATGAAATTTTGGTTGAAGTTCTCAGAAACTGCAGCCCCCCTGCTATGATAATGAGCAGGGAAGAGGATGCCTTTGTAAACGTGGTAACTCACATTTACACACCAAGGTTTCCTGCAGGAGTGAACATGACAAATGTCCACCCTGCTTCAAAGGGTTTATTGATGGGGGGCTACCCCAAGCTAGAGTCCCAATGGCTAGAACTTAAGTTTTGTTCAAAAGGTTTTATTACCCTCCCTGTCTGTGAGTATGGGGGAGGCGCATACCATAGCAGTTTAAGTGTCCCACTTATCACTGTCCAACACAGGTTATCTTGTCCAAGATCCGGAGGGGTAGCTGGCCTGGCATTCCATTTGCACATGTGGGGCCTCAGAAAGGAGACCCCAGAGTTCTACTGCAGATGTGCCAGCTAGCAGGGGGGCCTGTCCTAAAATGTGTTCCCCCACCAAAGATTGGCTGGAGATAATTGCAAACCAATCCCAGGGTCTTAATGTTACAGATAGAGGGACAAAGGGTTTATAACCTGCTGTTTCCCATCTATCCTTTGTCTTCATTTTTGGTCGCCATGCAATGTCTTGGGCTGATTGCTGGATGAAACTGCCAGTTCAGATGGGACTGTTTTCATTATTTTCATCTTTTACGTAAGTGTCTATATTTTGCCTGTTATTGTATAATCTGTTGTGTTCACCTTTATCAAGGAATAAATTCTATTTATCATATCTAAGTCTCGTCCCAGTTCAAACCCAGGTATATATATATATTTATATATATAGTTTTTGGTGTACAATTACAGCCTGTCGCAAGCTCTCGTGACATTGATAAATATATAAACTCACTATAGTTAGATCACAATGAATACCTTGTCCAGTGGTTGACACATTGAGAGATGGTACTTTTCTTTTCATCTTGGTTTACAAGTGGCTTTTGGATACAAAGTTTAAGCGAACTAATATCTTCCTTTCTTTCCTGGAGTTTAAGTAACTTCCACTAAAACAACGATACCTACATAATATATAATTCCTCTGTTTGTTAATATAGTAAAAACAGTGAAACATTCATCCTAATATCCAATCCCTGAATGAATCCTATAGTTGATTATCAACAATATATATAAACCTTCCTCCCCTTAAAATCTTTGTTCTTTACCAATTATGTTAAAACACATTCTTATTGATAGATCTATATAGCCCATGTTTGGGCATATGCAACCATCCAAGTGATGGAACATTGCCCAGACATTATGGATCTAACAAATTTATTCATATATTATAGACCAATTTATATTACAAGTAAAGGTATATATTGGTGGTCACCTTTTTCATTTATCCTCCAACCATTAATCCACACTAGTGTCTAATAATATTTGTTGCTTATTCAAGTCTGAAAGAATAAGAAAAAGATTTACTAATATCCTAGTAACACCAGTAAATTAAAAACACATGGGAAAATTTTTTGATTTACCATTAATTATATATATTAAATTTATTATACACAATATGTACATCAATTTGAACAGACCTGGATAATAACCATCATTTATGTCATTTGAGAATTGATACAACATCTATAATCAGTTTAATCAAATCATGAACATTAAATGGACTGATTCTGTGGATAAAATATATTGCTGCCTTCGTTTTTTAATTACTATTAATTAATTACTATCATATGTGGCATCAGAAGCATTTAATTAATTGATTGACTTACACATGTATAAATAGCATGACGTACTTCCGTCATATATCCCCTGATGAAATCACCCTAAGACTGAAGAAACGCGTAGGGAAGACTTTTTACTGGTATTCAAACCAGATTTTATTGATATACTTGTTTGCAGCCCGTTTGCTACCTTGTTTTATTGCCTAGACTTTGCTAGGATTTTCGGGACTTTGCCGGCTCCATTACTCCAACAGCGGGGTCACAGACACGGTATTCTGTTTCCGGTTCACCAAGTGGTGACTTTTACACTTCCGGATCAGAGCCCCAGTTGCGAACCCTCCGAGACGATTGCGGGAAAGGCCGGGACTCCATCTACAGGGAGAAGCAGAGTACCAGCGGTGGTACAGGTACCGGGCACCCTATATGTGTGAAGGGTTCAGGACATAGCACCTTACCGGCCTACCGAACTACGGGGGTATATACTTACCATTCTGGTATCCAGTCCGGCCGTGTGACCTGTTGTACTTCCGGGTCAGGGATCCAGAGACATTTGCTGTTCCTGTATCCAGTGGAGATTACCGGAGTAGCTGACACCTCATCCAAGGGAGAGCAGCACACCAAGGGAGCCAGAGCAACACGTGGAGGCGAATGAGTATACTCATTACAGGCTTTTATTTATTGTTTGTTTGTGAGTGCATCTTTGTTGGACCTAATCTTTTTATTAAAAGTGTATTTTTCATGTTGCACTAGGATGGGGCACTTTCTTTTCTTGTTGTTCGCAGATTCTGGGGAGGTCGTTGGTCCTTGTGGAGAGCTGCCAGATCCTATTTTTGAGCCCTTTTTTCCATTTTTGCTTTTTATTTTTTCATTTTTTTCATTAATATATATATTTTTTTTCAATTCATTTTTAATTTTTCATTTGAGTTAAATTTGCTTTTTACCATAATAATACATTTTAACAATTGCAACAGTAATTTAGGGTTCTTAACTATTTTAGGTTTATGTATTATGGTCCACCAATACACCCACTTATTATAAGCTTGTATAGTAAATACCAGTATTAATTCAGCTATTGAACTACCATCAATGTATGTTTAGTCGATCATTTTTGCTAATCAAGATTGTTTAATATCACTACTATATTTAGATCTCGAGTACCTGTTGAGCGCAGTCAATTTTTTGTTTGTAATATATATATATATATATATATATATATATATATATATATATATATATATATATATATCCTCCTTGCCCAGCCCCCACTAAGGAGGGTTACAGCCAAGTGAGGTAGTGACATAGGTTGGTGTAGACTCTCATACCTCTTTCTCAGGGTGCTGGCAGCCGTGTTGGCTGGTACTGCAAGCTGTTTAAGAAAGGCACCAGGGACTTTGTGTGACAGACATATAGATTTTATTTGACAAGACAATGGTTACATTCCTCTTCCCAGGGAGGTACACATGGCTTAATCACCTTCCCTTGCCCATGGTTAAGGGGAACTGCATTCCTATTCTTCCATGATCTGGAATCACTCCCAGGTACCTTCAAAAACTCTGTAAAGGGGTACCTGCAGTGTTAATCTTATTGGGGTCTACCTGTTTGTAAGATACGCGCAGTAAGAGATAGGCTGAATCAGTCACTCTACCTGCGCGCCTCTAACAGGCGATCGCAGGGCTTTTATTTTAATACTACAGTATTGTAGCAGGGGGTCTTACGGAGCTGAATAGCATTGATATCAGGTCCGGGGACCCCCTACTTCCTGAGTTACAGGCCCCATTATGGGGTCCATTATGGGGTGCCGGTATCCCCGCCATTTTAAAATCCTGTGGGTGACCGTGGAATTTTAACATTGCAGGAGATACCGGCACCCAATAACGGGCCCTGTATCTCAGGAAGTAGGTGGTCCCGAGGCTGAAATCAACTTTGTTCAGCTCAGAAGACCACTTGCTCCCGCATAAGCCCCTCAAAGAAAAAATCATTACCTTAGCGGAAAGCTGCTAAGGTAATGAAGCCACTTACATTCTATTTTTATTCATAGTGTGCCTGTGCAGGGGGTCTCCTGAGCTGACCAAAGTTGATTTCAGCCTTGGGGACCCCCTGCTTCCCTAGATACAGGCCCCGGAATGGGGTTCTGGTATCCCCGCAATGTTAAAGGCTTCCGTGACACGTCTGCAGTGAGTCCACGTGACGAGTCTGCAGCGGACCATCTCGGACCACCACGCACTATAGTGTGTGATTCAACCCGAGAAAATGTCAGATAACAGCCACTGCATCTGTACGCTAAAGTTGCCATTAGTGCAACTCAAGCTGTGACAGTTCCCTGGAACCCTGGTTTAGGGATCCTTTGTCTTGAACTGTCACACACGTCCTCCTTGAAGGACAGATAGCAGTTGTGGCATCTTCATATATGTTAGGGGCCCTTTCTATTGGGGGACACTTCCCTAACTGTAAAACAATAAAAGGTGATTGGACTTCTTCATTCAAAGTTACACATTTGTGACACACTGGTAACACCATATACTTAAGATAGGGAGTCCTCTCCTCTGGTGTCCTCCAGGAGCCCAGGGTCTAGAAGCTTCTACAGCTCCTTTTTATACTCCTGTGTGACATCACTATCCTGCCCAAGTAACTGGGCAAGATACAGACATCCTTAGCCAATCAGAATTCACACGTCAGAGGATTATTCTAGCAGATTCAGGAACTAAGGAGTGACCAGACACCTGAAATAAGCTACATCTAACTGGGGACTTTCCAGTACATGAACCTGTTATTTCCCTTATTTAGACTATAGTAAGATGACACTAGAGGGGTTACATATATATTTATATATATAGATGTAGAGTTATCAGTACCGTGTTAGCCGAGCTTAACAATAAAAATATATATATATAGTATAGTTATACCTTTTTCAAGACAACTATAACTGTAGATTTATTTGCACTTTAGCATGCTTTTACAAATAATTTTGAGCACTGTAACACTGACATTGCTATCATCATATAGTTATGGGTGACATGCGCCTTTACTAATGTACATTGTGCCTATTTTCTAGGAAGCTGCCCATGTTACAGATAGACTTGTAGGGATTTCAGTAACACAGGATCCATACTGTATATTTAAGGGAATTGTATGCACAGAAGTTTGTTGAAACCGGTTTTAATAAGTAAAGTTGATCGTGTTATGTAGCAATATGGTGGACATGTAGCTGATTAATTTGAGTGTACAGATGTAGAAAGACTTACAGTACTGTTCCCGTGACCATGAGAAAATAAGTGAAATGCCTCATCACTTAATTGTATGTCACGTCCCTGTGGCTTCCCCAGTGGTGTTTTGCGGCTTCCGTAGTTTTTTGTAATTAATGATAGGTGATGCTAGTGTGTAGGTAAGCTATATTCAGTGTATAGTGAGGCTAAAGCTACCGCTATGCATGTATAAGAATGTCTAATAAAAGCGCCAGTATTTTTTTAAGACACACATAACCACCTCTACTTCCCATATACTCCTGGAATGCTAGAAAACTAAAGACAAGATCATTAAAAATGATAACATCTTTACTACAGTAATTTACAGGAACATACTGTACATCAGTGAATGTTTTATTACAATATATATTACTTTATACAAGAACATAAAGAACAGACTGAAAAAAAATCCAATCTTCCACCAAAATGACCTGAATGTTTCTTGTGAAGGGCCTCCTGTAAGATAATCAACAAATAGATGCCTTAATTAAAGACTGTAATGTTCTGAATAAACACCGATTCGTATGCATGCTCTTTGCCTATTAAATTAAATGCATATGCTTTGCATTGAATTATGGTGCATGCGTGCAGGAACTACAGCACAAAGAAACATAGAAAAGGCAGTTGCTGTCTTAATGATACAATACTGATGTTCTGTGTCGCTGGATGCTACATGAAGAAGGTGTTCAAGTGGAGAACTTGCAAAAGAAGGATAAAAACAATGGCATAAGTATATTAATGCATGAAATCAACAACATTAAATACTAAAATGCGCACTCAAACAAATCTGATTTTTCACTACAGTGTCACCTCCTAGAAATAATGTAAAAATTATTTCTTTAATTTGATGGTTTTATCATCTATCTTTCTCTCTGGAGGTACAGTATGTATCCAAGAATCACATAAATCAGAGGCTCATGTAGTAGCTACACAATGTTAGCAGCCATGAGGGTTGCTGCAGGCATACATGCTGATCCCATAGGTCTCCCACACCTTACAAAACCTTTTTCATGGAGCTTTTGACACTTTGTGCAACATTGTGTGCCAATAGCTACATGAGCCTTTCATTTTTGTGATTCTGGGATTACTGCCTGCAGAGCGCCTTCATAAGGAGCTACTTTTGAGTAGAGATACTCTGCTAATTAGCCTGAAGGGATCTTCTACTGTAGCTAATTATTATATTATTACTCTTTTTTTCAGGACTTCTACCCTGCTCCCAAAAATTCCCACTTCTCTTCACCATTTTATTATCTACTGGCCAAATTTTATGAATGTTAGTTGATGTACCAGTAATAGCTTGAATATGGCATACTTTATTAACCTGTAGTTATCATAATTTAATACCAGTGGCGGATTTTAAATGTTGCCGCCCATAGGTACTTACCTTTTTGCCCCGCCAGAGCCACCATCCTCCTGCTGCAGCGTCCCAGTGTAAAATGACACTACAATGTCACATAATGCCACATTTCCTTGACAATGTGATGCCATGTGACTAGTGATGTACTGACCACCGGGTAATTACCCGGTACCCCGGCTTACCTGGTGCTTTTTCAGCTACCTGGACATTACCTGGACCCAGCAGCAGGGGGCTGGGCCCGGCACCAGGTGGGAACCAGCTCTGGGTAATGTCAGCGTAACTGAAAATACTTCATCACTTACCTGCAGCCAGCAACGGAAGGTGAGGAAGACCAGTGAGGAAGACCGCGGCGTCATCTGGGAGCAGCAGTAGAGGTCCTGGTGGCGGTGGCAGCAACAGAAGTCCATGTTCAGCCGGCGGGAGCATCAGGAATACAGCACACAGCTGATACCAGCATGAGCCGGCGAACCATGTGACCGGAGCAGGAGCATTCCTATTGGACAGCCGGGGAGGTTCCCTGGCTCACACTGGTATCAGCTGTGTGCTGTATTCCTGCTGCTCCCGCCGGCTGAACACAGACTTCTGTTGCTGCCACCGCCACCGCCACCAGGACCTCTGCTGCTGCTCCCGCTGGCTGAACACAGACTTCTGTTGCTGCCACCGCCTCCAGGACCTCTGCTGCTGCTCCCAGATGTCGCCATGGTCTTCCTCACCCTGCAGGTAAGAGCTGTCCGGGTAGCCGGGTACTTTGTGTATTTTGTGTTTCATTGTGTGTAAGCGGAATTTATGTCGAATAAATTAGAATTTATTTCTCTACCTTGTTTTGCTCAATGAATGATCCCGGTAAAAAGGTGTTAATAACCTAGTCTCCCATGACACACGTTACCCGGTTTTCTGAAAAATTAGGACCCGGTCAGAAGACTACATGTGACATGACCTTGTGATGGGAGCACGGCGCCATGTGACATCGCAGTGTCATTTGGCACCATGATGCTACAGAAAGAGGAGGGCGCATGAAGGTAAAAGACCTTTACAGAGGCCATATGCTCTTCCCTGGCAATCAGTGGGGAAGAGAGTAGGGCATCTGTATATATATAAAAAAAAAAGTAAAACCAGAAAATTTGCTGCCTCCAAATTTTGTCACCCTAAGCCCAGGCCTATCGGGCCTAATGGGAAAGTCGCCACTCGTTAATACTATCCTATACGGAGGTTTTGCTCCTTAACCGCTCCCTCTACCCTCCTCTAGCATAGATGTACTTTTTCTGAGCTAGTTACTTAGGTTTTAGTCTTTCATTTCACTTGTATTATAGCACACTATATTGTATTTTTGAAACTTTTGACATATTAAAGATATTTTACATTTAGATGTAGTAAAGTTTGTTTTCAACCGGACATAGAGTACTACCTATTAGGATTTATCCATTGAGATACCCATTTATTAAGTTGACGTGCTCCTATAATTGGATTTCTGTCCCTCCTTAGGACATTTTTCTTGACTATATTTGAAGGTAACCCCACTTTTGTTTTTGTGTTGTGGACAGTAACTATCTTAGTGTAAGCCTGTCCCGTTTCCCATCTACTCTAACAATGTAAACAATGTTTTGGTATCTTCAGGTATCATGCATAAAGCTTACTCTCAGGAGGTCATTATTGCTCAGGTGGCAGCACCTTACATTTCTAAACACTTTCAATCTGGTCACTGGTTGTTCCAAGATAAAGACCCAAAACACATAAAGAACAGTGGAATATTCTGGGTCAGAACACCCCCAGAGCAAATAACTGCATTGGTCGCTTGTACCATTGGAAATAGTATACATTGTAACGTATACTGCATATAAAATATATATATATATATATATATATATATATATACACACACACACACACATGTTTACATAGAGTATACATGTACAGTATACACAGTACTAAATGCAATTTTATATGTGCTGTTGTGTCTGTGTCATTAATGCCAAACACCGTATTTCTCTTAATACTTATAGAACCCTGATTTGAACCCTATCAAATTGGTCTGGCATACATTAAAGCACCATCTGTGCAAGCACAGTATGTGAAACCAGATAACAAAGATGAACTAATGAACATATGCAGACAGAATTACTGTTTACAGTGCCGCGGACCGACATGCTGAAATCCGCGGCACCAATAACAATAAGGTTTGGGGCCCGGAAAGATTAATGCTACGGGGTCCATACTTCTAATTGGGACCACACAATCCTTCACTTGATGAGCCATAAAGAAACTGGGGACAGCACACAGAGATGGGGAATGAGATGGAGACAACTGTGCAGCTCATCCACAAGGCTAGTATCAGTTTATTGATTGCCCAACAAGATTAATGCTGTGGTGTCCCATTCAGAAGCAGGGTTAGTCCTCCTGGGCTGCTTACTGTTTTTAGGGCTGTGATCGTGCAAGGCCACGGTGCAGTCCAGCAGCTGAACACGATTGCGGACTCGAAAACAGTAAGTCTAGCTACATCTGTAGGTGCTACATACATACATACTGGATTGAATGTCTGAGTGTTGAAACATGCAAAAATTACATCAACCATCTAAGGCCTGGGACCCGCTGCGCTCGTTGGCACGGGCGGCAATGTAGCGAGTTCCCCACCAGCAGGGGAATCCTCGCGAGTCGGTCCCGGTCCCCACTGGCTGCACAGCTGATCACACGCTGTGGCGCGTCAGCCGCTAGGAGACACCACAGAATGGTGTTTCCTAGCTTCGACGCGTCACGTGGTGTGGCTGTGAGCCAATGGGGAGGGGAGGCTGCGGGAGGAGGAGAGGCTTCGGGGAGCGGGGAGGAGTGTGGAGTGAAAGCAGGTGAGTGCCTGTCTGTATATGTGTGTGCCTGAGTGCCTGTGTGTGTGTGTATGTGTGTGCCTGAGTGCCTGTCTGTGTGTGTGTGTGTATGAGTGTGTGTATGTGTGTGCCTGTCTGTGTGCGTGCCTGTCTCTGTCTGTGTGTGTGTGTATGAGTGCGTGAGTGCCTGCCTGTGTGTGTGTGTGTGTGTGTGTGTGTATGTATGTATGTATGAGTGCCTGCGTGTGTGTGTTTTTTTTACTTACCTGCAGCCCGTGGCAGCCCGTGGAGGGAGGGGGGGGGGAAGAGTAGCGGGTCCCTCCGCTCAAGCCACGCCCCCCCCTCCCTGTCAATCCTCCCAGTCAATCCTCCCAGTCAATCCTCCCACCTCCCGCTCCGGCCCCTCACGTCATGGCCGCGCCCCCTCACGTCATGGCCGCGCCCCCCCCGACCCGTTTGGCCACGCCCCCCCCGCTCCGAGAAAAGCATCCTGTAGACCGCAGATCGCGGTACAGCGAGTTGCACGCGCCGCCGGCAAGCAAGCCAGCCGTGCGGACGCGTGCAACGGGACCTTAGCCTAAGAAATGTGCTACTGGTTATTATAGAACTACATGGGATTCAAAAGAAGAAATGCATTTTAAGTCTTATGACTGTTTAAATTTGTAGAATCCAGAACAAAATATACAGTACTGTATTCAATTCAATTCTGTTGTACTGCACTGTTGGGCCCTTATTCTGTAAGGTATGATAAGCCAGATGATGTGCTATCACAGGGAAAGCCAGGAAAATAGAAATGACACTTTCGTTTAAATGGGAATGTTTTTTCCTAAATAAATATGGTTCGGGTTTTTGCTCCCGTTTTGCAGCCGGGAGACTTTGATAAATAGACCCATTAGTGGATATAAGAAAAATGTGTACATTTCCAAATGTTGTACCTATCCTTATTGCTGTATATATTGATCAGTTTGTAAATGACAAATTCACAGTTTAACGAATAAGGCCCATAGAGTTGTTACAGCATAGGGCACTGCATGACAGCCACATTATGTCTAGTATATTTAAAAACAGTAATGTAGATTTTAACATTAATTTACTTTGTCAATGTAACACATTTTGTGCGACAATTTGGAATCAGAGAATGCTTATAACTCTTTCATCTAGCATGTGCAACAAAGTCTAACATTTGTTATTCTTCTCTCACCAAGCACATACAGTTGTGTGAAAAAGAAAGTACACCCTCTTGAATTCTATGGTTTTATATATCAGGACATAATAACAATCATCTGTTCCTTAGCAGGTCTAAAAATTAGGTAAATACAACCTCAGATGAACAACAACACATGACATATTACACCATGTCATGATTTATTTAACAAAAATAAAGCCAAAATGGAGAAGCTATGTGTGAAAAGCTAAGTACACAATTACTGCTTCCATAGGAATTAAGATGCTAAGTAGCAGACAGGTGCTGCTAATCAAATGCCCTTGATTAATTGATCATCAGCAAGTGTGACCACCTCTATAAAAGCTGAAATTTTAGCAGTTTGCTGGTCTGGAGCATTCAGGTGTGTGTTAACACAATGCCAAGGAGGAAAGACATCAGCAATGATCTTAGAGAAGCAATTGTTGCTGCCCATCAATCTGGGAAGGGTTATAAGGCCATTTCCAAACAATTTAAAGTCCATCATTCTACAGTGAGAAAGATTATTCAAAAGTGGAAAACATTCAAGACAGTTGCCAATCGTCCCAGGAGTGGACATCCCAGCAAATTCACCCCAAGGTCAGACCGTGCAATGCTCAGAGAAATTGCAAAAAACCCAAGAGTTACATCTCAGACTCTACAGGCCTCAGTTAGCATGTTAAATGTTAAAGTTCATGACAGTACAATAGAAAAAGACTGAACAAGTACGGTTTGTTTGGAAGAGTTGCCAGGAGAAAGCCTCTTCTCTCTAAAAAGAACATGGCAGCACGGCTCAGGTTTGCAAAGTTGTATCTGAACAAACCACAAGACTTCTGGAACAATGTCCTTTGGACAGACCAGACAAAAGTGGAGATGTTTGGCCATAATGCACAGCGCCACGTTTGGCGAAAACCAAACACAGCATATCAGCACAAAAAACCTCATACCAACTGTCAAGCACGGTGGTGGAGGGGTGATGATTTGGGCTTGTTTTGCAGCCACAGGACCTGGGAACCTTGCAGTCATTGAGTCGACCATGAACTCCTCTGTATACCAAAGTATTCTAGAGTCAAATGTGAGGCCATCTGTCCGACAGCTGAAGCTTGGCCGAAATTGGGTCATGCCACAGGACACTGATCCCAAGCACACCAACAAATCTACAACAGAATGGCTGAAAAAGAATCAAGGTGTTGCAGTGGCCCAGTCAAAGTCCAGACCTCAACCCGATTGAAATGCTGGACCTTAATAGATCTGTGCATTAACAAATGCCCACAAACCTCAATGAACTGAAGCAACATTGTAAAGAAGAGTGGGCCAAAATTCCTCCACAACGATGTGAGAGACTGATAAAGTCATACAGAAAACAATTACTTCAAGTTATTGCTGCTAAAGGCGGTTCTACAAGCTATTGAATCATAAGGTGCACTTAGTTTTTCACACATGGCTTCTCCATTTTGGCTTTATTTTTGTTAAATAAATCATGACACGGTGTAATATGTCATGTGTTGTTGTTCATCTGAGGTTGTATTTACCTAATTTTTAGACCTGCTAAGGAACAGATGATTGTTATTATGTCTTGATATGTAAAACCATAGAATTCAAAGAGGGTGTAGTTTCTTTTTCACACAACTGTACATGATGTAAAAACACGATTAAAAATTATTTGCTACCTTTTGCAGAATGGGTGGGAGCACATATTGTATTTTTCTCTCCATAATAGGAAGCAGATCTCTGTTTCTGCAGTATACTCTCAGCAGGCTTCAAATGGGTGACAGTGTAGACCTCAGTAAGGCCCATATTTAATTGGACTATTTGCCAAGTCATGTCACCTTACAGACAATTCGAATGAATAAGGTGCATTACGGCTTAGTACTGCTAAGTAAATATGGCCCAACATTTCTGTTATACAGAGATTTATTAACAAAACTTTGTAAAATTAAGGCAATGTTTCACAATAATTGACATGTATTGGGACATTTAGGGAGCGGTGACTCAGTACTGTAATTTTCTCCATTGTGTTTGTGGGGTTGCATTATAAAACCACGGTACTGTTTTCAATATTTCCTATTCGTTTGTGTTTCAGTTGAAGTTGGAGTTAAACAATTATAATATATGGAGTCAGAATGGCTATTCACAAATGGACGATAGCTATTAATAATGACTAATTGCTACTGTGATTTAGCACTCTATTGTTAAGAGAGATAAACTCCACCTACAGTAGTCAGTTATAGGTCTTTTAGGAAGTCCCAACACCCCAGATGAAAGTTCACTCAGGTCATTTTCCTTCTCTTTATATAGCTTTGATTAACATATAGGGGTGGAACAAGATTTTAAAAATTAATAATTAATTAGATTATAACAGTATCACGTTTGACTTTGCATGAGCTATCCCTTGTACGACCCCCTTTAAATACAAGGAGCCCTAACACTGAGATTGTCACAGGGTATCCCATCTTATTAAGATACAAGTTTACTCTTGCCATAGAGATCTGTCATTTATGTCTCACTAGACTCCTGTAAAAAAAGGAATACATGTTAAATACTGGATAACCGAGCTTGGGTATTGTGCATGTGTACCTCAAAGTTCTCACAACATAATTGATTCACTGAAGATATACAGGGACTTTAGGGGTTAAAAAGTTAAATGTAGACATCCATGGAAAGCAGGGTGTGTGTGTTTTCTGAGATAAATATGCAGTATTAATATGCCAAGGGTACTTTAAGCATTGTGTTAACATACATTTGCACCATTTTATTTTTCTGATTCAAATATATTGTCTGGCATCCCATGGTTGCATCCAAGCCCTGGAATGCTGTGATAATCTACACCAGTGATAAAGTGACATACATGGACCAAATAAGTGAATATTAACCGAGCTATTTGTCTTACAGAATTATTACATTGTTAATATTTGCACAGAGTGCCAATTGTTTACGTTTTTATTCAAGTCTGAGGTTGTAAGTGAATTCATCACTGAAGTTATATGTGAGAGGAAAATCGGATGATCACTATCAAGACCTACAGTATAAGGGCATAACAGATTAGCATGGATCAGTTAAAGCAGAATGTGAGAAATCTTTGCTAAAGAAATGTGTAACAGAGGTTCGGGGAAGGGGGGGGCTGGTATATATTGCTGAGACCAGAGTTCATGATCTATGGGGAATGCAAATTAAAGTTGTGAGAAGGCATTTGAGACAACAGGAGGTTGACAGATGGGAAGGTCTGTTCAGAGGCCATGGTGACAATTTAGAAAGAGATCATGATCCTTAGACTGTAATTTCCTTTGTGCAGAAATCGCTGTGTCTGCAGTGTCAGTCTGTTCATACCTGCAATATATTACACAATTCTCTGACCTTCACTGCACTGCTCTATGAAATACATTGATGCATTGTAAAAAAACGATAACGGTCAAAGGCAGATTGTGATTCAAGCAGAGGTGTTCGTCAGAGAATGGTGATTGTAAAGTGAGCTGAGTATATTTTAGTTACTGTTTTATAGCAAGAAGCTTCACAGGTACTTTCCAAGGATCCCTAACTTTTAACATTTTGAATACTGAGGGTAGAAGCCATAATAATGCTACTTTTTAAAATATAAAAATTAACAGGATAAAAAAGGAGCACAGCAAAAAAGCGAGAACTTTATTGAGGCATATGAGCCTGAATTTTTAAAAAAACTGAATCCTCTAGAGGTTCATATGCCTCAATAAACTTTGTTATTTTTCTACTTTTTGCCTCCAGTTCTTGCTGTGCTCCATTTTCATCCTGTTTATTTTGCTTCTTTACCATAAGTAGGAAGCACGTCTGGATGCCGAGATGTATCTACCCGCAATTATGGGTCCATGAATACTTTGCTGTTTATTTCAGGAGTGGACTGTGTCATATATTACTGCGGGTTCATTCTTTGCGGGGTTGCTGACGGCGCCATATTCTGGGGCTACCGGCTATCCTCGTTTACCAGTCTGTCCCTTTAAACTGTGGATCGATTGCATTACTCCTTGGTGTACACACTAGAGGACACCCACTCTACCTAAGATGACCTAAGGTCATGCAACAAGCAGGTATACTAGGGAAGCTAATTAGGACACAACAAAACAGAGATGTCCGGGCAGAGCATAGGCACTCCGAGTGGACAAGGTCCATGTAGCATGCACTCAATGCTTGTTTGTGGAAACAACAATACTGGCAGTTCTCGGTTATCCTATGGAATCTGTTCTGTAAGTAGCATTGGATAGTGAAACCGTTGTATAGTGAGTCACATGTTAATCAGTGGCGATGAGCGCTGGATAACTCATTCAGGCATCAGATAACGCATTCTGGTGTCGAAAAACGGCCCATAGGGAGGCATTGTAAAGCATTGGATATGCCATTTATTGTAAAGTGAAACATTGGATAGTGAGGACTACCTGTATACCTTAACTATAACTGACACACTTCAGAAAATTGGTGATAAAAAATGGTCCTAGTAGTATCGTTAATTGAGTAATATGATAATATTAAAAACAGTTTTAATGGATATATATTAAAAGGTGAGAACCCAAGAATGAGACTAATGATAATGTCTAAAAATATATTAAAGTGATAAAGCACTGTAGTGCTATATGCCTATAGTAAGCAGTACTAATGTGTGGAAACAAAAAGAAAACAGCGCACAACGCCAAATAGTGAAGCAAGTAATAAAAATGTATTACAATATTTGAGGGGTATAAAATCTGCGTACATCAATTTGAAAAATCATAAGCATTTAGTGTGTATCACACTCAGTTACCACTCCATGGTTGTAGACAGGGGAATCTGGTACTCAGCTTTCTCTACAGGAGCCTCTGTGGTGATTGTGGGGCACAGGATCCCTCATACACTTTTCATCCAACAGGATGTTGCTTTCAATGAAATTCCTTAACAGCAGTCTGGCTCCACTGCAGGTTCAGGTACTCAGTGGAACCGAGTCTCAAGCGGCAATATGCCTCTTCCAGGGGCTTTTTTCCTTTTACAGTCCTTCGTTTCTCCTATGGAGATATCACCGTTTAGTCAGCTGCTGCAGTAGCCGGGCAGTTCAGAGCCGGTGGAGAGGCTCAGCAAACACTTCCGCAATTGCGTGCGCCTGCACAGCGTGCCACGATGCCGCTTAGTCACGTGATATGGCGGAGTGACGTCACAGTTCCCGTGGCAATGGTGAAGGAGCAGGAGAAAAGTCCCTTAGAGTCTCAAAAGCGGCGCATAAGCCGCTCAGTCAGCGCAATAACTCAAAAAATATTGGAGTACTAATGTGTGCCTGGATAGAGAGCAGTCAGACTAGCCCAGATGGCTACAGTATGGTAACCTAAGCTAGACCAACAGACAGCAACACAATGCAAGCAAAAGTCAATGTAACTGTATGACTAAAGGGACAGAAACATTGTTTGCATATTACGCTCCGCCCGCTAGACTGTTACCCTCAAAAACATACACCTACACACAGAGGGGGAAGAGGGTGGGGAGTGAAGCAGAGTAGAGATACCTGAAGTCCGGACTGTGCTGTCCCATGCGGAGAGTATTCTTATTAACAGCAGATCCACACATTGACCGGTGTATATGTCAGTGTATAAATTGTGAGACTATAGCATAGTGATGCATATTACATTTCTCCCACTTGACACTTACCCTCAAAAACATACCCCTACACACAAGGGGAGGAAAAAGGGGGTGAGGAAAGCTGGATAGAAGTCCCTGTAGGCTAGACTGTGCTATCCCTGCGGGGGTAAACAGTCTTGGTAATGTGTTACCGATGTGTACTGACAGTATATGCAAATAGCATACAAGTAGTGATAGCTTATTTGTATGCACTAATATTAAACAGCAATTGCATCTACCAGCCATAGAAGAAATCAGTCTTTATGTCACGGGGAGACTCCTGGAGCGAGTAGGACTTCGGTGGCCGGAACAGTGGGGAGCAGGCACGGATCATCAGGTCACCGGCAGGGTTCGGTGGCAGGCAGCAAGCAGGATTGTCGGGGTCACAGGCAGGGTTTGGTGGCAGGCAGCAAGCAGGATCGTCGGGGTCACAGGTAGGGTTTGGTGGTAGGCAGAAAGCAGGATCCGTCGGGGTCACAGGCAGGGGTCAGCAACAGGAAGTCAGGAGCAGGGCAGGGGAGCAGGAACTGAGACTAGGGAGCAGGAACTTAGACTAGGGAGTAGGGAGCAGGAAACAAACGGGACAAGCCAGATAACTATCAAGGGCCTTCAAAAAGTACAGGACTCCACATGGAACAGGAAAAGAAACAGAAGCATGGGCATAAGGAGTCTGGACACAAAACAAGGCAAGGGAGGAACAGGAAACTATAAGGACAGAGGACAGGAGCAACAAGAGGAGATAGACAGACAGAGGAACCCCAGAGCAGATAGAAAACAGCAGCACACCCGGTGGACAGAGAAAGGAACTGGGAGAGAGGGAGATTTAGGAAAATATGTCAGGACTATTTCTTGACCATACTCTTCCCTCTCCAGGGAGGTCCTCCGGACGACCTTCTCGGATCAACAGAATGTTCTTCATGAAAAGCCGACTCGAGATAGCCCTCCTCTGGTGGTTTATTGATGGGCAAGGTATTTGTCCCCACAGTGATGGCACAGGAACAAGCAACCGGTCCATCAGGCTCTTTATAGAAATCAGTGAGGACATTGAGTTCACTTTCCGTGGTCTCCTTTTGTGACCAACTGTCAGGGATTGGACTTCGGCTGAAGTGGATCCCAGTGGCAGGAACAGCAGGGAGCGTAGTAGAGGTCACAAGCAGAGGTCGGCAACGAGGAGACTGGAACAGGATGATAGCAATAGCTAGCACAGCAGTAAACACAGGAACCTTGCAGGAGCTAAGAACCAGTATAAACAGGCAAGGGAGGAACAGGAAAGGGAGGTTTATATATTTTATTTATTTATTTATAAAATATTTTACCAGGAAGTAATACATTGAGAGTTACCTCTCGTTTTCAAGTATGTCCTGGGCACAGAGTAAAACAAATAATACATGGTTACAAGTACAGTTACATAAATGAACAGGGTATACATTATATACAAGACATTGCGTGCACAGTTAAAGAAAATATATATTATGAGCGTATGAAACAGTTACAGACCAGATTAAAGTGTGAGACAGCCTTAGATTTGAAAGAACTTAAGCTGGTGGTGGATATGAGAGTCTCTGGTAGGTTGTTCCAGTTTTGGGGTGCACAGAAGGAGAAGGAGGAACGGCCGGATACTTTGTTGAGCCTTGGGACCATGAATAGTCTTTTGGAGTCTGATCTCAGGTGATAGGTGCTGCATGTGGTAGGGGTGAGGAGCTTGTTCAGGTAGCTGGGTAGCTTGCCCAGAAAGTATTTGAGGGTGAGACAGGAAAGGTGAACTTTGCGCCTAGACTCTAGTGATGACCAATCTAGTTCTTTGAGCATTTTGCAGTGATGGGTGTTGTAGTTGCATTGGAGAACAAAACGACAAATTGAATTGTAGAGGGTGTCAAGTTTGCTAAGGTGGGTTTGAGGAGCCGAGCCATATACTATGTCTCCATAGTCAATAATTGGCATTAGCATCTGCTGTGCAATACGCTTTCTGACCAGGAGACTTAGGGAGGATTTGTTCCTGTAACGTACCCCTAGTTTGGCATAGGTCTTGGTTGTCAGGGTATCAATGTGCATCCCGAATGTTAAGTGGGAGTCAAACCATAAGCCCAGGTATTTAAAACTAGTGACAGGTGTTAGGGTGGTGTTAGCGTTGGTTCTAATCAGGAGCTCAGTCACTGGAAGCTTTTCAAATTTAGTCTTGGTCCCAAATACCATTGTTACAGTCTTGTCAGTGTTTAAAAACAGTTTGTTTTGGGAAATCCAGTTTTCGAGTCTCAAAAAGTCAGACTGAAGTATGTGTTGAAGGTCAGAGAGGCTATGGCTGTGTGCATATAGGATTGTGTCATCTGCATAAATGTGTATTGAGGCTTCCTTACAAGCTGTGGGAAGATCATTAATGAACACTGAGAAGAGTAGGGGCCCCAGAACAGAGCCTTGCGGGACACAACAGGTGATATCCAGGGGGTTGGAGTTAGAGCCTGAGATGGACACATGTTGGGATCTTCCTGATAGGTAGGACTGAAACCAGTTTAAAGCATGTTTCCCTATTCCAGAGCTCTGGAGTTTGTTAAGCAGGATAACATGATCAACTGTGTCAAAAGCCTTTGCAAAATCTAGGAATACTGCACCAGTGAGTTGTCCCCGTTCCATTCCACACTGGATTTCATTGCAAACTTTTAGCAGGGTAGTTACGGTGGAGTGTTTGGGACGAAACCCAGACTGGAATTGGCTAGGTAAATTTGTCTTGGTGTAGAAATCGCTTAATTGGGAGTGGACACATTTTTCCATAACTTTGGATAGAATTGGGAGAAGTGAGATTGGCCTGTAGTTTGAGACAGTGTTTTTGTCCCCACTTTTGAAGATTGGGACAACTCTGGCAGTTTTCCAGGTCTTAGGGATATGGCCTGCAGACAGGATAGAGTTGGATAGAGACACAATTGGTTTGGCAATGGCTGGGGCACCAAGTCGTAGGAACCTAGATTGTAGTAAGTCGGGTCCACATTGGCTGCTTAGTTTTAGTTTGAGGAGTGCTTGTGTAATCTCCTCTTCAGATACTGGGCTAAATTGAAAATTGTGGGCAGTGTTGGGAGGGGGTGGGACTGTAGGGATACTCCCAGGATGAGATTCATGTTTGGGGATTGTGCTGCGTTTCGCTAATAAGTTGGTGGCACACCCCACAAAGTAATCATTGAATGCATTTGCAATGTCAGTGGGGTTTGTCAGAGTAATATCCCCCTTAGTGATATTACTTGGTTGTTGATGGTTAGGAGGCTGGAATATATTGTTGATAACCTTCCAGAAGTTAGCTGGGTTTGATGTATTTTGGTGGAGATTGTCAGAGTAATATTGTGCTTTTGCATGCCTTGTTTGCCTTGTGCACATGTTCCGCATGCATCTGTAGTGATTGAGATCCTTGGTAGTGCCAGTTACTTTGTAGCTTTTCCACAAGGCATCCCTAAACTGCAGGCTGAGAGGTGGAGCACAGGTGCAGAGGTGTCAGGTATCAGGGTCTGGAATGTTCCTTAGTTAGCAGCAGCAATCCCGGTGGACAAATATAGGTACTGCAGGCTAGAACAAGACATTGAGAGTGGTAGCAGTCCCGGTGGCCAAGCATGGGTACAGCAGGCTAGAGAATATGACATTACTCCCCCCTCCCAAGAGCGTTCTCAGGACGATCCTTGCTAGGCTTGTCTGGATATCTCCGGTGGAAAGCTTTGACTAGTCGCGGAGCATGTACAAAATCTTTGGGTACCCAAGACCTCTCCTCTGGGCCATAGCCTCCCCAGTGGACCAGGTACTGTAGTTTCCCGCGGTGTAACCTGGAATCCAAAATTTTCTCCACAATGAATTCCTCTTTGTTATCCATGAGGACGGGTTCAGGAGGAGGAAGTCTCCGTCCAGGAAACGGATTCTCATGGAAAGGTTTCAACAAAGAAGAATGAAACACAGGGTGTATTTTGATGGTCTCAGGAAGCTCTAATCTGAAGGACACTGGATTTATTAGTGCTGAGATGCGAAATGGCCCGATGTATTTTTGGCCCAATTTAATGGTTGGAACCTTTAAACGTAGATTTCTTGTAGAAAGCCAGACTTTATCCCCAACTTGAAATTCTGGGGAGGGTCTGCGGTGTTGGTCTGCTGCTCTTTTGTACTTTACTTGAGTCTCACGAAGTGTGTCTTTGAGGGTCTCCTGGATGTCTCGCAGAATCTCCAGTTTCTCTGTAACTGCCGGAATGGGGCCCAAAGATGGAAAACGAGGAATAAAGGTTGGATGAAATCCATAATTTGAGAAAAAAGGACTCTTCTGAGTCGATGAATGATGTGAGTTGTTGTATGAAAACTCAGCTAATGGTAGGAAATCAATCCAGTCATCCTGGAGATGACAAACAAAACATCATAAATATTGTTCCAAAGTCTGATTGGTCCTTTCTGTCTGACCATTGGATTGTGGATGATACCCAGACGATAAATTGAAACGAATTCCTAGAGAGGAACAGAAAGTCCTCCAAAATTTTGAAGTGAATTGTACCCCTCTATCGGATATGATCTCATCAGGAGCCCTGTGAAGCCGAAACACCTCTTTCACAATCAACTTGGCTTTCTGGTCTGTAGAAGGAAGATTCTGTGCTGCAATGAAGTGAGCCATTTTTGTAAGTCGATCCACTACTACCAGGATGGTATTATGTCCACTTGATCGGGGCAAGTCAACAATAAAATCCATTGATATGAACCTCCAAGGACGAGTTGGAACCGGAAGAGGCTGCAGCAAACCCACAGGTGATGCTCGAGGGGTCTTGGTACTAGCACAAGTCTCACAAGAGAGGACATAGTCTTTAACATCTTGTGCTAATTTAGGCCACCAAAAAGAGCGAGACAACAGTTCCTGTGTCTTGAGGACACCTGGGTGACCAGCGGGTCGGGAGTCGTGCATTAATTGGAGCACCTCTAATTTTACCTCCTTAGGGACGAACAGACGATCCTTACAGTTCCAGAGACCATCACATAGAAATAGTTCTGCTTCTGAAGGAGGGTTTTTAAGAAAAGAGTCATTTGGGTAGGCTCCCTTTATTCGTGTGAGGAGATCAGCAGAGAATGTGACGCCCAGAAAATTTCTTTTTGGAAGAATAGTTTCTTCTTGCTCTTTGTCTGAACTAGGATTAGGCAATGACCGTGACAAGGCGTCGGCTTTCCCATTCTTGGAGCCAGGGTGGTATGAGATGTGGAACTGAAATCTTGCAAAGAAGAGAGCCCACCTGGCTTGTCGCGCAGACAGTCTCTTTGCGTATCGAATGAATTCTAAGTTCCTGTGATCCGTAAAGACCGTAATTGGGTGATTGGCCCCCTCCAGTAGATGTCTCCACTCAGAGAATGCAGCTTTTATAGCCAAGAGTTCTTTGTTTCCGATGTCATAATTTCGTTCAGCTGTTGACATTTGGTATGAATAAAAGGCACATGGATGAAGGAGCATCTTGGGTCCAATTCTTTGTGACAGAATGGCACCAACAGCGGAGTCGGATGCATCCACTTCCAAGATGAATGGTAATTCTGGATTTGGATGGATGAGGATAGGGGCAGATATGAAGAGTGACTTCAATTGTTCAAATGCCGCATCCGTTTTAGGAGACCATTTGAAGGGGAATTCTTTCCGTGTGAGTCGGGTGATTGGGGCAATAATGCCAGAGAAATTTTTAATAAAACGTCTATAGAAATTGGCAAAGCCCACAAATCTCTGAATGTCCTTTTCATTTCGAGGGATTGACCATTCCACCACGGCTTGAATCTTGCCTGGGTCCATACTCAAACCCTCTGGAGAGATGATGTAACCGAGAAATTGCATGCTGGTCTTTTCTAATTCACATTTTTCTAACTTGATGTACAATTTGTACTTACGGAGACGCTCAAGGACAATTCGGACATGTCTCTGGTGATCCATGATGTTATCTGAGAAGACTAGGATGTCATCCAGGTATGCCACTACGAATTGGTTCAATAACTCTCGGAGGACATCATTGATTAAATGCTGGAAGGTAGCAGAGGCATTACAGAGTCCAAAGGCATCACCAGATATTCATAGTGCCCATAACGGGTTCGGAAGGCTGTTTTCCATTCGTCACCGGGTCAAATGTGGACCAAATTATACGCTCCTCTGAGATCTAATTTGGTGAAGATTTTGGCTGACCGAATTCTTTCCAATAGTTCAGAAATCAGAGGTAATGGGTACCTGTTCTTCACCATAATCTTATTTAGTTCCCGATAGTCAATGCAGGGACGTAGAGAACCGTCTTTCTTTCCCACAAAGAAGAGCGCAGCGCCTGCTGGAGAAGTAGAGGGTCGGATAAAACCCTTTGACAGGTTCTCCTGTAGGTAGTTATTGAGGACCTTCAATTCCGGTTCTGAGAGGGAATAGATTCTTCCAAACGGAATGGCAGCACCCGGTAATAATTCAATGGGACAGTCATAAGAGCGATGTGGGGGAAGCGTATCCGCATTCTTTTTGTCGCACACATCTAAAAACTCAGAGTATGGAGCTAGCAGAAGATTTTCTTGAGACAAGGAAATCTTATGTATTCCTACACACTCTGGTATAAGGGTTTTAGGTAGACAGGCTAGCTGACAGTGCTCCGAGAGAAAAGTGAGGGTCTTTGTCTTCCAGTCAATTAGTGGGTTATGGATCATGAGCCATGGAATTCCCAGAATCACTGGAAACAAAGGTGATGGAATGAGACCAAATGACATCTTCTCCTGGTGATTGGGCTCCATGATTAGTGTTAAGTTACTTGTTTCATGGGTAACAGGTCCAGAGCTCAATGGAGAACCGTCAACGACTTCCATCCTTTCTGGCGATTCCTTGGCTACAAATGATACCGAATTGTTCTTGGCGAATTCTATGTCCATAAAATTCCCTGCCGCCCCTGAGTCGACCATTACTGTGGTTGAAAAACGATGTGTTCCTTCCTCGATTATAATAGGAACCAGGAGGTGAGGGTGTAGCGAAGGAGGGTTATCTTTCCTTTGAGAAGCAGAGAGAACAGTTTTTGAAATAGCGTGCAGCTGATTTCTTCTAGGGCTCTGGAAAGAAGACCGCCTGGACTTGTTTGGGCAATCAGCGAGATAGTGCCCATCGTTTCCGCAATATAAACCGAGATCTTCTGTTCGGTGTCTATTCCTTTCCCCGGTTGAGATGGGTCCACGCAGTGTATTTACTTGCATCGTCTCCTCCTCAGTCTCCCTGGAACGTCTTGGGGTACTGACATCTCTAAACCCGGGGTTGCTTGGCATGAACCCCTGTCTCTCCAATCGTCTTTCCGTAAGCCTGCGATCAATTTGGATGCATAAACGGACAAAGTCCTGAAATCTCTCTGGGGTCTCCACCCGGGCTTTAACTTGCTCCAAGAGACCCTGCCGAAAATGATATTTTTGCGCGGCCTCATTCCACTCAGTATCGTTAACCCATCTGCGGAATTCAGCGGCGTACTCAGCTGCCGAGCGTCTTTCTTGACGAAGATTGTTCAGAGTTGCCTCAGCGGTTGCACTACGATTTGGGTCATCAAAAATAAGACTCATGGCTTCGATGACCTCCTCCAGGTCTCTTAGTAGTGGGCTATCCTGTTCTAACATAGGGGAGACCCAAGCAAGGGCCTCATCCTTGAGCAGGGTTATGATCAGTCCAACCTTGGCTTCGTTGGTATTATAGATGGTAGGCTGAAGCTTGAACACATGTCTGCATTGATTAAGGAAATCCCGAAAAGATAGGTTTTTTCCTCCAAATTTTCTTTTGAACAGATGGAGTGATTAAGGCTGCACGTAGTTCATGGTTTTCAGCTTCTGCGGAGGCAGCTCGTTCCTCTGAGCGGAGGGCACATCCTTCCGCGTGGACGACACATTCTTCCCAGCGGGCATCACGTTCTACCTGGCGGGCATCCCGTTCTTTCCGCAGGGTATCCTGTTCTTCCACGTGACCAAGACATTTGATAAGGTTTCCTTGTTGTTCTTGGAAACCAACCATGATACATTGTAAGTCCTGGAGTGTCCGAGCCTGGGCCAGGTCTGTTCCGGCGGAATCCATGGTAGGGCCTGTTTATTCTGTCAGGGATTGGATTTGGGCTGAAGTGGGTCCCATGGCAGGAACAGCAGGGAGCGTAGTAAGGGTCACAAGCAGAGGTCGGCAATGAGGAGACTGGAACAGGATGATAGCAATAGCTAGCACAGCAGTAAACACAGGAACCTTGCAGGAGCTAAGAACCAGTATAAACAGGCAAGGGAGGAACAGGAAAGAGAGGTTTATATATGCAGGCTGAGAGGTGGAGCACAGGTGCAGAGGTGTCAGGTATCAGGGTCTGGAATGTTCCTTAGTTAGCAGCAGCAATCCCGGTGGACAAGTATAGGTACTGCAGGCTAGAACAAGACATTGAGAGTGGTAGCAGTCCCGGTGGCCAAGCATGGGTACAGCAGGCTAGAGAATATGAAACACACAACGTAGCACACCACTCACTATTATTAAACTATTTAATTATTGCATTGACTAGTGTCTAAAGATTGGCACAAATGAGTGCAACCAATGTACACAATCTCATAAATAGGACTATTTGAAAGAGCCCGTGATATAGTCACGAGTGCCTTCAGAAGGGTACATTTTTGGAGCACATCACACTAACAATTTTTTATTTTATTTTGTGGAATATATACAGTAAAAAATCAAGGTGAAACCTAAATCTAAAGTGATAATAAAATATTAATAAAACAGACACGCAGTGCTATCTGCTGTTGACAACCACTTGTATGTACACTCTGGTGATAGTGACCTTACAACAATGTGAGATGTGCTAGATACATAATAACACCACTGATATTGTCCTCCTGCTGTATACAATATAGTTAATTGTACCTCTCACAAATACTAGTTGAAGTCACTTATACAATAACATCATTAAGCCAGTCCTATGCATATACCAATAGATAATTAGGTTAGCGCAATCAAATGATCATAACCAAATGCAGCAAACCATAGAGTGCAGGGTCACACACAGGATAGCCAGCATGCAGCATGAAGTAAAATAGAAGGATGCACTTTAACGCGGTGGGAGTCCCTCAGCTGTTAGGCTATCATATGGACGCTGTTTGCTATCAAACAGCACAGCTCCAACATCGCTGTCAAGTTGTACTGGGGGTCCCTATATCTAATGATATAACATGTGCATAATAAGTAACCAATTTACATCCTCCTCGCCCATACTGGGACTAAATCCAATGTCATGTACTTAGCTTAGTAACCGATACTGCTTGGTCGCATACAAACAGCTCTGCTCAGACCCCATACACTCGACCGGCTGTGGCGAAATCAGCTGCACCGCGTGTCAATGACGTCACCACGTCACTGAGCCCATGCCCTACGCGTTTCTCTCCAGGCGGAGCTTCGTCAGGGGCAGGTGAATAACGGGACTGCAACACTCACTACTTATTTATAGTCATTGCAGCGTGCGTAGAGCTGTTTAAGCAATTGCAATTAATCAAGCATAGCGATTGTATTAACCATGTAGTGATCGCCACGTGAGTGTTGTTAGTTCCCGTGTAAATGATAAAACACTATATAACCTTTTAATAATTGACATAATAAGGGATAGTCATATTGATACATATCTTATAATAAACCCAGCACAATTTGTGAATGGCAGTATAATACTGCAACTTGGTATACACTGAACAGAACGGTGGTTCACCATGAGAAGGATGTAGCAAGTCCTAATGTATCAGCATTGTTGCAGAGAGTTCAACAATATAACAAAATGACCAATAGGTCATTGGACTAAATACAGTATTGTTGCTCCTACGCAAATGAGCAAGAAATAGGGGCAAGAGATGATCTAAATTGTCTAAGAGACATACCCATAATGCAACATACTGGCTCAATGATATAAATAATTAGTCTGGGGTGAGGTAAAATTAACTTAGATAAAGGGGGTAAAAGTGAAGCCCTCATTGAGGCCAAGTGGATATAAAGTCTTTAAATGATATATCCACTCTGCTTCTCGTTGTAGAAGTTTGCGATCAATGTCACCTCCTCTGATGGTATTCTTAATACAATCTATCCCCATAAATTGTAAACATCCAAGATCCCCATTGTGCATAGAATTTACATGGCGTGCTACAGGAGTGTCGGCCTTGTTAGTGACAGAGTTGACATGGTCCAACACACGTCTGCGTAGCTCGCGTGTTGTTTTGCCTACATATCTGCGTCCACAGTCACAATCAATAAGATAAATGACATTAAAGCTCTTACAATTCATAAAGTGTCTTATTTCAAATTGTTTAGACTTGTCAGCATTGTCAAAGGTTTTTGTGGTAAGCAGATATTGGCACGCCTTGCAGCTACCGCATCGAAAGCATCCTTTTGGTGGATTAGGTAACCATGTTTTTGATGTCTTAAGTTGATGATGACTATGCACTAAGGTATCTTTAAGATTTTTAGACCTTCTACTCGTAATGCTTGGTGTATCCTTGAGTACAGCAGAAAGGTCACTATCTGATTTTAGGATGTGCCAATGTTTGGAGAATATTCGTTTAACCTCATGCCATCTCTGACTGTAAGTGCCAATGCATCGTATTTGGGTGTCATTTGCTTTTACATTTTGAGCAAGTAGAGAGTCCCTATCACATTGAAGAGCCCTATTGTATGCCCTGTGTAGATTTTTAAGAGAGTAGCCTCTATCCAGAAACCTATTTTTGAGATCTAAAGATTGTATTTTAAAATCTTGTAAGGTTGAGCAGTTACGTTTTAATCGTAGGTACTGCTCTGTTGGTATACCTTGAATTAAGGGTTCTGGATGCTGACTACTGGCCAGTAGCAGGTTATTCGTGGAAGTTGGTTTTCTGAACACTGTTGTTTGGATTTTATTGCTGGAATCAATAGTGATATTCAAATCCAAGAATGTCAATTTGGATTGACTATATTCAGAGGTCAAACGTAAGTTTAGGGTGTTAGTATTGAGTCGCCCAATGAAATCAAGCAAAATGTCCTTTGGTCCGCTCCAGATCAATAGAATATCGTCAATAAATCTGAGCCATAAATCTATGTGCTCAGTAAATATTGCGTTATCATCTGTAAAGACGGTAGTGGCCTCCCACCAGCCCAGGTACAGATTGGCATATGTTGGTGCACACGATGTTCCCATTGCTGTACCCTGGGTCTGGTGGTAGATTTGGCCATCAAATAAAAAATAGTTGTGTGTTAACACAAAATGGAGGAGATGTAATACAAATTTATTATGTTCAGCATAGCCACAGTGTCTGGTCGATAGGAAATACTCACAGGCACTGATGCCACTGATATGCCGAATACTAGTATATAGTGATTCGACATCAAGTGTCACCAACCATGTGTCCTCATCCGTTGTTATACCATTTAATCTTAGCAGAGTATCCTTAGTGTCTTTTATGTAAGATGGTAATGTCAAGACAAAAGGTCTTAAAATTTTGTCAAGGTATTTACTGGTGTTCTCCGTTAAGTTATTATTCCCAGACACAATGGGCCTTCCCGATGGTTTATCTTGGTTCTTATGTACCTTTGGGAGTGTGTAGAACGTGGCTATTGTTGGAATCTTAATATGCAAATATTCATATTCTTTTTTGCCAATATGCTTATTGTCCAAGCCCTTCCTTAGGACTGCGTACAACTCCAACTTAAATCTATTTGTAGGATCTCTATCCAAAAGTTGATAGGTTTGCTTGTCTTTTAAAATGCGTTTGTTCTCCTTAACATAGTCGCTCGTATTTAACACTACAATGTTCCCACCCTTGTCAGAAGGTTTTATTGTGATGTTGTCACATGTAGTTAACTCATTTAATGCTTTCTTTTCAGCTTTAGTGATGTTGTTATTTCTTGGATGTCTTGGTTTCATTTTTTCCAAGTCTTTGGTCACTAAATCTGTAAACACTTCTACTTGGGGACATGCACTCATAAGGGGTGTAAATCTGCTTTTTGGTCTTAAATTTGTAAAAGGACCCTCTACTGACGTATTCACTTGCTCATTATCATTTAGTAGTGTGACTAAATCATCGATATCTGTCTGATCTTGGACTGTCATATCTCTATGCTCTAATTGTCTTTGTTTGTTTTTAATGTGAAATTTATGCAAAAGCAATTTCCTTGAGAAAAGGTTTAGATCTTTTATCCAATCAAAAAGTTTGAAATCACTGGAAGGTGAAAATGATAAACCCTTGGCAGCTCGTTCCTCTGAGCGGAGGGCACATACTTCCGCGCGGATGACACATTCTTCCCAGCGGGCATCACGTTCTACCTGGCGGGCATCCCGTTCTTTCCGGAGGGTATCCTGTTCTTCCACGTGACCAAGACGTTTGATAAGGTGTCCTTGTTGTTCTTGGAAACCAACCATGATACGTTGTAAGTCCTGGAGTGTCCGAGCCTGGGCCAGGTCTGTTCCGGCAGAATCCATGGTAGGGCCTGTTTATTCTGTCAGGGATTGGACTTCGGCTGAAGTGGGTCCCATGGCAGGAACAGCAGGGAGCGTAGTAAGGGTCACAAGCAGAGGTCGGCAACGAGGAGACTGGAACAGGATGATAGCAATAGCTAGCACAGCAGTAAACACAGAAACCTTGCAGGAGCTAAGAACCAGTATAAACAGGCAAGGGAGGAACAGGAAAGAGAGGTTTATATATGCAGACTGAGAGGTGGAGCACAGGTGCAGAGGTGTCAGGTATCAGGGTCTGGAATGTTCCTTAGATAGCAGCAGCAATCCCGGTGGACAAGTATAGGTACTGCAGGCTAGAACAAGACATTGAGAGTGGTAGCAGTCCCGGTGGCCAAGCATGGGTAAAGCAGGCTAGAGAATATGACACCACCTGTCACAGGAGACCAATGCTAATAACACAAAAATTACCCGGATCCTTTGATTGAACAAAACGTGAGATAAAATAAATTGTAATTTATTCACACGAGAAACATACACAGCTTGGTTTACAAAATAACACGAAAAAACACTTACGGGAATGAGGTAAAATGAAATGAATTGTTTCCAGAACGAAAGTCCACGAAATACAGTTTCTAGGTATCAATTCCCAGGAGCGGGGTTTTGTATGCAAACAAGAGAAGTGAAACCGTCTTTGGCTGTTTCTGTTTCTTGATTTCTGACCTGGAGATGCCGGTACTCCTCCCGGACCTTGTCCAGTTCCAGCTGCAGCTTCTCACGGTCTGTGTGGTCCAGCAATTCACAGGCACTGGCCATTTTGACCCCGACGGACACCTCCTCTCTCTCTTCCTTTTTGGCGAGCTGTATCTTCAGCTCAGCGATCTGCACCTGCAGCACTGTGAGTTGCTGGGATGTGTGTTCAGCTACCAGCTTTAGCTCTTCACTTCTAGGCTTTGCTGCACTTTCCACTCCTCAGCGAGAGACCCCTGTTTCTTGAGTGCATCCTGCAATTCTTCTCTCAGGGCCTTCATATCTTCACTGTGCTTGCTCTGAGCTTGCTTCCACACATCCTTCATTATGTTTTGGAGCTCTGCCAAGTCCTTCGCTAGAGTCCCAGCAGCTTGCCATTTCCAGGTTTCTTTCTCCTGGGTGTACTGACTTTTGGGGATGGAGCAGTGTCTCTGCTCCTCTAGCTCTTGCTTCAGTTTCTGGACTGCCTCATGCTCCCTCTCATATAGAGTTACCTGGCCTCTAAGCTCCTCCTCCAGCGAGGCTCTGGTTATGCTCAGTGTGGCCTTTAGCTCCTTATGCTGCTCTCTGGGGACACACTGGGTACTCAAATGCTCATGCAGCATTTTTACTTTGTTAGCAGTCTGGATGCTTCTTCCTGCAGAATTCGCTGCTTCTCCTCAGCATTTACCTGTTTTTTCATGGCATCCTGCAGACTCACACGCAGTTCTTGCACCTGGCTCTGCATCATGTTTTCTGCTTGTATGCGGTGCTCCAGGGAGACACGTTCTTCTGGCAGCACTCTCTCTGCATTCTGCACTGCAGCCTGTATGTCTAACTTTTCCTGGGCCAATTGTTTCTTTACCTTTTGGGCTTGGTGAAACTTCTCCATCTCTCCACTGACCTGACTAGTCAGATTCATAACTTCTTCCTTCAGGTTTATGTTTTCTTTCATTACTAACTCTCTGTCCCTTAGGACCATAGACCATAGACATCCCTCACTGTACACAGCTCTGTGTTTAGAGACAGAGAAAGGAACTGGGAGATAGGGAGATTTAGGAAAATATTTCAGGGCTATTCCTGACAGTTTGACTGATGGGACCCAGGCATAGTGTGCACATGAATCTCCTCCTGCTTAAGCTCTTACCCCGATAACATACCCCTACGCACAGGGAGAGGGAAAGGGTGGGGAACTGGTGTGGGTAGTGGTCCCTGTAAGCTAGACTGTGCTGTTCCTGAAGGTATAAAAGAGAACCTGAGAACAGCTCTCCATCGGTGTGCTGCGCTGCAACTCCAAGCTATTCCTGCTGTCCAGTGGCAGTCCTATCGGTGTGGCTAGGTTGCTTGTCGACGCTTGATGTGGGACATGGCGCTACCCTCTGACGCACGTTTCACTGAGGCTTCTTCAAGAGAGGGTCAGATCCTCCCATACTGTGGCTATCAATCTTTAAATAGACATTCGCTGAGTGGACGAGGGTGCAAAAAGGGGTGGAGCTAATACTCGTAATGAGTTTTAATTGGACCATAGCAGTGCTTGACAAGTACACAAGCACTGTCAGGAGGGGAAAACACAGCAGACACTCCATAGGGTTATCAATACAGCCCACAGAGCTGGCAATTGCTGAAAATTGTGCAACTTTTAGGTTGCGATATGTGACTAGCCCTGGGAATATCATAGGGCATAACAATTACATACCTTGTCATGCATAATTGCCTTGCACAAAGTAGATCATAAATTGGACTGATCCATAGAAAAGACATATTGTCTCATTGAGGCATTAGGGGTCAAAGTGTGCAGATCATAAATCCAGTGGCTCTGTCGCTGCAGGAGAAGCCTATCCCAGTCTCCCTTTCTGGGTCCCATATTGACATGGTCAATACCACAGAAAAGGAGGCTACTGGTATCCCCATTATGTGCTCCATTGACATGGCGTGGTAGCGGGGTCTCCAGGCATTTACAGATCGAGCCAATATGCTCCAGGACCCTTTGCCTCAACTCCCGGCGACTCTTGCCCACATACTTCCTGCCACATCCACAAGTGGCCAGATAGATTACTCCTGTGCTCTTACAGTTTATGAAGTGTTTCATTTGAAATACCCTTGAGCTATCCCAGTTTATAAAGGATTTTTATGGGGTTATGTACTGGCACGCCTTGCACATCCCGCATTTGTATGAGCCAATAGGGCATTGCGGGATCCATGTCTTATTAACTAGACTCGCGAGGTGGCTACTTATGTACCAAATGATCTTTAATATTTGATGCTCTGCGGCTGACTAGTGTGTGTTTGGTTTTCAAAACCTGCCTAAGGTCATCATCTTCGAGAAGAAGATGCCAATGGCGTTTTAGTATACCATTGATTCTTGTCCATTTATGATTATAGGTGCCCACAAACCTTATCACCTTAGATTCCATGGTTTTAGGTTAATTGTTATGGTGTAAGTCGATACGTTTAGAGCATTTAGCTCTCACGTTTGCTTTCCTGATGCATGATTTACTATAACCCCTTTGTTGGAACCGTGCTGTCATCTGATTTGCTTGTGATTCAAAATCTGAGTCATTGGAGCAGTTCCGCCAGATTAGTAGGAACTGCTCCACGGGAATGTTTTTCACCAGATGTGGAGGGTGATGTGTATCAGCTATAAGAAGGTTATTGGTGGCAGTTTCCTTCTGGTACATAGTTGTGCCAAGGTTGCCATTAGTGTCTTTGAGGATAGTTAAATCCAGAAAGTTCAGTTGGTCTGACTGGATGTCACACGTAAATCTTAAATTGAGTTTCTTGGTATTGAATCTATAGATGAACTGAAGCAGGGACTCTCTGGTGCCGTGCCACAGGATGAATATATCATCAATGTAGCAACACCAGAGGTCAAGACACTGAGTGTACTCCTGCAGACCATCACTGAAGACCACCACCTCTTCCCATCAGCCACGGTACAGGTTGGTATATGATGGTGCACAGGTAGTGCCCATCGCTGTACCCTGGATCTGGCGGTAGATGCGGCCGTCAAACATAAAATAGTTGTTATTGAGGACGAAATCCAGTAGGTTTATAACCAAGTCATTGTCTGGTTAAAAATGAATACCGCTTCCCCGTAGGAAATGTGCAGTAGCACTAATCCCTCTATCATGTGGGATGCTTGTATATAGTCCTTCTACGTTGAGGCCCACAAGCAGAGTTTGATCATCCACACAGATGTCCTCTAGGTGTCAGGTTTTAGCCTGCAGTACCCATGAACATCAACCGGGACTGCTGCTGCTATTGTTTCCAGACTCTGAAACCTGACATCTTTGCATGTCATATTCTAGCCTGCAGTACCCATGAACATCCACAGGGACTGCTGCTGCTCTTCTAGACTCTGAAACCTGATACCTTTACACCTGTCCCATGCCTCCAGCCAGACCTATATAAACCTCCCCTTCCTGTTTATACTGGTTCCTCAAGCACCTGCTAGGTTCCTGAATTTGCTGCGGCTGCTGCTTTTGCTATTGCTGTGGCCCTGTTCTTCAGTCCCAGTCCTGTTCCCGAGTCCCAGTCCTGTTCCTGATTCCTAGTCCTGTTCCTGTCTCCTCATGGCCGACCTCTGCTTGGGACCCTGACCACGCAATCTGCCGCCTGTCTCTGACCTCTGCTTGTGACCCTGACCACACAATCTGCCGCCTGTCTCCGACCTCTGCTTGTGACCCGACAATGCTATCTGCCGCCTGCCTCCGACTTCTGCTTGTGACCCGACCACCCTTGTCACGGTAGACCAGGTCTTTTAATACCATTTATATTTAAGGGATCGATCACAAGGCAAAACAAGGCAATGAACTAAGATGAGGGTTATTTGGATAAGACCTCGGAAACACACAGAAATACAAAATACAGAGAATATATGCACTTACTTTGGCTCTGGGGGTAAAAACTAATCTTTCCTAGGTGCAATGCGCCTGCTTGAGTAAAGGCTTACCTTGTCCACTCCACGTCACTGGAATAAACCTGTAACAATAACCTTACTCCTCAGAACCAGTCCTCAGCTTGGCTAGGAGACCCTGACATCGCAATGCCCCTGGGAAACCTTACTGGCGCTTCCCTGGACCAGTCCCAAGACTACCTATAAGTCTGAAAAGACGTGAGAGAGAGAGCTCTGATCTGTGGTAGCCTTTTTTGAGACGACTTTGTTCCCATGTTTAAACAGAGACAGAGCCTTTCGGCCACTCAGAGCGTGGAAGCATGTCCCACCAAACAATCAGATCAGGCTCCTCTTGCAGTTTATGTCAGAGGCAGGGGGTTTGTTAAGCCAGCTCGGGATGCCCCATGGGCGGGACATATGTTCTGGCCAATAGGAAAAGCACCTACGATCGCCATCTTTTCCTTAGCCAGCTCATTACCTCCTGCTGGGCAGGCACCACTGCGTCTAGTAGACCAGAGGGTTTCCCCCACAGGGAGTCTCTGTTCTCCGGACCCAGTACTCCACCCTGTCCCGTCCACTTAGCACCCCGACACCACTCAACATCCAGTCTCCTTCATCTTTGGATTCTATGCAGACTAGCTGGCACCTTGAACATATGCCCAGGCTGGTTGCATAGAGCCTTATAGTTAATGCAAAACACGATATAAAGTACACTTTATTTGAGAATATACTTTGGGGAACCTTATACTTATAAGGGAAATAACTTGGGGATATTTGGGCTTGAAATCTAGGAGTCTGGGGGACCTTGGGAAGCCCTGGTGTAATTCACCCTGCTTACTGGTTAATCATGTCTGCTCGCTGGGGAGAATTAAATGACTACTGGCAACTTTGGCCCCCGAACTCCTGCAAATAAAATAATTGTACAGATGCAGCAACGAGTATTAGAACTCTGCCTGGGTAGATTCTGGGGCTGTCTCACAGTAAATGCCTCAACTTTGCTGCAACATTGCCTCAACATTTCTGTGAGATTCTTAATGGCCCATAAGATTAACACAGCAGGGGGTCCCTGCAAACTGAATGGGACTGCAGGGACCCCCCCCCCCCCGCTCTGTTAAACCAATTAAGAATTTTACAGAAATGTTGACGCAATGTTGAGGCATTTACTTTGAGACAGTCCCAGAATCTCCCAGAAATGTCTCTGGTATGTGTTCTAATACTGGTGGCTCCATCAGTATTTCTACCCAAATACCCCCCTAAAACTTGCACTCCCAAAAACTGGAGTTTCTATGACACGGTGAACCCCAAAATCCCCTAAAAAGGCCAGGTTTTGCTATACTTTACAGGGGACTCCCATAGCCCACAAACCCAATACAGGCTCTGGGATACCTTGGCACTAACTGGGGTACCTCCCTAAACCTAGGGATTCCCTCAGCTACCGGGATACCTGTTCATCCATGTGCCTCATACACCTTTTTGAGCTATGCTGAAGCAGAGTACCTTAGTGGTGAGTCGCCTTGAAACTCATCCACTAGCAATCCCTGCATGATTGCATGCCCGGAAAGGTAAAAAACACAAAAAATATTTTTATTACAGGTAAAGCTACAATGCTACTGGATGCAAGAGCTAACTCTCCTGGACCCTTATGCATGGATCAGGGGTAACCAAAACCGGGCTTGGCCTTTATTTGTGAGCCAGGTTACCCCCTACCGTCACAATTCTCCCTATTGTTCCTGCCACTGGGATCCACTCCAGGCATAGATCAACCCTCTGAAGGACATCTTTGGTATCCTGTAGGTAGGATGGAAGGCATTCCACAAAAGGCCGCAGAATTTTATCAAAATGTATTACAATTTTCTCAAGTTTGCCAGTAATAGTTAAGGTATATAGTAGTTACCCCAAACAAGCATTGAGTGCATGCTATAAGGACCTTTTTCCGCCCGGAGTGCCTATGCTCCGCCCGGACATCTCTGTTTTGTTGTGTCCTTACTTCTTAGCAGCCTCAGTCTTTCCCACGGACCCTCTGCACCCTATTTCATCTAAGGGTTAACATGGTCTCTTCTGCTTCATTTTCCTGTCCAGGGTCTTTGTACTGTAGCACCTGCTTTGGAGGTTCATTCTTCCTATTTTTGTATTTTTTAAGTATAAACCTAGACAAATCTATATGTTTTTTCAGCAGAACTTATAGATTCTAAATTTATCCCCATGGGTTAAGATTTCCGTACGTTCACATTTATTGCAGAAATTTCCGAATGCTAGTCAAATGCATTTTACACAAAAAAAAATGAAAGTCAAATGAATATAAACTTGCATAAATCCTTAACTGAAGGTCACACTTACACAATCTACTTATCATTCCCCACTCTTAAAGCTCCCACAACATCTAATTGCATTATTTGTAAAGGTTGACCTTCACAATTAAAGAAACAGTGACAAACACCTCAAATGATGAATAAAAAAAAAGAACAATGCCTTCCTGGATTTAGCATGGCATTAAAATGCAATAAAATATGATTGGATGAGCGAGTGAAGCAAAGACTTCAACTAGACTTTGTGGCAACTTTGGGTTTGTGTTTTTTTGTTGTTGTGTTCTCTCTCCACAGGACAAACTGATTCTGATTACATTTTCAGAGTATCTTTGTCAGAGCCACCAGGAATGCTTGTTTTGGTTTCCTTAGTCTGCAGACAACTCACTACAGATCATAATGAGATAATCACCTGCACCTATCCCATGCCTCCATCCAGACCTATATAAACCTCCCCTTCCTGTTCCTCCTTGCTTGTATATACTGGTACTTCCTGGATAGACTAGCTCACTGCCTTGCTGCACGTTGTTGTTCCTGATATCGTTGCCTACCGACTACTCCTCTCGCTGGCTCCCCTGGACCTTTGCCTGTGACCCTGACTATGCCTCTCGCTACCTGATAGGTCCAATCTAATTGATCAGACCTGGGGCAGGCAACCTTTCACACACTCGACACGGGAAGCTTTCCACGGACCTGCTTTATGCTTCTGGTCTCAGATCTGATTATTACGAGCCCGGAGTGCGAGAAAACAGTAACACAAGGAATGCTGGTTTCTCACAACTGATTTAATATGTGGACGGAGCAGTCTTTTATACATAAAGCCGTTGTCAGTTCATTACATCTGTTACAAACTGAGTTCCCAGATATAGATCACACCTAAACTTACATGTAACCTTTAAAAATGCCTTTTCTGTAAAACATTTTTCTGCTGAGCAACAGCTATTTAATGGGGTCATATAAGGCTTGGTGGCCTTACTTCTTGTGTAGATGACATGCTGAGCCAGCTGATCTAAAACTTAACGAGGCTAAAATATTTAACTATTTTAGCTCCTGAGAAAAACAAGGCTGACACATATTGCTTTAACCTTTTCAGTCCCTGAAGGGAACAGAGCGGACAGATACAATTTTTAATCTTACATACCCTCCTTTTTGTTCTGGAAGAACAATCCAATTGACCAGGCCCATTTATTCTTCTGCACACCACTGAGGAGAGGAAAAACTCCAAGGGAAAAACCTCCAAGAGACCATGTGAATTATTTATTTATTTATTTATAAAATATTTTACCAGGAATTAATACATTGAGAGTTACCTCTCGTTTTCAAGTATGTCCTGGGCACAGAGTAAAACAAATAATACATGGTTACAAGTACAGTTACATAAATGAACAAGGTATACATTATATACAAGACATTGCGTGCACAGTTAAAGAAAATATATATTATGAGCGTATGAAACAGTTACAGACCAGATTAAAGTGTGAGACAGCCTTAGATTTGAAAGAACTTAAACTGGTGGTGGATATGAGAGTCTCTGGTAGGTCGTTCCAGTTTTGGGGTGCACGGAAGGAGAAGGAGGAACGTCCGGATACTTTGTTGAGCCTTGGGACCATGAACAGTCTTTTGGAGTCTGATCTCAGGTGATAGGTGCTGTATGTGGTAGGGGTGAGGAGCTTGTTCAGGTAGCTGGGTAGCTTGCCCAGAAAGTATTTGAGGGTGAGACAGGAAAGGTGAACTTTGCGCCTAGACTCTAGTGATGACCAATCTAGTTCTTTGAGCATTTCGCAGTGATGTGTGTTGTAGTTGCATTGGAGAACAAAATGACAAATTGAATTGTAGAGGGTGTCAAGTTTGCTAAGGTGGGTTTGAGGAGCCGAGCCATATACTATGTCTCCATAGTCAATAATTGGCATTAGCATCTGCTGTGCGATACGTTTTCTGACCAGGAGACTTAGGGAGGATTTGTTCCTGTAAAGTACCCCTAGTTTGGCATAGGTCTTGGTTGTCAGGGTATCAATGTGCATCCCGAATATTAAGTGGGAGTCAAACCATAAGCCCAGGTATTTAAAACTAGTGACAGGTGTTAGGGTGGTGTTAGCGTTGGTTCTAATCAGGAGCTCAGTCACTGGAATCTTTACAAATTTAGTCTTGGTCCCAAATACCATTGTTACAGTCTTGTCAGTGTTTAAAAACAGTTTGTTTTGGGAAATCCAGTTTTCGAGTCTCAAAAAGTCAGACTGAAGTATGTGTTGTAGGTCAGGGAGGCTATGGCTGTGTGCATATAGGATTGTGTCATCTGCATACATGTGTATTGAGGCTTCCTAACAAGCTGTGGGAAGATCATTAATGAACACTGTGAAGAGTAGGGGCCCCATAACAGAGCCTTGCGGGACACCACAGGCGATATCCAGGGGGTTGGAGTTAGAGCCTGAGATGGACACAGAAACCTATCTCTTTTAGGTATCTCGTTTGATGATCAGAGATGATCAGAGATGAACATATGGGTGGTTTGCGAGTACCAAAAGTATTGGTATTTCTCGCTCTCATTGTGGGAGACATATACATAACTGTAGAACTGTAGAGCTAGAAGCAGAAACAGCTTTCTTTGGCAAAAATAGAGCTGATTACACGTTTAGCCATCTGGATTAATACATACACAGAGTCCAATCAAACCCTTTTGGTTCCTCTCGCATTCTTGATTGAATTTCTGCTAGAGTGTCCATATCATGGTGTATGCTTTTTGATTGGTTGTCAATATCAACACAACATTCTTTACCCCCTAACTTACAAACGCCTCCTTGTGCTGCCAGCAGATAATCTAATGCCATATAATTTTGCAATACTGTTGCTCTAATTTGTTGCTATTTGCTACTGAGCCTTAAAATAGCATCTTTAGTATCGTTAAAAACGGCATCTATATTGACTACTAAAAAATCTCATTTTGCATATAGATCATAATTCCTTAAAAGGTTATTAGACCTCCCGCAACTCTCTTAACTGAACTACTTTTAATGATTAATGCCTTTCGATTTGGTATTCTTTGCTTAGATAGAGTTGACATTATTTGAAAAGCGGACAAATTTTATTTCTGAGAATAAATGGGGGTTGGTGGGGGTTAATATTTCCTAGGAGCGACTGCACAACACATACATCTTGCATACTAATTGTTAGGACCAGTAGGTCAGGCCAGAATCTGCACTTGTGTTAAGCATCCATTTTGTCTGTTCATAACTAGTTAAGATTCTGTAGTCAGCCTTTTGCTGAAATATAATTCCTAACGCACTCAGTTTCTGCCAAATTACATTTCCTTTCTCCCTGCTCAGGATATTGCTAAGATACTTTTTGTGTTGTCAGTTTCCTGCTCTTTTAGTTAAATATACAAAAGACTGATTCTCTGAAAGAGGCAAAATAGTAAAACTTAGTTGCTAAAGATTCAAGGTCTCTTTTGATAACAGACAATGAATAAGCTATGTATTCAGACATTGCTTGTATTGGGAGAAACACGTCCCAAAATCATGCCACTAATATGTCCTGCCCCTAAATCACGCCTCTAATCAAAGCTACGCCCAAGAGACGCCTATGTTACGCCTATGTTACGCCTCTAACCAATATCTTCTTTTTCTGGTATAAAAGTCATTACTCTATTAGTAATAAATTGAGACAAAGGATTTGAAACCTGGCTTGCGTTACGTTTCATTTCTTTCGTATTCCCGGGCCTGTAAGTTCAACAAAAATCGGTGATAACAAGTTGCAGGGCGTGAAAGCTTCCTGGGAAGTCTGCTGCAAACGGTGCAGATTGTGTATCCAGTCACAAGGCCTTCGGCTTTCTTGGCAGAGGAAAGGTTCCTCTCAGTTCTGAAGCCTAGGCAAGGAAAAAAGGTTTTCCTTCAGTTTTGGCGTCCAGAAGTGGGGATTCACAGAGGCGGCAAGTGAGTATATGTGATTTTTACATTGTCTCACCCCCCCTCTGGGAATTTAAAAGACCTAAATTGTGACTGTGGATTGGGTTAACGGCCTTTGACAAAATTGTTGGTTAAGTCCAGTAAATTTTGTGCACTACTGGACCGTTATCTCTGATCTTGGTGAACGACCATTGTATATTGTGTACGTATAAGTATTGTATTATTATTTATCTGCAATTATTTGTCATAATTTAGCTGTTTCTCTTTAAGCTACTAATGGTTTATGCTGGTCTCAGAAATCAATCAGGAAGAATAGCTCAGAATAATGGTGTCTGTTTTAATTGTGGTGGTTTTGGTCATTGGCAGAAAGTGTGCCACTATCAGTCAGAAGCAGGGAAGTGCTGCTTCGCCTGTGGGGGGCTCAGAGTGCAAGTCTCTGTAAAAAAAAAAAAAACACGCTACCTTATGGAAAAGAGTTTGTTTGTAACCCTGATGAATTTTTCCCTGAATGATTTCTTGTGTGAAAGATACTGTGGGTCATGCTGATTATCATGTGTGTATAGGTCGCCATCCATGAATTTGCAGATAATTACAAAAAAAATATGGAAATTAGTTGCTCATGATGAAATCTAAATTTTAAAAGGTTTTAAAAGGTGTACACCGAATATAGGAGAGAAATACCTCACAACAAAAAGGGAGTATATTCAGCTCTGTCCCTGGTTATAGTTTGAAAGGTTTATTCGTCCTGGCCAGGCAGATACTTTTTAAACTGGAGACATTTTTTTTCGTTTGTGGTATTTCTATCTTAATGAAAGGAGGGGCACAGCCTCTCCCTTACAGTTTAAAGAATGTGAAGCATTCACATTAAAATTAACTAGCTCTGTGCTTAAGCAGTTTATTTATGAGAACAAGGTAATGTAGAACTGTTTTCTCATCTGTTTATTTCTGTGAAGCTGGTTGTGTATGAGAGACATTCCTGTATTGTGTGTAACCAGTAAGATAACACATTTCAATTTTATTTCTACAGGATTAAGATATGTTTGGGAATGTTTTTGTTTAAAAATGCTGGTAAAAGCTCACAAGCACTGTTTGAATTAATATATTGTATTATATATGTATATAGCGCCATTAATATGCATAGCGCTTCAAAGGAGGGTGTCCGTGGTGGCAAATGCTGCAGAGAGGTTGAGTAATATGAGCAAAGTGTAATGATATCTGTCTTTAGCAGCATGGAGGTCATCAGTTATTTTAGTGAGAATTGTCTCCATTAAATAAGCAGTATAGAAGCCATATAAGACAGGTAGGGTCAAGCTTGCGGTTTTTTTAGTCATGGTATAACTGTTGCATGTTTGAAGATATTTTGTTTAGTTTAAGAGAGGGCAGAGTTGAAACGGGATAGCATAAATTTGTATTGATGGAAGTTTGCAGGAATATGAGATTTCTTTCAGAAGGCATTCAGGGGAATGAGTGGAAAAATGCTGCATGCTCTTGTAGGCATAGACTTGATGTTTATAAGTAATTTGAAATATTTCCGTTATTTAATTTCTGAAAGGCCATACAAAATGCAGTTTTAGGACAGCGTGGAAAGCTTCATATTTAACATTAAACTAATGTTCCAATCCCCTGCGCGAGGCATTAATAAGACAGCGAAACCCATTATCTGCTATCCGTACTTTGAGGTTTCTGGTGAAATGCCTGGAACAACTGGCTGTTTGCCCAGAAAAAAAAAAAAAGTGCTTTGAAAATTATTTATTTATTTTATTCAGAGTGTCTTTAAAAGTTCATGCTGGCCATGTGCTCAGCACTTTGCAAAGAGTTCAAAATGATTTGTCTATTTTAAAAGGAAACCTCTTGTTCAGGTTTTCAGGATTTTTATTATATTTACAGGTTCGCTATTGTTAATGCCACAGTTGTTAAAAGACCTACTGCAGGCTTTTTCTTTTAACACAAGCAGTAATTTTTTTTATTGTCGCTACACATACAAATCAATTTCCAGTTTAATTTTACTATATATCAAGTAACCTGTATTCATAACTATTTTTGTATTTTTGTTCACATAATTATATAGATAATATATGAACAAAAGAGGGGAGATACATAGGTTATTGAAGGACTCTCTGAGATCCCTATAGAGGATCCAGAACTTGATATGTTGTAAATAATACACAATGCACAGCAGGTTCAGAATTTATTTGAAGCAATGTTAACTCCAAGGGCTCTTGCAGTAATAAAGGTTGCTGCCATACTAACAGGGCTGACAGGCCCCTGGTAAAAACATAATAATAATACCTTTGCAGATGTCACAGCAAAGCAGGTAGCAAGCCGTCCCTATGTTGAGGGATATATCATATCTGCCAAATTTATGATTTTGTAAACATTTATTCGTTTTTGGGTATGTCCTGGACATAGAGTTAAAGGACAGGGGATATATAATTGCAAGTGCAGTTGCATAAGTGAACAGGGTATACATTATATACAGGGCATTTCACATTTTTTTTAGCAGAATAGTTACAGTGGAGTGTTTGAGGTGAAAGCCAGGAGTGACTGTGGGTGTGGGACAATAGCCATGAGTGCAGGCTGTTGGGATGCTTGATTTGTGGGGCGAGTTTTAAGGTTAGTTAGTATTAAATGATTAAAAGGTTGACATCATTTGCATCAGAGAAAATGGCAGATGGCCATTAGGTATGAATGCGTGTAAGTGTGTATTGGAAGAAGAGATCTGTAGTTCGAGACAGTGTTTTTGTCCCCATTTTTGAAGATTGGGACAACTCTGGCAATTTTCCAGGTCTTAGGGATATGGCCTGCAGACAGGATAGAGTTGATTATGGAAGCAATTGGTTTGCACAGGCTGAGGTACCAAGTTTTAGGAACTTGGATTGTAGCACAGTCAAGTCCACATTGGTTGCTTAGTTTAAAATTTGAGGAGCGTTAATAGGGGATATCTCTGTTTGTGTGCGGATGCTAATAATAGTAGTAACCATATTAATACAAGAATTTATTTCTAGGTATAAATTCTCTCCCTATGAGACACTTATGGGATGAGTTATGACCATCAGTAGTTCAAAGTAACGAATTAAGGACCATGTTATTGGTAATAAAACAATTAATAAGTATTGCATGCAACTAATATATATATTTTGAGTCTCTCTAGGCACAGGTTAAAGCTGAAAGTGCACCTATGCGAGACGGGTTAATGGTCAAGCATTTTCTATGCAAGCATGTTCTTCATCCCAGATGAAAAGACCATTTAAATACTATTCATCACCAGCATTGCAGTAAAAAAAATTCTTATCATCATGGATACACATCCCGCACGTCAAAATAGTGCCAGCCTAGGTACAAACAGCTAATAAAGACAAAGACATAGCGCCTGAAAATTAGTGTTTTGATGGACACAATACTCTCTGACCACTAATCATCAAGGGAGAAAGGTCATAGGCAAAAAAGTCCAGGCCTCAACACACGAACTTTGAACTTTTTATTTTTACAGGTTTTTATTATTTTTCAGTTACAATGTATGCTCCATTATGTTTGTGTAAGTGGCGTCCCATAAGGATGACAAAATAGTATAAGGTATTATTTGTTTAACTGTTTATTTTGTTTGGATTTATAGGTTAATAGAATCTCCCTGCAGAATGATATCCCGGTGGGAGAATGCTTTATCAGTCAAACACACGGTTATGTTAATTGCTCACAGGTAGAGTTGGAAACAGAAGAGAGACACCCAATACACAAGTGCTAAAAAGTAGTCTATGGGAAGAATAAGTTTCGGGGAATTTATTCCCAAATGTAGGAGTTGGGTTACTGTATGACAGGTTTACAGGGATATCCTCAATCATACAACCACAGACATTTACTCACTTAACCAAGAATAGGTTTAGTTTAAATTAATGGCTCTGCAGAATAAAATAGCTCTAGACTATATTTTAGCCTCAAAGGGAGGGGTATGTATGCGCCCTAGTTAAAGCGCAATGTTGTGTATTTATCCAGGATTCAGGAACCATGGGGACTTGGTGTTGGATTGATTTGCTTTGAGCGAAGCTAGCGAATGTTTTTGTATTTGTGTGTTTCTCCTACTCATTGCTCTCTATGTGTTAAGTACAGCAAAACTCTGATCCAGAAGTGCGTTGCAACCCCCACCGACGCTATGCCTCTTTGCGGTGATGATGTCGCCAGTCCCCCAGAAGAAGAGACCAAAGAAGAAATCAACTGGGCTGATATAATGGCCGGAAAAGAAAGGAATTAAGTTATGCACAACTTGGACATCTTGGTCCATCAGGACTATGAAATGGTTAACTGTTCTGTTCTTTAAATAGACTGTCTCTTAAGGATATGGGGGGACTCACTTCTTGACCAAAGTTTTGCTGTTCATAACACATACATAGAGAGTAATGAGTAGGACAGACACACATAAAATTTTTATCATTAGCTTCGCTCCCAGCGAAATAATCTAACCACCAAGTCCAAATAAATCCCATCTCTGATCTCTACCTTTAATCACTGGAATAACTTTTCCCAAATAACATAACCTGGTCTAGTTGCAGGATAATACTTTATCTATCCTTCTATTACAGAGTCAATAACTTCCCTAGGGCAAACTCGTATTTCTACTCCACCTATGCGTTTCGGGCTCTATGCCCTTTCTCAGGTGTTGAGAAAGGGCATAGAGCCCGAAACATGTAGGTGGATACTTGTTGGGGCTAGGGGGGACCTTTGTCCAATCTTTCTATGAAATATTTTTTTTCTTTTGCTTCCGTGAGCCTCCTCCTGGTTTTCTTTGCAGTGCACTGTCATTTTTCTACCTACACTCATACTCGGTTAATGTGGCACAAATAATTCGGGTTGCATGTTTTAAAATTTGATTGGAAAAATTATATTTTCTGCTTTTGTCTCTCCTAAGAGCCTTGTTGACATTCACGATCTCTGTCTACAACATTCCTATGCCTTGTGTAAAAATAACTGAAGGGGGAAAAAAAAGGTGGGGCTTACAGCTGCTTATACATGCAGGCAACTGGGAGGAGAGGGACAGCTGACTTAATATTTAGATACAGTCGTTTAATTTTCCTTGTAATTAATATAATTTGGAGTTATCTTATTTCCCCGACACTCTCCTTTTCTTCAACATAACTTTTTGCCTAACTGAGGGGGACAGATTGTCAAAAGAAAAATACTTTTATCTTCCCAGCTTTTTTGCTGTGCCTGAGTGTTAATTGAGGGACTTGTACATCCCTATGCCACACTGCATTCATCCCTTGGTCTGTTCCCCGTCCCGTGAACAGTCCCTGACAGAGTTTAATATCTGCCTAGGGTCCATCTCCTCCCCCTCCTCTGCATAAAGGGCATTTCAATAGTGAGTGGTGTAGGGGCTGTTCAGTCGGGTTCTTAGTGAAGTCATAAAAACTTCTTGGTTGAAGAATGCCTCAGTGCCTGTGACCCAGAAAGGGTTAAGGGGCTCAGGGGGTTTCAGAATGGGGACACTGGGGTAAATAGGGGCAACATATGGAGGTAATAATTGTCCCGATACCATAGCGGCAGGGGATAGATATACATTTAAAAAATGGTAAAAATTTCAGTTAGCAACACTTCCATCCATAAGGGTTATTTTTAACTCATACTACAGTACATTTCTTCATGTACCTATAATCCCATAAACAACTTATAAAGGAATTTGATCTTAACACAATACAATAAGGTTAGTTTTATACTTTAATAACATCTGGCTTACCTCCAGACGTGGCCATAATACATTTATACAGAAAATAAATCTTAACACTTTATGCGTATGTAATTCTTATCTTAATTTAAACAATTATTATCTTATCTTAACCTAAATTACCATCATATCTGAGACACCATATACAGCCCGTTTCAATTAAACAACAGGTACTTCAACCCTTTGTTATATAAATCAGGGACTTAAACCCTCGATTCTTCTGCCCTATAAAATTTAGATTCTTTAGATTCGCAGAGAAAAGGTGAGAAACCATAAAATAAGTTTTACTCAACTTTTCAGTGCAAATCCCACTTCTTACACTACGTTGATAGGTCCAACCTACCTGTTCAGACCTGGGGCAGGCAACCTTTCACACACTCGACCTGGGGAGATTTCCACGGCCCTGCTATATGCTTCTGGTCTCAGATATGATTGTTACGAGCCCAGAGTGCGAGAAAACAGTAACACAAGGAATGCTGGTTTCTCACAACTGATTTAATATGTGGACGCAGCGGTCTTTTATACATAAAGCCATTGTCAATTCATTACATCTGTTACATACTGAGTTCCCATATATAGATCACACATCTAAATTTACATGTAACCTTTAAAAATGCCATTTCTGTAAAACATTTTTCTGCTGAGCAACAGCTATTCAATGGGGTCATATAAGGCTTGGTGGTCTTACTTCTTGTGTAGATGACATGCTGAGCCAGCTGATCTAAAACTCAATGAGTCTAAAATATTTAACTATTTTAGCCCCTGAGAAAAACAAGGCTGACACATATTGCTTTAACCTTTTTCAGTCCCTGAAGGGAACAGAGCTGACAGATACAATTTTTAACCTTACACTGCCTGCCGTGCCATTTCCAGCCACAGATCTTCTGGAATAGGTGCGGCCCATGTCTTGGAATAATTTAAAAAAAAATTTTAAATGATAAAAAAATGAAGTGGCTGGATTCTTCTCACAAAACATTGAATGTATTATTTCACAACTTGTAACTGAATTCAGACAATTTGCTTGAACCATTTCAGAGAAATTAAATCTTTAAGATGAAAATAAATTGGAAACCACTGTGTCGCAGTGAGGATGAAGAGACACAAGGGTACTTCTGAGCACAGCTTTTATTCCGCCAAAAACAATTAGAAAACAAACCATCTTTGTGACAGCATAAAAAAGGGTTAAATCATACAGTGTCTTAATAGGGCCATTTTGTGGGGGTCAGTCCTCACTCCCTTCTGATCAGGTAGTGATGTGGGCTTTGGGGCCCTTGTTGACACATCCTAATACAGAAATACAAGAGAAAATGGGGAACACAGGTTGAGGGATGATAGGGGTAACAAATTCAGAGCGATTGAGCTCGAGAACATGAGTTTCTTTACCTTGATGTGACAGCATTTGCACAAGGCCGTGTAAGTGTTTATGTTATTTTACACTCTACCATCCTCACGTTCACTAGTTCGGGAACTCATGTTCTCGAGCTCAATCGCTCTGAATGTTACCCCTATCATCCCTCAACCTGTGCTCCCCCTTTTCTCTTGTATTTCTGCACCATTAAGGATCCTGGATAGATCCTATTGGGGTTTGAGTCACAGGAAGAGACTTCGAAGCAGATGGGAACCTTATATACGCTATAAGGTTGTGACCTTCTGAAAAGAATTTATATTTCTTCCCATATATTTCAGTTTGTGGTAGCGCCCAGGCATTTCCCATTGCCACATCCTAATACAGTTCATATGTGACAACAATCACAAATAGTTCAAACTGCTAACATTTAAGCCCCAGGCGAAGACCAGCAGCCCCTGTGTGAGTGGTCTCAGCATCAGATCTGGAGACAGAGAGAGCCTCCTACTACTAGCAGTTGCATTCTTATAAAGCTGCCTGACAGCTGCATTCAATTAAGGCCTGATTGCCCAGGTAAAAACTCTGGCTGTGTTAACCCTCTGATTACTGGTTTTAGTAGTCAGGGGTATGTTTTCCAGGTATAGCTGTCACATAATGTCTTCACCCTGTCACATACCTCCCCTGTTTGTGTGAGGCTGGGACCCCACACGGCTGCATACCGACCCTCCACTCCTCGTGACAAAATCCACATTTGCATGGTCCTTTCCCAGCCTATGCTGGATGTCAAAGGAAAAGGGTTGGAGGGCCATATACCATCAGGTTAACCTAGGATTCGTGTGCTTCGTGGTATTTAGCCATTTTAAGGGTGCGTGGTCCGTGACCAGGGTGAATTGAACCCCCACTACATAATGCCTCAATGCCCAAGTTGTCCATTTTACAGTGAGGCACTCCCTTGGGAATTTTCCATCTGATAAATAAAATGGGGTGTTCTATGCCTTCAAATTGTTGGGATAGAACTGCTCCCAGTCCTACCTCTGAGGCATCCGTTTGTATTATAAAGGGCTTGTGACAGGGTGAATAAACATCACCAGCCATATACCTGGCAAACCTATGTTTAGGTTTGCAGTGCAGCAGTGACGAGGTTAAGTTTCAGTTGAGAGGGCTGTTTAATTAGTTTGATCCCAGCTGCCTCATCAAAGGGCTTTAAAAACACCAGGCTAGACACACATGGGAGCTAGCTGGTCAGGAGACAGGTGTGGAATGCTGAAGCAAGATTACTGCTACAAGGACTGTTTTCAAAGTACAGTGTGATGAACTTTCTGTGTCCTGCTTGCTGAAAAGAAGCTGTCTTGTTTTTCTATGCTGAAGAGAAGCTATTTTGTTTTTGTATGCTGACAAGAAGCTGTTTTGTTTTTGTGTGCTGTATTTTTTAAGGCTCAATAAATAAGCCTTATCAAGAAAGCCCGCGTGTGGTTGCATGTACCCTGCAACAGGGCTCATTAAAATTGGGCTCCTAGACCTTCCTCTCACCCTGTGTTTTAGGAAGTGCTGTAGTTACAATCTGAAGACTTTGTATTTACAAAAGAGCTTTTATTTATTAAAATTTGGGCTCCTAGACCTGTTAGTGTTGCTGTAATCACCAAAGCGTTGGTACTACCCTGCTAACCCTAAAAGGAAGCGGACCTGTGTCTTTGTCTGCGGGGTTCAGACTTCCTTTATGGCGATCACCTTATTGGTCAGTGGCCTTCCCACCCCCGCCCCAAAGGCATAGCCCAGATATTTGGTAGTGACTTTTCCTAAGGCACTTTTTCTTACATTTGCAGTGCGCCCTGCTTCCCTTAAGGACTGTCCTTAATCTTTTTACATGAGACCACCAGTGCTTACAATAGATCATGTCATCCAAGTAAGCGGTATATGCCCTATGGGGTCATAGCACCTTGTCCATTAGTCTTTGGAACGTGGCTGGGTCTCCATGCAGACCGAATGGCATCGTGACAAATTGGTTTAAACCCAGAGGGGTGGCGAAGGCAGATTTACACTTGGATTCGTCCGCTAAAGGTATTTGCCTATATCCTTTCGCAAGGTCCAGAGTATATACTCAGCCTTACCAAGGGAGTCAAGAAATTCATCCACCCTTGGCATTGGGTATGCATCAAATATGGGCACAGCATTTACCTTTCGGAGGTCCACACAAAACCTTTCCTTCCTATCTGGTTTAGGGACCAAGACGATGGGCTACATCATTCTCTGTCATGCCCAAGTTCAACATTACTTCTCGCTCTAAAGGGCTTTGTGGCCTTCCAGCAATCTGTATGGACAGGACCACACTTTTACCCAGGTTCTCTTTCAATCCTATGGGACACTAAATATGTCTGCCCTGGAAACTCAGAAAAAAAATCTGTGAATTGGTTAAACAATTCCAGTAGGTCTGCCCTTTGTTCTTAGGTTACCTGACCTCCCATAGGGACTTTATGGTCATTATAATTATTACCCTGTGGAGGCTGTGGACACAGATCTGATTCCCCTTCCAGAGGTTGGATGAATAGAGATCTTATCGTACTCCAGGGTTTCAGGAGGTTCATGTGGTAGATTTGTTTACCCTTCCTAGACCCTGGTTGAGAGATTTCATAGTTCACCTCTTCTGTGCTGCGGAGAAATTGGAATGGACCCTGCCACTTTGGTAGGAGTTTGCTCTCAGAAGTAATACAGTAGCAACATAATTTGGTCCCCAGGTTGAAAGACCCTCATGCAAGCATCTTGGTTATAATGTCTCTCTTGATGTTCTTGAGCAGATCTAAGATTTTTGCCTTCCTCTCGATCAATATACTGTATATAAAAATATAAGATAAGGTATCTGTCATCTAAATTTAACATAGGTTGAACTCGATAGACATATGTATTTTTTCAACCTCATCTACTATTTAACTATGTACAAGAACTACGTTCAAACATCCTAGCATTCTTGACAGTGTATTGGGGATGAGATTGTTACATGGAAGTGTTTGAATTTGTGATATATTATATTGTATTTATTTTCAAGTCGTAATAATGTGAGTGTCAGACCTGTGCGATTTGCCAGGATATGCAGTGTTAAGAAAACCTGCCCTCAGGTTTAAGACAAATGAAAAAACTACAACTCCCAGAGGCATTGCAATGCAGGACTCTCCCACTTTCTGGTTAGGCCCAATATAAAGATCAGAGATCAGGGAGTATATGCTGCTTGTGTTGCAACTTTGGTTCTCCCTTCAGTTCACGTCTCTGTTCCTGTCTCTTGGCAGCTATGTTTTCTGCCTGGTTCCTTTATGTATGACCTCGGATCTGCTCTGGACTTTGCCTTGCTTAACCCCTCAAGTACCTTGCCTGCTATATTGTGACCTTGAATCTGTACTGAACCTTGTTTTGCCAAACCCCTCATGTTACCTAGTTTGATAAACCTGTTAAGAGCCCGGATTTCTTTTGACTATGCTCTGTCTAATAATTTCCCCCTGGTTTTTCATTCCTGAGTGTCATCCCCAGTGTTCTCAGAGAGCATTTTTGAACTTGAAGTTTATTGAGTTGTTAATTTCACATGGAGGGGAGGGAATACCAAGTTCAGATCATTCATGGTACAGCAATTGGTTGACAAAGTACAGAGAATACAGTGGTCATCCGTGTGACTGATGGTTCAGGCTCTGCATAGATAACAATTATTCGAGAAACAATATGGGAGAATATTACATTTTTTGATTGACTTCAAGACAATGCTTGATCATTGTGACATAATAGCCACCTTTCTGAACAACTTTGTTGTAAGTGCCTCGACTGTCAGTGGAAAATAGGCTTATTTATAGACTCGTATAATATCACACAATAGGGTGAGAATTCAATTGGTCAAACATTACCATTTTTAACTGAAGTTTGAGAATACTAGGATAATTTGATGTCAAAATCCACAAATTGATGGTGTTTCAAATTTTGTTTTGCCTGTGTTTCATTCGATGTTATGAATCTTTGTCCTATTAGGCATCCCACAATGCGGTATAAAATATAGCATTTTCCTAGTATTCTATTAATACATATATTATGTAATACTAGGATTTACTAGGCTCTTATTTCAGTGGTGTTCACATATATCTAAAGTTCCAAAACGTTGTAGGACCTTCCCATATTAACCATCTCCCCGACACCCATATAAATATGGCAAACTTACTGTTTTTGGCACCGCGATTGCACACTGTCCTAATAACATGCAGTTTGTGGCACCAAAAACAGAAAGGATTAACATTGCAGGGGTTTCATGCTGCTGAATGGGACCTCCTTGCTGCTTTTATCCTTCGCTTGATCACGCTGAAGTCTGAAGTTGGCGCAATCAATTGACTATCACCTCCCCCAGACTGCATTCGCTATTGTCCAAGACTCCTCATGATGTAGATGACCGAATATGGGTAATCGGTAATCATCTATGTCATGAAGGGCGTTGGACAGGACATTTAAATAGGGAAACCCAGGCCACTAACCAATCAGATAGCGGGCATGGTGTGACATACTGGAGATGCCCCATACATCATGGGTGAGGAACAGAGAACTTTCATGCAGCCCCCAACCTCCTCTTTCCCTAGTCCATTCCTCCCATCTAACGTTAAGACAGGATGGAAGTACAAGCTACAGAGTGAGCTGGAGGGAGAGTGAGACAGTTAGTTATTTGGCATTTTGGTATATATCAATGCCTATTATGATATTATATCTGGCCTCAATTTTGGGATATACGGTTACCAGTTGTTATCTGAATGTTTTTAATGTTGTTTAATGTATTGTATGTGTATTATGTTGTTAGAGACGTAGTGATTTGATATTAATGACATGCAGGCTATACAGCCTAATTGGGCAATTAATTTTTAATTGGTTAGGGTATATGTATATCATTCAGTGTCAGTCTTTGTAGCCCCTGAGGAAGTGGAGTAACATCCACGAAACGCGTAGGGCAGGTGACACAGTCACTTTGAGCTTGGTATTGGACTTTTTGGGACACTTGGTCACATTTGAGCCCCATTGCAGCCGTTAGTTCTTGGCATACAGGACGCTTGTACTGTCCCTTTAAGGGCACGGGCACTCTCTGAGACAGCCTGTGTAACCGGAGGAGGAAGTGAGGAGAGCAGCCTCACGTGGAGTAGAGCTATGAGCCCCACGAGCGGGCCTCCGACACTGCCACTGTTCCTGTTAACCCCTGGAGGGAGAGTCAGCACGAGAGTCGCAGTGCAGCAGGAATCACATCTCTGCAAAGACATCAGCAGCCCCCGGAGGACTCTTTGTTGCATTGCCTGTATTTGCCTTGCTGCTTGTAAGTAGGGCTCTGATTTTTCCCATCTGGATGACCAGCGGTGTTCTCATTTGTCCATACCATTTTATGGCATAGTTCTTTTTATTTAATAAATAGTTTTTATAGTCACTAGGAGTCTCTATGTTATATGTGCAGTGTGTGTATTAGTGTAGACCTGTTTTAACCCTACAGTGTTGCACTATGATCTGTGTCTGTTTGTGTTTTTTCCCCTACATGGCCTGTCAAGCAAGTGTGCTGATCCCCTGAGGAGTACAGGATTATCCAATGAACTTTTGGCGCCAGGTTTTTCTTTGTTTTCACTTTTTCTGTTAGTACTGACAGAATTACTAGGCAGCCTTTATATATATATAAATGGGCGGCCATTGTAAGTGAGAGCTGGATTTTGGACTACACACAGACAGCGAACGGAGCGTTATACATCTGGTTCCTGGTGATCGTGTCTGGCAGCCCTGAAGGAGTCCACGGAGACGTGTTCCAGTATCCAGAACCGGATGGTGGTGATATATTCACAAACTGCCTTTTAACTATTTGCATCTTGTGAGTGCGATTCCTACCACCCCCACCCCCCACCCCCTTCCTCTGTTTTAATAAATTTTATGCAGTATTATGCTATGGGGCGTGCGCTCTCTCTCTTTTTCTGTCTATAGATATCTGTGGAGTTGGTTTACCCCGTGTGAGAGCAGCCCAAAGACCCCTTTCATCAATATTGGAAACCTCATCATTATGGACTAATTATTGAAGGACTGGTTGGATTTTTATTGATTTTTCTGTTTTTTTCTTTTAGCACGTTTATGCACTGTTATGATAAATTTTATTGGTTGTGTTATAATAGAATTTATAAAGGTCACACTAGTTTAAGAGATATACACAATTTTAATATATTTGTCACTTTACACAATTCTTTATTCAATAATTATAGTTTCATTTAATCATTTTATCACAGTAATATTATTTTTTGGCGCCACACTTTTTGTTTTTTTTATATATATATATATATATATATATATATATATATATTATTTTGTACTTGTCACACTGGTGTTTTAGTCTTTAGCGCTTGTTCACATTTTTTCTTTTTCATATAAGTCACTAGAGAAACACACAGGCATCAGGGATTTCTGGATTTTGACAGAGGGAATCACTGACCCAATACTGTATCTAATGGCCTTTTAAGTTTCAGAAGGACGCTCCACTGTAACCTTTCAATATTTTGGATGATGCTGCCTGCTAAAGAGGCTACAGCTGCTGTGATAAAATTATGTTATTCATTAACACAGTGTGACTTTTAGGTCAGTAACTCCTTCATCAGGCTCTCTCAATGGGTTAAAGTTGGGTAGTGAAATGTGCATAGGTATACTCACCTTTTAAACTCCAATATCAATGGAAAAACATAATCGTCATAACTTGCAGCTTAGTACAAACAACAAAGTCTTCCAAACCATGAGCAAGCAATGTCACTAAACATTCAGGGAAAAAGGAGCCCTCTGATGTGGGAAAACCAAATTATTTTTCTTTTTTTCTTTAGGAAAACACAAACGCAACTCAATCGTATTAAAGATGTCCTGAGTTAAACTTGGGCATGACAACAAGATCTATACTGCATGTCATCTGCATACAGTACATGGTGTAATGCAAACCATATGCAGTAATAACTTTGCCAAGTAAACTCATGTACTTCAGTGATACTGCAAGAATAATTAATGGTTTTAATGTAGACCCTGTGGTCAGACATCAAAGAGGAGCAGCAGCAGCAGCAGCAGCAGCAGCAGCAGCAGCAGCAGCAGCAGCAGCAGCAGCAGCAGCAGCAGCAGCAGCAGCAGCAGCAGCAGCAGCAGCAGCAGCAGCAGCAGCAGCAGCAGCAGCAGCTATTGAAAACTGGTTGATAGTCTTTAAAAATGTTGATCATTCATTCAATTATGAGTCACCATTTCTGATTACTGTGTTTAGTTTTTTTAAAAACAAATAAAGCAGATTATTATACACACACACACACATTTTTTCTAGAACTGAAATGGTTTTGGATGTGTATTTGTAAAAAATCTCTCTCTCTCTCTCTCTCTCTCTCTCTCTCTCTCTCTCCCCCCCTCTCTCTCTCTCTCTCTCTCTCCCGTTCTCTCTCTCTCTCCCGTTCTCTCTCTCTCTCTCCCGTTCTCTCTCTCTCCCGTTCTCTCTCTCTCTCTCTCCCGTTCTCCCTTGCACACCTGTCTCTCTCTCTCTCTCCCGTTCTCTCTCTCTCTCTCCCGTTCTCCCTTGCACACCTCTCTCTCTCTCTCTCTCTCTCTCTCGTCTCTCCCGTTCTCCCTTGCACACCTGTCTCTCTCTCTCTCTCATTCTCCCTTGCACACCTGTCTATCTTTCTCTCTCCCCCCTCCCTCCCCCTCCCTCTCCCTCCCTCCCTCTCCATCCCTCTCCCTCCCTCTCCCTCCCTCCCTCCCTCTCCATCCCTCCCTCTCCCTCCAATTCTCCCGTGCACACCTGTCTCTCTCTGTCCCTTGCTCCCCTGTCTCTCTCGTTCTCCCCCTGCACACCTGTCTCTCTCCCTGAATTCTCCTGCTCTGGGATGGAGTGATGATTGGATGGATCAGGTTTGGGGGGGGGGGAGACTGAATTCCAGCACAGCGCCTGTCTGCCAGTCTGCTGTGGTCTGTCTGCTGAGAGGGCACGGGCAGCATGGTGACACCTTATTGGCCACGTGTTTGACAACCCTGATTATGAGTAAACTGTTTGTTGGAAGAGGACTCTTAAAACCTAGTCCATATCACTGCAACATTTGAATCGTACTGTATACATTTCCTCTGGTGTAATCTTCTAAATAAACTTAATCCTAATTAACCTGGTTTGAAAGTCTCAGCTCTCACTGCTCATTACATTTGTCTCACTACACCAAGCTGCTGTGGCACAGAAAACACTGTTCTGTATGTGAAGATAGGGGCAGCGGGATACTGTATAACAGGCCTGCACACCTTGTAAAGTGAGAAGGGCCGAAATGCTCCAAGGAAAACAGATTTGGGCCACACGGGTAAAACAGCATTTATTATTCAAAATGATACATTTCTTTTTTTAAAAGCCTGTCATAGAAGACCAGCACTTTTACCACCTTTAAACCTTCTTGGATCAATTCACTAGGCAGGACAACATTGTTGAATAAAACGGGGTTTATTTGGTGAGACCGCAGACATACAAAAAATGCACAAAACAACATATCTCCCCCATCACTGTCATGGAACAAGAACTACATTTCTGACTCACCCCCCTCTCTCCTTTGCAGCTTCTGCCTGTCAGATCTTATTCTCAGCTGCATGGAGTTTGCACACACATACTGTGCCTGTGTAACTTGCAACAATGTTGTATTTCTTGCCTCTGGGCATGAAATGTTACGATTGTGCTCGCCACAAACCGGGACCGGACCGCGGGGCTGAGGTGGGGTTATATAATCACCGACCTTAGTCCGCGCAGACTGATCCGGAGTGTTCAGTTCGTAGTCGTACGTAGCAGGGTCAGGATTGGAGAAGGCAGCATCGTCGTTATTCAAGCAGGAGTTCGGCAACAGGTAGTCAGGAGTTCCCCGCTTCAGCTTAGGAGCGTGAGCGCGGGAGTGGCCTCTTCGTGAGGAACGGCCTCGGCCCATGACGCCGGTCTCAGCAGGGGGAGACAGCAGGCTGGCCGAAGTACACCGCAGGGCAGCGTCGGGAAACCAACGCTTCAGCACAGAAGTCAGGAACGGGCCCCTGCATGGAACTAGCAGGCGCCCTCAGGAAACAACGCTTCAGCAGAGAAGTCAGGAACGGGCCCCCGCATGGAACTAGCAGGCGGCCTCAGGAACTAGGGGCAAGAACCAGAAAGGTTAGTACACCAGGATACAAGCCAGGGTGGCTTGTGGCAGAGACAGTAACGTCCAGGATAGGAATTTATGCTCGGCACTGTTTCAGTGCCAAAGCCCAGGATATAAAGGGCGGAGATCCAATCACAGGAGGAGGGTGTGTGAGTATTCCTCCAATGATGAAGCACATGGCAAAAGCTGCAATGAGAGGCAGCACATGTGCCATTGATTGCCAGAGGAAGCTTTTGCAAATGCAGAAGTCTGCAAAAGCTATAATCAAAGCCAGGAGCAGATTCCTTACAGTACCCCCCCTTCAGGTGAGACCTCCGGACGAACAGGGTCCATCACAGATTTGGGGGACATGGAGTTGTTTCTAAACCTCTTTAGGCGAGAGTTGGCATTGAAAGCCCATGGTTTGTTGGGATTTCTTACAGTACCTCCACCACTGGGTGAGAAGCCTGGGTGGACAGGACCATTCATAGGTCTGGGAGACATTGAGTTGTTCCTGAAGTGTCTCAGGCGAGATTTAGGTCCAAAATCCAGGTGTACATTGGCGAGTGCTGCAAGGAACAGTGGTGGCACTGCGGTTTTTGGTACATGGGCAATGGGACCAGGGGACTCCGGAATAGGGACATCAGAAGGGCTGCAGCCAGGTGTCCGGTGCATAGTAATAATCCAAGAATACGGGACACAGGACACTGATTGTCGGCCAAAAATTACATTGGGGAATCCGGGGCAGACAATGGCCTTGGTGGAATCAGCATGTAAGAAGTTGCGAGAGTCTTTAGCTCCCAAGGAATACAGGGTGGTGGTTAGCGAGGGTATAGGGCGGGCAGGTTCACTGCAAGATATTGGAGCAGTAGTCTTGATACGAACCAGGCTTGTAATCCCAAGCAATTCGAGAGAGCTGGTAGTAGTGTTTACGTAATTGTTGGTTGTGGTACATGCAGTTGCAGGATCCACCTCCTTTGGCCTCTGAAATTTGGGGGGAATTAAATCCAAAGTTATGGTCTTGATGAAGGGCATAGAAAGCATCACGGAGACAGTAGGGGACAGCACGTCCAAACCCCTAGTGGGGCCATCAAGAACAGGGATGGATGCCTCAGGCAAAGCAACGAGGTCCAGCATGAGTTTCTACGTCCTAGAGAATGAAGACATGCAATCCAGAAAGGGCACTTCAGACACCGCACAGAAACCTGCGAGTTAAGACTCTGTTTGAAAGGTGAGAAAACAGATCTTATCCGAGAAAGCAGGAAGCCAGGTAAGCGGTGCAACAGGCTTAGGAATAGAAGTCTTGGGGTTAATGCTGGGTACCTCCAACACAGAGAAGGAAAACAGAGAACCAGAGCTTGGCTTAGGAGTGGAGGTCCCAGGTACCCAGGTCTCGCATGATACTGTGGGAGAAGCAATGCGAAATATTACTGTTTTAAACATAGGGTTCTTAACATCGGTAGTTCCAGGCACCTTCCTGAGAGGTAACCCTAGTTTTGCGACAGGACAGTCAATAGTAAGTACCCCAAGTCTTGTGGGAGACACAGAGAGATACAAGTCCATCTTAAGACGGGGTTTTTTGAAAAAAGGGTCACAGCGGGTATTACTGAAAGTTCCAAATGCGATACCCCTGAGTTCATGGTAGTAGACATACAGTCAGAAGTGGATACCCCGAATACTGTGGGCGAATCAGCATGAAACAGTATTATTAAAGGAGTGGGCATCCCAGACTTAAAGTCATCTTTAATCATCCCAGAGGCTGTGGCATGATGCGTGAAAGAAACTGGGGTAGACTTTCCAATAGAAACAAGGAACATCTTGCTTGTCACTGAAGTGGGTGATTGAGAACCAGCAGGAACTGAACTAGCTACTGTAATAAGATCAGAGAACATTGTGCTTGTTTCTGAATTGGGTCCCTGAGAATCCCTAGTGAGGGCATCAGACTCCATAGGAGACTCAGTGACAGGGGTCTTAGAACCCATTACAGGAATTGCAGGTATCACAGACTTAATAGGAGAAATAACTTGCAAAACAGGAATTTTAGAAAAGGTGATAGGCATCTCACAGACTACCACAGAGGTGGAGAGCAGGCAGTCAGGCTCTACCTCAAGAGTCAGAGAGAAGCCAAGGGTTAACACAGGGAGTGCTGGGGAGACCCTAGAAGCTATAAGGGGAGACTCAGAGCATAGTAAGGGATCAGGGACAGATAAGCTGATCTCTGAAGTGATAGCCTGAGGGACCGTAGAAGGGAGGCTAATAGCTGTCACCGGTCCCAAGGAGACAGACTTAGAGTCAAGGACAGGAATAACAGATAGGACAAATGGAAGTGAACTAGGGAAGGTTGCTTCTACAACAGAAGTTTTAGCAGCGGCAGAGCTTAACTCAGCGGCTGCTGGAAAACTTTTAACTACAGTGAGAAGGGACTGCAGGTTTCCAAAATCAAGGGAAAAGGGAGTTTTAAATTTGAAAACCTGATCCTTCAAAAAGGAGGGCCCTAACTGTAATTGTACTAAGGGAGCAACAGCAGATACGCTGATCTCAGAAGGGGTCACTTGGAAAGGGGCATAATATGTACTGTTCACTTTTAACCCTAGGATTTGAGAAGAGGAGAACACAGACAGTACAAGGGGGGCAACCACAACTGTGCTGGTCTCTGAAGTGGGTATTTGGGAAAGAGTGTCTGGGACATCAGAAACGACTACAGATTCCACGAAAAGGGGTCTATGCTCAGAAGCAGGGATTTCAGGTCGCTGAGTGACAGACTGGGTCAGCGACATACCTAGGAGTGGGGATTCTGCGAACAGGCTTAAGGAAACAAACGGTTCCAGAACACTTTTAACTGGAGCCAGTATTATTGCCGAAAGTTCAGGGGGCGTAGCCTCGAGAATTTTAGCTGAGTCAGGGGACATAAGGGGTTCATCCTCTGAAGCTAAGGAGTTGTCCTTGTCTGGCGGACTACAGGGATTTACCATGGGAGGTTCATAGGGCTGACCTGCAGGGTTAACATAGGAAAAACCTCAAAGGTTAAGTTAGGCTGTACCTGAGAATCAGGAAAAGATATGCTAGGCTCCGAGAGTGGGGACATAGGGTTTTCAGCTTCTTGCCCTAGAGACATTAGCTTAGTCTGCGGGATACAAGGGCTAACAATGGGGACCTCAAATAGCAGACTAGCAGGGGTTAAAACCGAAATAACCTCGGGAACAGAGCTTAGAAATTCTGGTTTAGAAAGAGAGGGCAAACAGGATTCATTTTCTGGTGCTAGGGAAGACACACTGACCTGGGGGATGCAAGGGTTTACAGTGGGGGACTCATAGGCCTGTCTAGCAGGGGTTAAGACAGAAATAACCTCGGGGAAAGAACCCAGGGAGGTTAACTCAGGACTAGGGACCGTGGCAGCTTCTTCCTTAGCGGGGAGTGACAGGGAGATGGTTTGGCCTTTCTTAGGAGTGGGTAGTAACCCCACAGGTTTAGTAACAGGACTGGCAGCATAGAAATTGTGATTAGAAAGTGCGTAGGCAGCGAGAAGAGGGTCCCGCTCACTTATGATTAAGTCAAGATCTTGGCATAACACACAGGTGGCATCTAGAATCTGATCTAGAGTCTTTTGTTCTGAAGAGGACAAAACCCAGGACCGTTGGGAGAGCAGGGCCTGTTGAGACTTTCTTTCCTCATTAAATTGCTGAGATCTAGTAAGGAGTTCCTTACGAATCAGTCTTTCCTGAGGGGTTAAACCTTCATACAAAAACGCACTCTCAGGCGGAGGCAGTCTCTCAAACAGGTATGGTCTTCCAAACAGGGACTGGTCCGCAGCCTGGGACATAGGTACAGTAAAAAAGGTACCCACCCCCGCAACGGCGCGGTCCGGTTTTGTGGGGCCGAGCATACTGTTACGATTGTGCTCGCCACAAACCGGGACCGGACCGCGGGGCTGATGTGGGGTTATATAATCACCGACCTTAGTCCGCGCAGACTGATCCGGAGTGCGCAGTTGTAGTTGTACGTAGCAGGGTCAGGATTGGAGAAGGCAGCATCGTCGTTATTCAAGCAGGAGTTCGGCAACAGGTAGTCAGGAGTTCCCCGCTTCAGCTTAGGAGCGTGAGCGCGGGAGTGGCCTCTTCGTGAGGAACGGCCTCGGCCCATGACGCCGGTCTCAGCAGGGGGAGACAGCAGGCTGGCCGAAGTACACTGCAGGGCAGCGTCGGGAAACCAACGCTTCAGCACAGAAGTCAGGAATGGGCCCCTGCATGGAACTAGCAGGTGGCCTCAGGAAACAATGCTTCAGCAGAGAAGTCAGGAATGGGCCCCCGCATGGAACTAGCAGGCGCCCTCAGGAAACAACGCTTCAGCAGAGAAGTCAGGAACGGGCCCCCGCATGGAACTAGCAGGCGGCCTCAGGAACTAGGGGCAAGAACCAGAAAGGTTAGTACACCAGGATACAAGCCAGGGTGGCTTGTGGCAGAGACAGTAACGTCCAGGGTAGGAATTTATGCTCGGCACTGTTTCAGTGCCAAAGCCCAGGATATAAAGGGCGGAGATCCAATCACAGGAGGAGGATGTGTGAGTATTCCTCCAATGATGAAACACATGGCAGAAGCTGCAATGAGAGGCAGCACATGTGCCATTGATTGCCAGAGGAAGCTTTTGCAAATGCAGAAGTCTGCAAAAGCTATAATCAAAGCCAGGAGCGGATTCCTTACATGAAAGCAGTGAGCTGCTACTGCAGCCCCTGTGATACTCACCAGATTGGGCTAGTCTGCCCCCCCTCCTGTATGGTCTAGATAGTCAGTCCCAAGGCTATTCCCTTTACCCACATTGCCCCTCACTTCCTTTTCCACCATAACCTCTGGATGAGTGAGTACCTTGCTGTAAACCCCTGTACTAGTACTGTAGGATTATCTTTTTCACCTGCTCTTCACTACCAAGGCACCCACAGGGAGACACTATTCATACATCAACATCTCTTCACATGTGACTGTATTTTATGCTACTTTCCCCAAATAAAGTAAAGAAAAGAAACAGAACTTATTGTGCTTGGAATAGAGGGCCGAGTTGACACTATCTGAGCTATATCATCTTACACATGACCCCTGGCTTCCAGAATAATTACCCTTCATCATCTCCCCCAGCACCTTCATTTCCCCCCTCCACTTCATCTCCCCCAGCACCTTCATTTCCCCCCTCCACCCTTCATTTCCCCCAGCACCCTTTATCATCTCCCCCTGCACCCTACATCATATCCCCCAGTACCGTTCATCATCTCCCCCAGCACCCTTCATCTCCTCCTGCACCCTCCATATCCCCCTGCACCCTTCATCTCCCCAAGCACCCTTCATCATCTCCCCCAGCACCCTTCATCATCTCCCCCAGCACCCTTCATCATCTCGCCAGCACCCTTCATCTCCTCCTGCACCCTTCATCTCCTCCTGCACCCTTCATCTCCCCCTGCACCCTTCATCTCCCCCAGCACCCTTCATCATCTCCCCCAGCACCCTTCATTATCTCCCCCAGCACCCTTCATCATCTCCCCCAGCACCCTTCATCATCTCCCCAGCACCCTTAATCATTTCCCTCAGCACCCTTCATCATCTCCCCCAGCACCCTTCATCATCTCTCCCAGCACCCTTCATCATCTCCCCAAGCACCCTTCATCAACTCTCCCAGCACCCTTCATCATCTCCCCTGCGCCCTTCATCTCCCCCAGCACCCTTCATCTCCCCCCAGCATCCTTTATCATCTCCCCCAGTCCCTTTCAGCAGTCCCCCTCATCATCAACCACCCCCTCCCGCCCCCCCCGACATGGCTACCTAATCATGGTTGGTGGCAGAAGAAGCGGCTGCGGCGAAAGAAGCGGCGGCGGAAGAAAAGGAGGCGGAAGAAGCAGCGGTGGGCCTCAGCAAAGAGGAGGGGGGAGCGCATCCTTGCCTCAGTGCGGTAACTGATGTTGCTGGAGCGTGCTCGGGGGGGGCCATCAGCGCGTCATATCTTACTGGAGCGGGCTTGGGGGGTGGAGCGCATTAGTGCATCATACCTTACTGGAGCGTGTTCAGGGGGGGGGGGGCGGTGGAGGGAGCGTGTCACCCCGCTGGAGAGCGCTTCTTCCCTACAAGGAAGGGAAGTTGAGGGGGCCGTCGCGGGCGGACCATATGTTGTGCAGGCCTGCTGTATATTGAAGGCAGAAGAAGCAGTCCCATTACACCAGGGTAATTAATGCAACGCGAAACCTGAGGAGGAAGAACCGGCACTTCACATGTCTTTTCAATACAAAAAAGGTGTCACTTTATTGTGGATGGATCGATGTTTCGGTCAAGATACCACAGTAATAGAAAATGCAGTTTAAATACAAGCAAACGGAGTGAACATCTCCAGGTGCAGTGAATACATTAAAAATGGCCCCCAATTGTAATGATCAAGCACTACGCCACAGAATCATTACATAAACAGAAAGGATTGGTCGGCACCCATTTCTCCATGTTTTCAGATGGAGGCCGGGAGTGTGGTGTGGTGGACATCATGTCGAGACACTAAAAGTTACAATCTGTTTTCTGGATCAGTAACGCCATCAGTAACCACATGCAGCACCTATCAAGTGAGATTTGACTCCAAAAGACTGCTCATGGTCCCAAGGCTCAACAAAGTATCCGGACGTTCCTCCTTCTCTTACCGTGTATTGTATTGTATTGTATGTCTTTATTTATATAGCGCCAAAAGTGTACTCAGCGCTTCACAAAGAATACAGTACAGGGAATTATAATAATACAATAAGTGCAGCAAAAATCAGACAATAGGAAAGGAAATCCCTGCCCCGAAGAGCTTACAATCTAAGACCCCAAACCGTGCACCCCAAAACTGGAACAACCTACCAGAGACTCTCACATCCACCACCAGTTTAAGTTCTTTCAAATCTAAGGCTGTCACACACTTTAATCTGGTCTGTAACTGTTTCATACGCCCATAATATATATTATCTTTAAATGTGCATGCAATGTCTGTATATAATGTATACTCTGTTCATTTATGTAACTGTACTTGTAACCATGTATTATTTGTTTTACTCTGTGCCCAGGACATACTTGAAAACGAGAGGTAACTCTCAATGTATTACTTCCTGGTAAAATATTTTATAAATAAATAAATATGCTCTCAAAAACTCTACTGATATTTGTAATAAAAGTGACCATTAATAAGTACTGAGCTATTTATGAGAGTAACAAAGATTTAATAGCGTTTAGATACAGGCGTATATCTATTTATTAAATTACTTAATTTTATTTGGCCTTTGCTTTCACTGTACAGTATGTTGCTATAAGAATATATTCAGTTCTGCAATACTCCAAAACTTTCATGAGAAGATGACTTTGACAATACAACATACAGATGCAGCGGCCGTTATTCGAAGACTTCATGCAGTGTATACATCGGAATACCCATGTCATGGCACATGATTTTTTTCCAACCGTAGCACCTTTAGACGCGTGTTGACTCAGGTTTCTATCGGGTGCAGAAAATTGCATTTTAGCGTTGTCTGCAATACCGTCGAGAAACTCAAGTGGGCAATCGCGAGTTGTCTTAAAAATCTAATAGCAATTCAACCTGTCTTTTATTGCCGTACAGTTCAGAAAGTGTGTGTTCATACTGTATAGTGTACATGGGAAAGTCCTTGCTGAGGCTCCTTAGCCATGCACAGATTAAAAATATGAGGATACATATACAGGATAATAAAGGGAAAAGAAGTATGCATTAAGCAGAGCGTTTTTGCCCCCGATTGGAAAATTTTGGTCGGCCGTTAAAAAGTGCGCGATTCACTAACAAGTTCAGGGCATTTTGTTCCGGCCGAGCAAAAATATGCCCGATTGCGCAAGCTGCTTCCCCCCCCCCCTGCTATCGCTCTTAAACTTGTAAAGCGCGATAGCTGATAGAAAAAAAGCACCCTGTAAGAACAGTATGGAGACACTGCGTCTCCATGCACGGCACAGGTGATCGTGAATCATAAATATACATTTTAATAATAGTGTACATGTGCAGGGGGTTTCCTGAGCTGAACCGCATTGGTTTCTGCCTCGGGGACCCCCTACTTCATGAGATACAGGCCCCGTTATGGGTATTTAAATCCAGCAAGAGGATATCGGCACCCCAAAACGGGACCTGCATCTCATGAAGTAGGGATACTTCATCTGCATCACCTGCATCTCATGAAGTAGAGGATAGCCGCTATGGTAATGAAGCTGCATTAATATAATTTTTATTAATAGTATGTGCGAGCAGGGAGTCTCCTGAGCTGAACTGCATTGATTTAAGCCTTGGGGACCCCCTGCTTCCCAAGTTACAGGCCTAGATATGGGGTGCAAGTATCTCCTCCATTATTTACATGACACACATCACACGACGTGGACGCTATAAAAATGGCGGTGACACCAGCCTCCTATGCCCCATGCCGGGGCCTGTAACTAGGGAAGCAGGGGGTTCCTGAGCCAGAAATCAAGGCGGTTCAGCTCAGGAGACCCCCTGCTCCCACACACTATTAAAAAAATACATTAAAGCAGCTTCATTACCTTTGCGGCTATCCGCTAAGGCAATTAAGGGGTTAAGGCACAATAGCATGTTTATTGGAGACAATTACCCCCAATAAACATTGAAATATACAACACACCCACCCCTTGTGCCCCCAACAACCCCTATAACCCCCTAACATACATCAAATATCTTAATTTTTTTTATGCACAGGAATTATACTATAGGCCGGCGGTGGCCCTCTGTGGTTCCCGCGGGTGTCCGAGGGCCCTACAGGGGTCCCCAGGTTGTCCTCGCCGGTGTCCGGGGGTCCCTGCTTGCCTGAGGTACTAATCCTGTGCCCAAATTTTTTTTTTTTTTTTAATAAATACACCCCGCCCTTTAACACATACAGTACAGTAATGGGCAAAATTACTATTATCCAATGTAGATGGACGTTCACAGAGGTACACAATTTGGAGACGTTTATAATGTGAAATTATAATAAGGCTTTATTGTGCCTTTTCCTTTTCATCAGGAAATCATCCAAACACAGGGGGGGGGGAACAAAGCTTCCATTCACTTGGGAGTATTTCTAGTGAAATCCTATGCAATTAGTTCACATCTCCATTAGTTAAGCATTTCTCCCAACCCCAAACATATAGCATGAAATAAGCAGATATTAGCAGTCTCTTAAGAATAAAAGTCTTATCTGTTTCTTGGAGGGAAAATTTCTCACTTCCTGGTTCAGCTTCAGGTGTAGTAGTTTTCCCTGTGTCTTGAAATCAGCTCTGTTGTGCAGAGCTCAAGACTGGTCAGCTCCAGAGATCTGGGTTTCTTTTGGTTAGTCTCTCCTGGGACTCAAGAACCTCTGCTCTGTCTCTCCAAAGGTCAGCTCTAAGTCAGAGCTAAAGAGAGTCACTTCCTGTCTCAAAGGCAGGCTTTTTGTAAACAATCTAATCAGGCAGGTGGTGTTTAGTAATTAACTACCACACTGCTAGATTAAAGGAACATTACTGAACAGGGATAAGTCCCCTGTTACATACCTCCCCTGTTTGTGGGAAGCTCGGGCTTACCACGGCCAAAGCCCATCCTTCCACTCTCATTCTAGATATCTCTGTGACTTGAATGAGAGTGGATGGAGGAAGAGAACCTCTGTCCCGCTGGGATTGGAGCCCTTTCTCCAGTTTATTTTTGTCTCCTCCCGAAGATGCTTGAGATCAGCACTCCTCAGTCGCTCGAGGAGGACTTTTTCCACGTAAAGCCTTTTTATCGCATGCGCGATCTTGAGATGTCTGTTGCGTCGGGCACTCCTCTTTTTGTAGACAAAGTGTATGGCAAAAGTTGTAGAGCAATTAGGACTAGCCCTTAGAGTTTTCTGCTCTTGAAGTGGTCTTTCTGCAGCTTCTCCACACCACGGAGTCGCCAGTTCAGCTTCTTCAGCTAAGGATTCTTCTGGCATTGATTCTGCACTCCTACCTCTGTTTGTTGCCTGTTGGGCAGCTGTAGGTTTGGCTAGTGCTTTCTTTGGTGGCTCAAACTTCGTAATTTTGTTTTGAAGTTGCGTGGAGTCCCCAACTCTCACTGTACGCTTGTCCTTACGGGCATTAGTTACTGTGGGATACTGGTGCTTGGGCAGAGCCAATACCTTTTTCCGTATTGGAGGAATCTATATCAGAGTCTCCTTCATATTCTGGAGCTCTGTAATTTTTGTCGTCAAGGTTGCCGCTTTGTCTGTTTTCTCCTTGGTGTACTGACTCAAGGGAATGGAACAGTCTCTCTGTCTCTCCAGCTCTTGCTCCAGTTTCTGAGCCTTCTCACGCTCCCTCTCATACAAAGTCACCTGGTATCAAAGCTCCGCTTCCAACGATGCTCTGAAGACATGCAGCGTGGCCTTTAGCTCCTCATACTGCTCTGTGGGGACGTACTGGGTATTCAGACGTTCCTTCAGCGCTTGTTCCTCTTTAGCAGCCTGCAGTTTTTCTTCCTGTAGTGTTTGCTGCTTTTCCTCAGCAAACTGGAGGTGTGTACGCAGACCTTGCAGTTGGTTTTGCAGTCGGTGCTCTGCGTCAAACTTTTCCTTGACTTCTTCTGTTAACTGAAATTTTTCTTCTTTCAGTTTTAAGTTTTCTCTTTTTAATCTTGAACTTTCTCCTTTTTCAGTCTCTGTATTCTTCAAGGCTTCTTTGCAGTCCTCCTTCCATTTACGCACATCTGCTTTGAGAATGACAATCTCCTGGCGTGAGACTTCCTTCTCTAGGTTGAGGGTCTGAAGCTCCTTCTGAGAGACTTTGAGAACTGTACCAAGATTACCAATAGTTTCTTTAGCAATGTCCAGCTCCTCAGTGAGACTGTGTAGTTCCTTTCTGGAAACTTCCAGGTCTGTGCGGCAGCTGTTGGTCTCATGATGTGAGGCATCAAGCTCTATACGAAGAGTGTGAACCTCTTGCTGGAAGACTGTCATCTGCTTCAGTGCCTCCTCATACTTCCACTTTAGCGTAGCCACCATTTTATCAGATTGGCTCTGCTTTTCATCCATGGTGGAGATAGTAGCCTTTGCAGTATCTAGCTCAGTCTTGAGATCCTCCAATTCGGTCTTGGCCGCAGAGTAAATTGCGAGCACAGTCTTCTGTAGCTCAGCATTATTTTTTCTCTCTCTTCCTAATTCTTCACAGAGCAGATCACAGTCATGCCTGGCAATTTTCAGGGCGTCTTCAGGGCTGGTCAAGGGATCGTCACTCACTGGTTCCGGTTCCGCTTCCCTGGGATGACTAGTTGAGGGTTCCTCATTTTTGGCACCGGACAGACACTTCTTTGGGGTACACGACTTCTGCCTTGGGCCCTCTGGATATTCGGTTAACCGTGGGACGAATTCTCCATTTTCTCTAGGCTGCAGGGCAACTCGGTCCCCCTTTTCCTCCACAGGATCTGCGGACGTGTCTGTTCCTTCCACGGTAAGTGAAGAACTGCTTTTCTTTTTCCACCTTTTTGATTTGGATGACACCGTCCCTTCAGGGATATTGGGGTCTCCATCTTCATTTGAAATTTAACAGCTTCATTATATACGCCAGGCTTTTCTTGCAGTTGCTTTAGCTGACAGAAATATTGGGTGATCTGCTGCTCCCGCTCTGTCTCCTATTGATCATGTTCGTCATCAAAGGGAGCGGTCTTTTCTGTTCGTGCCAAGTTCAGGCACCCCCACCATTCTTGGGGTGTTTTGTGGGTGTGACTCGGTTCGGGTTCCCCGTAAGAGATGTCTTCCTCTTTATTGGACTGGAAGGGCCACTCTTCCGTGGGGTAGGGTTCATTACAGGAACGCTGCATCTTGTCCTCCATTTTTAGGCTATCAGGTGTAATTTTCTTCCTGACCTCAGGAGACGCTATTGCAGCTGTTGCCACTGTATTTGCTAGAACCCCCAATTGTGGTAGTCCTACAGATGGTGCATATTTTGCTTGTAGAGGTCGTAGCTCTCACAGGCATCTCTGTAGACTTTTCTTTCTTGGATAATTTTTTTTTTCCAATATCAGCAGTACTGTGCACGCATTTTGTTTTATCAGGTATACAAGATGTGCAGTTGCTAGGTAAAAAAGTCTATTTGCTTTACACCATTTTCTTGCAGGGTGCAATCTCCCCGCTTCAGCAACAGAATTTGGTTTTCTGCCTGAGTTCAGTAATTTTCCGTCTCATCTTTGGGTATTATGGCATTCACACTTCACACTTTGGGTGTCTGTTTTTGCTTCCAAGATATATATAGGCAGACTTTTTTACTTGCAGAAAAAAACATTCTTTGCAGTGGACTATTTCTTTCATTCATGGCAGGGTTACTCAACATTCAGCAATTGGTTTTGAAAAAACCTTTTACACAGTTCAGAAATCACTTTTTCCCCCTATAGGGCAATTTTACACTCAGCATTGGTTTGCTAAAAATTCCCCTGTTTCAGCACAGTCTTGTATCAATTTTCACACTTTTCTGCATATACTCCATTCACAGCTTGTAGTCCTATGCGGTGTGGCAACCTTTATCTGCAAAATCAGTACCACTCGTGGGTCACCATCTGTATTCACTGCTTCAGCGAAACTTTTGAAAACAACAAACACCTATCCCTTTCCAAGGGCTGACTCACTTCTTGAACCCTGACTATGGCTGAAAGGCAAAGACCCCTATTTCAATGACCATATTACACTTTGTGATAGGCAAAATAAGGTTTAGCTACTTCAGCAGTCTCTTCTGGGTTTTTGTAAGTTTCAGTGGTGTGTATCCCTTTAATTCCGATCTCTGCTGCATGAGGTTTTTTTTTTCTCAGACTGTAGGCAAAAAGCATAAAAAAAAAATTCACACAAAAATCTCCAGTCCTTTTTAACTACAAAGACACCTCTTGTCCCACCTCGGACACCATATGTAGACGGACGTTCACAGAGGTACACAATTTGGAGACGTTTATAATGTGAAATTATAATAAGGCTTTATTGTGCCTTTTCCTTTTCATCAGGAAATCATCCAAACACAGGGGGGGGGGGGGGGACAAAGCTTCCATTCACTTGGGAGTATTTCTAGTGAAATCCTATGCAATTAGTTCATATCTCCATTAGTTAAGCATTTCTCCCAACCCCAAACATATAGCATGAAATAAGCAGATATTAGCAGTCTCTTAAGAATAAAAGTCTTATCTGTTTCTTGGAGGGAAAATCTTCTCACTTCCTGGTTCAGCTTCAGGTGTAGTAGTTTTCCCTGTGTCTTGAAATCAGCTCTGTTGTGCAGAGCTCAAGACTGGTCAGCTCCAGAGATCTGGGTTTCTTTTGGTCAGTCTCTCCTTTGACTCAAGAACCTCTGCTCTGTCTCTCCAAAGGTCAGCTCTCAGTCAGAGCTAAAGAGAGTCACTTCCTGTCTCAAAGGCAGGCTTTTTGTAAACAATCTTATCAGGCAGGTGGTGTTTAGTAATTAACTTCCACACTGCCAGATTAAAGGAACATTACTGAACAGGGATAAGTCCCCTGTTACATCCAAATATGGATAATAGTGCATTTGCCCATTTAAAATACATTAAGCAGCATAAATAAGTAAATAAATATTGCACTCACCCCTGCTAGGCTGCAAAGATGAAGGCCGTCCTCATCGCCGTCTATGTCCTCCATTGCTACAAACAATACAGAAGAATAAAAAAGACCATCTAATGTCCCCTAACCCCTTAAACACCTTAGCGGTTAGTAACCGCTACAGTAAACCACCCTCCCAGACCACCCACCAGGTATGAAAAGTTCAGTCTGCGCTCTGGCTCTTTAAACTTGGAGTGTTGGTCCCTCTCAGTTCTCTTGCTGCTTCTGTGTTTATGAGGTGTCTCCCCCACCTCCAAATGTGGTCTCCACCGGAACCCCGATGGTGATACCAATATCAGCAAAACAAGAAAAAACACAAAAGCGCACCAAGATGAGAGATAGATATTGTATTAGCAACAAATAATAAAATTAGTAACTTACATATAAAATTTCTTTAATAATCCCCGATTCTGGTGTCTATCACAGGAGTAGGGCATCACATAGGAAGTATGAAGGGTAATCTCAGTTCTGAGAGATCAGACCCGCGCGCTGGGGCTGTCTCTGTTCACTCTCCTGTCCTCCACACGTGAACAGAGACAGCCCCAGCGCGCGGGTCTGATCTCTCAGAACTGAGATTACCCTTCATACTTCCTATGTGATGCCCTACTCCTGTGATAGACACCAGAATCGGGGATTATTAAAGAAATTTTATATGTAAATTACTAATTTTATTATTTGTTGCTAATACAATATCTATCTCTCATCTTGGTGCGCTTTTGTGTTTTTTCTTGTTTCACCCACCAGGTAGGCCTAACCACCCATCCTTGGGGACAATACCCCCTTCACCCACCACCGCTACCCACAAAAAACACAATACACATAACAGCTCTACTACCCACCTCTTAGGCCCACAATAAACATTACCATATTTAATAAACATCAATACATAACCCACCCACCCCCTGTGCCCCACATAAAAACATGATTTATTATTTTACATACAGGATTAATACCCCAGGCCGGCGGGGTTCCCCGGTGGTCCCGACGGGTGCCTGCAGGTCCCACAGTGCACCCCGGGGGTGCCCATGGGTGTCTTGGGGCCACCGTGTTGTCCCTGCTAGGCTCCCTGGGCCTCCAGGTGGTACGCGCGGGTCTCCAGAGGCCCCGATGGGGTCCACAGGTGGTCGAGGGCAACTTCGGATTTCTTTAGAAAAATTTATTCAGCACAAAAACACATTTCATCCCTCCTAGGGGACTTTATCAAGTGACTGGCTTGCAGAGACTACAAAAATGTCCAGTTTAAATAGCCATAAACACCCAGGTGAAAACACTTAAAACACCACCAATTACCCCCCAGTAGTCAGATGATTGTCAGCATCTTGATCCTCCATGCGATATGTACTCCGGTCCGGTCGCGCTTACGTCATCAAATGGTTCCTACGCATTGACGTCATCATCAGGTCCCTCTGCGTGATGCGATCCGGCTGCCTGAACAGTGCTCCCTCTGCTCCTCCTCTGGATGTTGTCCCTCTGTCGTCCCGTAGTTTCGCGAGGTTTTGTGGTTTTGGTGATGTCATCAGTGACAGGCTTAGATCTTCTCTATCTCCTTAGCTGGTGATGCCATTTTTTCGTGTTGCATTATGATCTGTAGGTTTTGCAATACTTCACGCATCAAGCTTCCATCCAGAACCTCTCAAGGCAATGTTGCCGTTCTCTCAGAAAATAAGGTTGTTATTAGACCTGAAAAATTAAAAGAGACCTTAACAGATATCAAACAGAGGTTTGTCTCACGAGGGCACAAACCGTCTGATATTGATAAAGCACTTACTAAGGAGGTTCAAGCGGTGAAACATGATAAAGGAACAGAAAGGATCCATATAGTGTGACAGAAACCAGGGGATGGTAATAAATTCCGTATATAGGGCTCCCAGGATACTAAACAGTTTCTATCCTGTTTGGCCTGGGAGTGCAGCCTTATAATACATACACTCCATCCCACAGTTTGGCAAGCGCTGGAACTGAGGGATGAGAGATCCAGACCAGAGTTTGTCTGCTGCCTGATTTCTGTCACCTGTCATGCTAATTAGGAATCAGGTATGTAAGACTGTTTTCCTGTTTGCTCTGGGCTCTCCACAAGAGCCAGGAGGCTGGAAGGCTGCTGAACTACAGAGGGGAGAAGCCTCTTCCCCTAACAGGTTCAATCTTTCTGTTCATTTGTATAAGACTGCAAAAGTACCTTGTTTTGTTGTTGGGAGTGGAAAAGCCACTTCCAACCCTGAGTCAGGGATATCTAAGTTAAGTTATCGCTCAGATGAGCAGCTTTTGTTTTGATCTGTTTTCTGTTGTATGCACTGTGGCAGTCTCAGTGCCTGGGACTGAATAAACCAGGCATAGCCTGTTTAAAGGAACAGTACGTGACGCCTCATCATTTAACCTACCCTAAAAGACCGTGTTCTAAACAGTCCCGGACAAACGACGGAGCCCCGGAGTAAGCCGTTTGTCACAATAGTCAGCAAGTATACTACAGCTAGTAAACAAATTAAAAACAGTTATAGCAGGTATGGGAAATAAATCCCTGTAGGTGCTACAAATGTCTCTGCAGTATTGTGCAATATAGCATAGGAGTCCAGGTAAGAGTTAACTTCTTATGCAGTATATTTAGGCATTGAGTGCTCACTTGATGGCTGTGACGGTAGTGAGGGTTTGGCCCGGGATTAACGGGGTTACCCCCCAAGGGCCCCCCTCTAACCTCGCCCGGGAGACAAGGGGTTAACTGGGCTGAGGCCCAGAACTGTGACTTAACCCTTGTTAAATAACATGAATATGCTTATTCCCCTGTGTAAATGTATTCTCCCCTGTTTCCCTGTCCCATTGTAATGTCTGGGTTAATCAGTGTTTGCATAACACACACACTGGGTCATCAGGGGTTAACTGTGTAAGCCCAGTGGGCTAGTTAATGCGTTATCTGTGTATTCCCTTTGCCTCATGGGCCTGCAACTGCCTGTGTCAGAGTGTAAGTGATGTCTGGAACATGAGGGGAAAAGGGGGGAATATTTTAACCTGTCTTGCCTGCCAGCAAGGTATTCTGAGCTGGGGTCTTAGAGAAGAGAAGGTTTTAGCACCCCACATGATAGATGCAGATGGGGGACATATATTTTTGATAAAGTGACTTTTTGCAGTTTGTGGAAATGTCCAGAAACCAAATGGTTTGCCTCATCTGAGTCTAGTCACTTGCCTATGCACGCTTCCTCTCTCCCAGTGCATATCAAAAGGGAGGTGTGAATTGGCCAGATTGGAGCCTGGCTTCCCAGGGGAATTGTTTATGCAAGAAGCAAAAGCCCACTTCAAAAGGTTTTATTGATGGGGCCAACGGGGGGTGGGGGGGCTACCCCCAACAGGATATCAAAAGTGAGTAACTTTATTAAATATAAGAATACTATGAGATGTCCTTGGCTGAAAAGGATAAGAATTACATATGTGTATCCTTTGGATGTAGCCCATCGTTTTGAGGCTAAACATTGTACATTTACCTGTTACGAAATGCCAGATATTAATATCTCTATTAATTTTCATATTACAATGTAATGTTGGGTCTCTCTACGAACGTCAGGTGTCACAGAATGCAGTAATATATCTCACCTGACTGTATGTTTTACTGAACTCAAGTTATGCAATGATTTGCAGTAAATATGGAACTTTGGTTGAGTTCTGAGGAACCCCTGTTGTGATGAGCAGGAAAGGAGAATTTACATACTTAGTCATCAAAGGCTAAGTTGCTAATTGCTTATGCTTGGCCCAAACTGACCAAAAGGAAATTAACCAGAGTAAGTGTAACTTTTTACACTGGAAACCTGGAAGTCCAAACCGAGCTTCAAAAGCTTGAAAGGGACGTTTGCTAGACGGCACGGAGCCGTAAACTAGGATACCAGGCTTGAAATGATATATAAGTCAAAGTCACCCTTTTATCCAAGTTGTTCATGCTGTTCATTGTTCTTCATGCAAATGATCTTCATGCATGCATGTGTCCTGCCTGTTTTGCTGTGATGTCCACTGCAATATGGAAGAAGTGGCCAGTCTGTAATCCTGCTGGCTGTCTTGCCATAATCTTTACGTAAGTGTCTATATTTTGCCTGTTATTGTATAATCTGTTGTGTTCACCTTTATCAAGGAATAAATTCTATTTATCATATCTAAGTCTCGTCCCAGTTCAAACCCAGGCATATATATATTTATATATAGTTTTGGTGTCAATTACAGCCTGTCGCAAGCTCTCGTGACAGGCTTGTAATTAACTGGTGGCAGCTGGCGGGACCGAACTGGACCTGGATTACAGTATTCTGCGGGGTACTGTGATCCAGTGGGAACTTGATGGTAATTGCAAGTTCCTGGGACTAAAGATATTGAACACACAGTGTACAACATATAACACAAGATATGGCACCTCCTCACTGTTCCCCTACTTGTGAGAAGCATTGCCTCCAGAACCAAAGTGCCGGCCATCCGTCTGACTGGAGCCGGGCACTGAGACCAGAGGAGTGCATCAAGTCGGCGCGGGGAGCAGCAGCCAGCAAGGCTGAGAGAGAGACAGCAATGGGGAGCATGAAACCCGGCAGGCTGAGCAAAGATCCACAGCTGCAGCTGCTGTAACCATCACACCGCTTGGAAAGCAGGGAAGGGACCCAGCTCCGGGACGGCAGAGACTTGTGGAGGGAGCGGGTGGTCTTGCACCAGGAGAGGTATTGGCCGTTGCGGCGGCCAGTCCATTTTACCCAGAATTGCTGGCCCTGATGTTTGCGCAGGGAGAGATGTCCCCAGCAGAGCGGCTCGAGCTGGCAATGATCTGCTCGAGCTGGCAATGATCCGACCCGCTTATCCCCTCCCGGAGCCCGGCGCTCCAGCAACTCCGCTCTGGACTCCGTTGCCCCTTGCTGGGGTTAGTCTACCGGTGGCGGAGAAGCACCGGCAGTTGCTGCGGCACTGCCAACAAACGGGCCACAATAATGCCCAGTGCCCTGACCGTGCGCGGTCAGACGAAGAAGCCCCTCAGGGCCAACGCTCACGAGCTGCGGAAAAGATGACCCAGTTAGCGGCATCCTCTGATGGCTCCCGCCCAGCCGGGGCGACAACCCTCCTCGGGACGTCTCCTGGAGAACCTGGACGGGCTGCATCAGCAACAGCGGCGGAGAGCAGTGGCCATCCACCTGATCCCTGCGGAGAACCAGCGGCGGCGGCAGAGAAGACGCCGCCACTCCGGCATCCTGCCGGCGGCAGTTTTATTCGGGGGGAGGGACAGGGGTTGCGGGAGGGGGTTATTTTACCAAGTTTGCATGGAGCTGTGTTCCTCCACAAAGACCTGGGACCCTTGTCCTGCACCGTTTTACCTGTACCCAACCCGGGCGCTGTTGCGGCAGCGGCCCGGTGCTGCCCAGCCCAGATGGGGCCGGCGGCGGCCGCTCCAGTCCCCCTGCAATTGGGACCAACGAAGGCGGCGGTCTCTGCGGGGACCAGCAAGGTAAGCCAGACCAAGTCGCAGACTGACTCTGACTTATGTTTCCCTATGACTGTACCCTGTTGTTTCACTCTAGGGGTGACTGGGGGGTGGCAGGAGATAGGGGCACCAGGGGAGGGGAAGGAAGGGCAGCTGGTAGGGCAGTCAGGATTCCCCATTACCCTGGCGGGGCAGCAAGGGGACTCTCAGTTAAGAGCCCCACTGTTGCAGCCTTGCTCTGGGCTGGAGGTATCAGGGGTTGTGGCAAAGTTAGACCACCCCCAGATTATCTGCCAGCCAAGAGCTAAGGTGGGTGCATCTGCACCAGCAACCCTGAGCTCATCCCTGGTAATGGGGAGACAGTGTCAGGGAGAGGGCCTCACTCACGTGTCCCTAGGATCCAGGCTAGGATTAGCTAGGGAGAAGTGGAGTGAGGGGAGGCTGCAGGTAGGTAGCCAGCATCAGATCTCAGGGGAGGGGAAGGAAGGGCAGCTTGTAGGGCCGCCAGGCTTCCCCATTACCTGGGCGGAGCAGCAAGGGGACTCTCAGTTAAGAGCCCCACTGTTGCAGCCTTGCTATGGGCTGGAGGTGTCCGGGGTTGTGGCAAAGTTAGACCACCCCCGGATTACCTGCCAGCCAGGAGCTAAGGTGGGTGCATCTGCACCAGCAACCCTGAGCTCACCTCCGGTAATGGGGGCACAGCTTCAGGGAGAGGGGCTAGCCCCGTTAGCACCCAGCTCTAGGGTAGGATTGCCTGGGAGAGGGTTGGGTGGGCCAGTGGGAACCGGGGAGGGAAGGCAGCAAGTGAGCCAGCCAGTTTTCCCCGCTACCCTGTAAGAGCCTCAGGAGGTGTCTCAGATCAGCAACCCCCTGTTGCAGCCTGGCTATGGGCTGGGGGTATCCGGGGCAGTGGCAGGCTTGTGCCGCCCCAGGGATACCTGCCAGCCAAGCGCTAAGGCGGTTGCATCTGGAGAGGTGCCCCTGAGCTCATCCCTGGTAAGGGGGAGACAGTGTCAGGGAGATGGCCTCACTCAGGTGTCCCTAGGACCCAGGTTAGGATTAGCTAGGGAGAAGCGGAGTGAGGGGAGGCTGCAGGTAGGTAGCCAGCAGCAGATCTCGGTGAGAGAAGGAGGGCTAGTGGTAGCCAGGGAGGGAAAGCATCCGGTATTGCAGCTAGAGTTTACCGTTACCCTGGCAGAGCCCCAGGGGGTTTCTCAGATCAGCAACCCCCTGTTGCAGCCTGGCTATGGGCTGGGGGTATCCGGGGCAGTGGCAGGCTTGTGCCACCCCAGGGATACCTGCCAGCCAAGCGCTAAGGTGGTTGCATCTGGAGAGGTGCCCCTGAGCTCATCCCTGGTAAGGGGGAGACAAGGTCAAGGAGGTAGGTGCACTCAGGTAGTTCCAGGGTCTGGGTTAGGATTGCCCAGGGAGGAGAGGAGTGCAGGTGGGCTGCAGGGAGGTAAGCAGCAGGCTGAGGTGCTGGGCCTAGGGGAGGCTAAGCAGGGAGGCACCGTGGAGTAGGGGGAGATAGGAGATCAGTGGGGTGTTAGGCAGCTGGCAGAAGCTAGGGATGGGCTAGGTAGGCAGAAGGTCCCTTGTTCTGACTGGCCAGGAGTGACCCCTCTGACAGAAACCCCTGGGTTCCCAAAGGAGAGGCTGTGGGTAGATAGGCAGCCAGGGAGGAGAGTCAGGAGTATAGCAGGGCAGCTACAGGGTGGCACAGAGCCAGGGCAGGTAGGGTCCCTACAGAAGAGTGACATAACCCTGTCCCAGACTTGGTTGACAGGAAAGCGACGGTCTGTGCTATATAGCTGGTCTCCTGTTGGTGCAGAGATATGCCAGTTTCTGGGCAATGTGCACCGGAGCCCCTTTCACCCTGGACTTGGTTCCCAAGGCACTGGGTGGGGGGCAGAGGGAGGCAAAGGAGAATGCCCGGCTTTGCAGGAACTGGACTTTACAATCCACTGTGTACTGGTCAATGCCGGAGGACAATTTTGCCAGGCCAATCCCTCAGGACGTATTGAGTGCGTCAAGAGCGCCAGTGGTATCCCAGGGCCATGGGGAGGCCGCTGGGGTACCAGGGGCCCTTGAGCAGGGGAGGTGTGACGGTAGTGAGGGTTTGGCCCGGGATTAACGGGGTTACCCCCCAAGGGCCCCCCTCTAACCTCGCCCGGGAGACAAGGGGTTAACTGGGCTGAGGCCCAGAACTGTGACTTAACCCTTGTTAAATAACAGGAAAATGTTTATTCCCCTGTGTAAATGTATTCTCCCCTGTGGGCTAGTTAATGCGTTATCTGTGTATTCCCTTTGCCTCATGGGCCTGCATCTGCCTGTGTCAGAGTGTAAGTGATGTCTGGAACATGAGGGGAAAGGGGGGGAATATTTTAACCTGTCTTGCCTGCCAGCAAGGTATTCTGAGCTGGGGTCTTAGAGAAGAGAAGGTTTTAGCACCCCACATGATAGATGCAGATGGGGGACATATATTTTTGATAAAGTGACTTTTTGCAGTTTGTGGAAATGTCCAGAAACCAAATGGTTTGCCTCATCTGAGTCTAGTCACTTGCCTATGCACGCTTCCTCTCTCCCAGTGCATATCAAAAGGGAGGTGTGAATTGGCCAGATTGGAGCCTGGCTTCCCAGGGGAATTGTTTATGCAAGAAGCAAAAGCCCACTTCAAAAGGTTTTATTAATGGGGCCAACGGGGGGGGGGGGGGGGGGGGCTACCCCCAACAGGATATCAAAAGTGAGTAACTTTATTAAATATAAGAATACTATGAGATGTCCTTGGCTGAAAAGGATAAGAATTACATATGTGTATCCTTTGGATGTAGCCCATCGTTTTGAGGCTAAACATTGTACATTTACCTGTTACGAAATGCCAGATATTAATATCTCTATTAATTTTCATATTACAATGTAATGTTGGGTCTCTCTACGAACGTCAGGTGTCACAGAATGCAGTAATATATCTCACCTGACTGTATGTTTTACTGAACTCAAGTTATGCAATGATTTGCAGTAAATATGGAACTTTGGTTGAGTTCTGAGGAACCCCTGTTGTGATGAGCAGGAAAGGAGAATTTACATACTTAGTCATCAAAGGCTAAGTTGCTAATTGCTTATGCTTGGCCCAAACTGACCAAAAGGAAATTAACCAGAGTAAGTGTAACTTTTTACACTGGAAACCTGGAAGTCCAAACCGAGCTTCAAAAGCTTGAAAGGGACGTTTGCTAGACAGCACGGAGCCGTAAACTGGGATACCAGGCTTGAAATGATATCTAAGTCTCGTCCCAGTTCAAACCCAGGCATATATATATTTATATATAGTTTTGGTGTCAATTACAGCCTGTCGCAAGCTCTCGTGACAATGGCCATATGATAGGGTAATATAAAGAGTGGTATGCAGGCACCACAGTGGGTGTGTGAAATGTACACTCACGGAAGAGAGCACACCCCACACCCACTTATGGGACAGCACCTCTCAACCCATAGGCATGACACATAATAAAGACATGAATTGTAGAACTGCAATCACAGAAATAAGTAACTCACGAAACCTTCCTGGACAGGTGTAGCGTGCCTCCTTCCGAAATGATGAATCCAAGTAGAGAAGAAAGTGGTGGAGCACTGCTGAAAAAATGAAAGGGCTGGAGGCTGCTTGCAAATTAAAAAATGCTTTAATTTATGGCATTAGTAGACCGGGCTACAAATAAGGTACCTCTGACGCGTTTCGCGCTATAGGAGCGCTTTATCAAAGAGTGACCTGCGTGTGTGCAATGTCTCATTTATATATGCATGAGCTGGGTAGCCAGTTCGCTCCAAAACGGGCCCCCCCGATCACATGGTCGGGTGTAATTACGGGTGCCCGTGAGGTATGGACAACCTCCCCCGCTCGTGCACTAACAATGGTAATTAAAAACAAACTCTATAAATCACTACTTAGCTGAGTCTCCGTTTTTCAATTTTTTTAATATTGTTTCTGTCTTGATTTGTTAAGGGATAAAGTTGTTTTTGCTTTGAAGTCACCATTCTGCAGAGCGTGTCTTTTTGTCCATCCAAGGCCTCCGTAGTTTTTAGGTCCGATCGCCATCTTGGATTTAGTTAGGAGACCAGGAGGGACAGAGAGACGGTTCTGCAGACGGAGACTCAGCTAAGTAGTGATTTATAGAGTTTGTTTTTAATTACCATTGTTAGTGCACGAGCGGGGGAGGTTGTCCATACCTCACGGGCACCCGTAATTACACCCGACCATGTGATCGGGGGGGCCCGTTTTGGTGCAAACTGGCTACCCAGCTCATGCATATATAAATGAGACATTGCACACACGCAGGTCACTCTTTGATAAAGCGCTCCTATAGCGCGAAACGCGTCAGAGGTACCTTATTTGTAGAGAACACACAAATAATCAAAAGATTATAGCAGCCCCCTATAATTGCACTCAAGGAAGATGACACAATAGGTGATGTCACTAGAAATATAAGGCAATGTATAGCCAAATCCTGGTATAGGATACTCAAACAAAAAGGGTCACACTACTATATGAAAAATAACAAAATTTTAATAGTCTATGATAAAAACCGACGAAACACTATAAAAATGCATAGAAGTGCATACATAAAATCCCCAAGTGTGTTGGGTAACGGTACTGGATGAACAGTATATGTTCCAAATAGCTGTCTGGTAATAAACGCTATGTTTTAGGCTGCATACTGGATGCTGCAGGTGAGTACAGAAACAGTGTGTAATATGATGTTCACTTACACCTTAAATGGCCTCTGTAATGACGTCATGATGTTGATACGCTGACGCATGCGCAGTGTGTGGTTTGGAGTAACGGCAGCTCCCTACGGTACACAGAGCTTCTAGGCAGCAGGCTGCAGGAGATTCAACGTGAACAGGTTGTATCGTGCACCTTTGGGACCCACTCTGAATGATTACTCCTCAGGGATTCATCATTAGTTCCCATAGCGGGTCTCACCCGATTTACACCAGTTACAGGCGGGTATCCCTACGCACAGAGGTTATTTACATAGACTCTGTTGGTTGCATTAGCATACCTATATACCGCTGGCTCCCTTCAGCGCTTCCGTCTGTGTGACTGTTGAACCTTGCAGCAGGGACTCCACTCACTCAGGTTTCTGTGGTTTGAGCCGTGGGCTCTGCTGTGACCATGTGTCTATTGTGACCCTATTGAGTTGATTCTATACGTAGCCATATGTCATACAGATGGGTTATCCTAATTAGAATAACCCCCTTTCTGTGACTTTACCGAACTGGGTTTATGATCCTAATCATTCAGCTCATTATTACTACTAGTGGTTACCCACAGAGGCCATTTAAGGTGTAAGTGAACATCATATTACACACTGTTTCTGTACTCACCTGCAGCATCCAGTATGCAGCCTAAAACATAGCGTTTATTACAAGACAGCTATTTGGAACATATACTGTTCATCCAGTACCGTTACCCAACACACTTGGGGATTTTATGTATGCACTTCTATGCATTTTTATAGTGTTTCGTCGGTTTTTATCATAGACTATTAAAATTTTGTTATTTTTCATATAGTAGTGTGACCCTTTTTGTTTGAGTATCCTATACCAGGATTTGGCTATACATTGCCTTATATTTCTAGTGACATCACCTATTGTGTCATCTTCCTTGAGTGCAATTATAGGGGGCTGCTATAATCTTTTGATTATTTGTGTGTTCTCTTGTGGTTCTTCCTTCCCCCTTGCACCAGGTTGTGTGTTTATGCTTTTATGTTTGTTGGTCTGGTGTAGCGACGTATATCTGTGTGTTTGTACCTTATTTGTAGCCCGGTCTACTAATGCCATAAATTAAAGCATTTTTTAATTTGCAAGCAGCCTCCAGCCCTTTCATTTTTTCAGCAGTGCTCCACCACTTTCTTCTCTACTTAAATAAAAACAGTATTTGTAAACATTGGAGAGTTCTTCAAGCTGATGCCCTAATAGGCCCCATATGCAGTGAGCCCCACGATTTGCGTATTAGAGAGGTCAAAATCTAAAAGACATGCTCATTAGAGCAAGTGATGACAAATATCTTGCAGCACCACACGTTCTGAGTGTACAAAAATCAGGATGTTTTAAGTGCTTTGGATGCTCGGTCTGCCTTACTACAGGAGATACATTCTGTCACTCACGGAGTGGCCAAAAATACAAAATCAAAAGTAGAATTACTTGTATTTCCACGAACATCATTTATGTCATTAAGTGTCCTTGTGGGCTGGTTTATGTAGGAAAGACGAGCTGCATGCTTAAGACAAGGTTTATAGAGCATCGCAGCAAAATTAATGGTAAGAAGGAAGAGACTGTACTTATCACACATTGCACAGATCACAAACATTCAGTAGCTTCATTGAAGGTTATGGGGATAGAATCAGTAGATACATCTACTCCAGGTTCAGAGAGGGACATAGCATTACTTCAGAGAGAAGCCTTCTGGACGTACACACTTGATACAGTCTCCCCTAGGGGACTTAATCCCTTAATTGCTTCCTCAATAGTCGCTAATATGTTTTTTGATCTAATGTGAATTTCTCTTCCACAGTGTATATTCACTCTTGCTGCTGCTGCTGCTGTACTTGAACAACCAAAATCATGAAAGAAATGATCCATATTTAAAATCTTTTTATTGTAGGGTATAGTGGCACTTTAGTGATGTATTCACATTGAATAAACTCTCTCCTCTCTTCATTGTTCCACCCAGATCTGATGTTCTATCCACGAGCTAGGTTAAGCACTCTTCCCCCTGGTATCAAAGCCTAACAGAAATGCGGATGCATTGCGCATGTGCGAAGAAACGGCATCACCAGCTAAGGAGATAGAGAAAATCTAAGCCTGTCACTGATGACATCACCAAAACCCCGAAACATCGCGAGACTATGGGACGACTAAGGGACAACATCCAGAGGAGGAGCAGAGGGAGCACGTCAACAAAACCTTATGCCTGTTCAGGCAGCCGGATTGTATCACGCAGAGGGACCTGATGATGACGTCAATGCGTAGGAACCATCCGATGACGTCAGCGCGACCGGAACGGAGTACACACCGCATGGAGGATCACGATGCTGACAATCATCTGACTACTGGGGGTTAATTGGTGGTGTTTTAAGTGTTTTCACCTGGGTGTTTATGGCTATTTATACTGGACATTTTTGTAGTCTCTGCAAGCCAGTCACTTGATAAAGTCCCCTATGAGGGATGAAACGTTGTGTTTTTGTGCTGAATAAATTTTTCTAAAGAAATCCGAAGTTGCGCTGGATCATTCTACTTTCTCCATTGCTGGATGTTCTAGGCAGATATCCCTGAACCAGGAGCACCGGTCTCAGCAAGTATCTTTTTTGTTTATTGTGGTGTGCAGCTTCTCTTGTTATATTGCGTCCACCGGTGGTCCCCATGGGTGCCTGGGAGTCCCTGGGCCATCCCCACAGGTGTTTGGGGGCCCTCGGGTGGTACCCACATGGGTCTAGGGGCTCTCGAGCGGTCCCTGCGGGTCCGCGGGGCCCCCGGTTCTTCCCCGCAGGTGTCCCCCTTTGGTCCTTGGGTGGTACCCGTGGGCGTCTGGGGGTCCTCAGGTGGTCTCCATGGGTCCCCTGCGGTACCAATCCTGTATGTAAAAAATAAAACATGTCCTACATTTAAATCAATACACCCCCCCCCCCCCCACCACCACCACCAAATTGTATTTATTATGTATGCTTTCTGGCACTGAGGACATGGCCTTGCAGTAAGCTGACGAGGACGTCCTTCACATTGGCAGGGGTAAGTAGAACGGTATTATTTACTTTATTTATGCTGCATGGCTAATGTTGTGTTTAATAATGGGCAAATGATCTATTATCCATATCTGGATAAAAAAAGGTAAACAAAGATTTTTTTCTATGTCCAGCTTCTTTTGCGCCTACCTTTAGCTGGCACGTTTTTATGGCGTGCTTTTAAAGCACGATTGACTTAACGCTGTTTAGTGAATCCCGCTGACTGGAAAAAAACAGCGCGTTTGATATTTTTTGCCTGATCGGACGGATTTTTTTCACAGGGCTGAAAAAATGCTTTTTAAGGCCGATAAAGTGCTGTTATCACTGCTTAATGAATCGCGCAGCAGGCTGTATCGGTCTTAAAAGCCACTTTGTGCTCTTAAAATCACTTATCACAGCTTAGTGCATAGCCCCCTTTCTCTCCCAGTGCTCTAGCAAATAGCTAGACATCTCTTTAAGTAAAGGACTCCTATCAAATACTACGTAGTCTTGTGCACATGTCAGTGTCTTACAGTATATGAAAAAATATATGTACTGTATACAGATTATTATTAACACCATTAAACATGTATTTAAAATCAAAACGTACTGTAGTGAAGGTGTTCCATGGCTTAATGTTTTCACTTGAGTGCAGCTTAGTAATACTACACCATTAAGCGTTGAGAGCTCTCTCTTTCCCAAACCACATCCCAGATTTGTTCTCCCTGCACAGAGCAGAGGAAATCTCTCAAGGAAAACGTTTGTGAAATTCCTGGCAGGGTCAGAAAGAAGCAAGCTAGGAAGCAGCAGCGTCTTGTCAGGAGTCAAAGCATGGCCCTGAAGCAGATGTGCTGGAGAGTGTAAGAGGAAGAAGGCTATATATCCTATATTGCATCTTAGCCAAGATGATCCTGCCACGTTTATAAGGGCAGATTGTTGCTGTCTCAATAGCAATGTCCAGGAGCTTAATGATGCAGCTCAGCTTTGGAAGTGTTTACTAACGATCATTCTTGTTTGGATGCCTGGCTTACAGTTTTTCAAATGTAGGCTGCTCAGTATTGTAAAACAGGCAAGAAAGCACACATAACATATTACATACAGTAACAATACTGCTGTGGTTCCTGTAAAGCTGTCAGCTTACTAACCCAAGTTTTGTTTTACACTGTAAATCGCAAAGCAATTAAATTTTATTGAATTAAATGATAATCAGACAACCAACTGATTACATCACAACAAATTATGACCCAAAAGAGTACACAGTAATCCACAATGGGGCAAATTATTACCTAAATATTAGGGAGAATCTGATTTTTGACTGAATATTTTTTTCTAATTTCCTTCAGCTATGGTAAAAGTGTGGCCACTACTGCATGTCAGGCTCTGGGTAGGCCACATTAAGACTAAGTCCAGCCCCTAACACACAATACTTCAGAATACGAGGGAATCAATGGAAAGGATGTAGACTGTAGAGATCGAGGGTTGGTGGCAGTTCCCATGCTCCTAAGCTCTTCACATAGGGACTGTCCTTAGGCATTGGCATCACCAATGGCCCTGATTGGTCTGTTCCAGATGGACCCCCGCCTCTTGATTTGGTCAGTGGAGGAAATATCTCCACTTATTGGTCAGTGCCTGGTTCTCCTTTTTTCCAAACGGAGGCTGGGAAACTATAGACGTTGACGCCGATCAGGGCTCCACAGTTCTTCATGGTTGGTCTTGTCATCCCTTGTCACTGGGATAGTCTGGAACAGACGGATTGAGGCGGCTTCCAGGGTATGCTAGCTTTGGCTGTGCCCTGCTCCTAGTGAGCTACCGTTGTTACTCTTTATTCTGTACTGTGTTGCTCCTTGTTGACTCCGGACGTAATAAACTTGCATTCATTTAACTTGTACGTTCTGCCTGGTGTTTTGCAATCCCATGTAGTCAAAGCCCCTTAATTGTGACACTTAGTACATAAGCACCCACAAGCACAAGTGAAATTTCCATGTGCCAAAAAGCTGTTTGCAATGCTTAGGCCTCGGATATAGTGTGCAAGAGTGCGACGGAGCGCATGACATCGCGCACACCTGTACTAGAAGCGATCCGTGGCCTGCAGGGTTGAGCAATGAGTGGCGTGGTGAGGATGTGCTGGTGGCATGCCCGGGACGTCACGTGAGCGGTTCGCCCTCATTGGCTGAACCGTGCACGTGACCCAGTCGTCCTGCTGCAAAATACAAAAAAAATTCTCGCCACGAATCGGCCGCTTTGGCGCTCTCGTGCACGCACGCACTATGGCCATGCACATTGCTGTCCTGCCTTTTGTTTTCAGCGCAAGCGATGTTGCTCACGCCGTAGCTCCTACTATGACCGCGGCCTTAAGTACATAGACATTTTGTGTTTTACCTGATTTGCTCAGGTATAGTAGAACCACAAGATATTCCCCTCAAAGCATATAAATATGAATCTGTTTTCATCTTAGGTGCGTGACCATGTGAGATCTGTAAAGCATTGTCAACTATGATTAGAGGCCTCTAGGGCATGTAACTATACAGTACATTGCATAATTTTTTTGCACTGCAAAAATATTGGATCTGCTTTTTATCTCTCATTCGTATTCTCTAAATTAGGCAAGCTCCCCTGGAACTATGCTTATTGATGGATTGCAGATTGTAAAAATTAGTTGCCCCTCTCAAACAAATAACTTGTGTGCTCAAATTTGTGTTCTTGATCCTGATTTACGTTGTGTACATATAGGAAGTCTATATTCACATCAAGACATTCCCTGCCATTACGTACTACTTTTCTGCATGTTGTTCCAGAAATTATAGGATTCATTATTATTACGCAATAAAGGAAAATAAGTATTGTTGCCAAATAATTCATTTAATGTAGAAAATTAGAATCACGGTGCTAAGACCTTTTGCAACGGTGAAGGCAATGCTGGCTTGTGAGGCAGGTTCATTTCAGGTTGCTAGTTGTACATTTTTTTTCTTTAGATGTGAAAAAATCCGTTCTGAGCAAGTATACAGTAAACATGGAAATAGTTTTAAGTGAGTGTGAGGGGGCTATGCACTAAGCAGTGAGCTTTTGCATTCGCATAGGCATGTTGTGATCGTACATAAAAAAATGAAGCCAGAGGCGGGATTCACTAACAAGTAAAGAGCATTTTGTTAAGGCCGAACACAAAACTGCTGTATCGTGCGAGCTGTTCCCCCCCCCCTCCTATCGTGCTTAAACTTGAAAGCTTGATAGCTGATAGGGAAAAAAAAGCAGCCTGTAAGAGCTGTAACAAGACGCTGTGTCTCCATGCCCGGCTCTTACAGGCGATCGTACTGTAATAATATAGATTTTAATACTAGTGTACATGAGCAGGGGGTCTCCTGAGCTGAACCACATTGGTTTTTGAGCCTCGGGGACCCCCTACTTCATGAGATACAGGCCCCGTTATGGGGTGCCGGTATCCCCCGTGCTTTTACAGCTCCTGCGTCACGTGACTGGGAGATTTAAATCCTGCAGGGGGATACCGGCACCCCATAACAGGGCCTGTATCTCATGAAGTAAGGGGTCCCCGAGGCTGAAACCAATGCGGTTCAGCTCAGGAGAGCCCCATCTCATGTAAACTAGTATCAAAACACACCTCACAATAAAAAATAATTAATTACCGTAGCAGCTATCCGCTATGGTAATGAAGCTGCATTAATGTAATTTTTATTAATAGTGTGCAGGAGCAGGGGGTCTCCTGAGCTGAACCGCATTGATTTCAGCCTCGAGGTCTAGCTTTAAAATGGGGCGACATAGGCTTTTATAGGCCTATGACATCACATTTTGGTCAAATGTTTCCCACGTTCCTGATTGGGCCGTGAAAAACATGTGATTTGGCCGAACAAAAAAAAAATTATGACGTCATTTAAAGGCAATGAAAGCACAGCCAATAAGAATGGCTGTGCTTCAATTGCCTTTAAGATGACGTCATGAAAAGAAACATGGCCGGCCTCACATGGTCACAGAGCGTGGGAACTACATCCCTACTCTGATTGGCTATAGTAGACCATGTGACAGAGGCTTGGGGGAGAACGGATGTGACGTCATTTAAAGCCTGTCACATGGTACTTGTGGGCGCATGCTCACAGAGGTATGCAAGGGAGACTCGTTATTGTGAAATTAAATAAGGCTTTTTATTGCGCCCGTTTCCTTAACATCAGGAAACCATCCAAACAAGGGGTAAACAAAGCTTCTATTCACTTGGGAGTATTTCTAGTGAAATACTATGCAGTTCACAACTCCCTTAGATAAGCATGTCTCCCAGCCCCAAAACATATAGCATGAAATAAGCAGATATAAGAAGTCTCTTAAATGAAAGTCTTATCTGTTCCTTGTGGTTTGGAGGGAAAATCTTCTCTGTCCCTGGTTCAGCTCCCTTTTCCTCAGGGTGTGTCAGCATTCAGGTTTAGAAGTTTTCCCTGTGTCTTGAAAGTAGCTATGCTGTGTCTTCTGGCAGGGCTCAAGACAAGTTGTTAGAGTCAAAGACAATCTCTGCTCTGTCTCCAAGTACAGTTCAGGTATGAGCTAAGGAGTCTCACTTCCTGTCTCAAAAGACAGGCTTTTGTAAGCAATCTAATCAGGCAGGTGGTGTTTGTTAATTGACTACCAGCAGTTAACCACCACACTGCTGGATTAGAGGCACATTACTTGAACAGGGATAACTCCCCTGTTACAGTAGTATAGCCAATCAGTATTGGGATGTATTTCCCACGCTCTGATTGGCTACCGTACCATGTGTTTTTTATGCTGTATTATTGCCCCTGTATTTTATGTATATCTATCTATATGGGTAGACATACAGGGATAATAATTGATTGTTTTGCTAATGTTTATGTTCTTTTCATGTATGGCTAATGTATTTATCAGCTTTATTTTGTCATTGTTTTGAATAATGTAATTTGTATTTAGTTACAGCTTAATTGTAATGGCTTCTTTATGGTACTTAGATTAGAATTATGGTGGTTACTTTAAATTAGAATTGTTTTGGCAATGGTTTGGCTTTAGGAATTGAATAGGGAATTGTATAATTGATTTGTATTGTATTGTAATTGTTTGAGGAAATTGATTAATTGATTGATGCTAATTGTATTGATGTTGCTAAGTTTATATTTGATTTTCATGATGGCATTGGTGGTTAGGGGACATTGTTCATATTGTATTTTATTGTTACATATATTTTGCATAGTGTTACATGATGCACAGATTAATTGCATCATGTACACACTCAATGCAATTGTGTGACATTTCATATACATTTGTGTAGCTGCTGGTTTGTTGGTTTATATTTACAATGGCTGCTGGATTTATTTTAACATGCAGTGTGGTGATTGTAAGATTAAAAATTCATGTTTTGATGTATGCATGTTTTATGTGTTTAATAATGGGCAAATAATCTATTATCCATATCTGGATAATAGTTATTTGGCACATTATTGTACTGTATGTGTTGGGGGTGGGGGGAGGGATGTGTGTATTGAATGTATAGGTTTGTTTATTTATTTTACATTCAGGGTTGGTTCCTTGGTTCTGCGTGAGACCTCTGGAGGCCACCTGAGGTATCCTCGGGTATCTCACGGGTACCAGGCTGCGTGGTCCATGGGTGACACCAGCGGGGAAGAACCGGTGGCCATGGGGGCACCGCTGACCCGTAGTGAGCACCCGTGGGTCCCCAGAACCCCGTGGGAACCACCCGAGGCCCCTCAGACACCTGTGGGTCTGACCCGGGGCTCCCAGACATCCGCGGCCCTACCGTGGGGACCAAATTGTAGCCCACGGTGACCCGCGGAGACCACCTGGGGGCTATGGCGCCTGGCGGGACCCACCAACAGGCCTCCAGAACCTGTATGAAACAAGTTGCTGGTAACCTGTAGGTCTGTGAGGTGACCCGCCGGGCCCACCGGGGACTCACATAGGCCTGGGGTATGAACCCTGTATGTAAAAGAATAAATCATGTATTTATGGTGGGGCACAGGGGGTGGGTTATGTATTTAATAAATAGAATGATGTTTATTGTGGGGCTGTGTATTGTTTTTATTGTGTGTACTGGAGGTGGGGGGAGGGGGTATTGGTACCCAAGGGTATGTGGGTAGGCCTCCCGGCTGGGTAGTGTGTGAGGGTGGTTAGGCCTCACGGGGTGGGGGGTTAGTGGGGGAGGGTATGTAGGCCTCCCGAGTAATGGGTGAGGGTGGGTTAACCCCTTAATACCTGTAGCGGTTAATAACCGCTAAGGTGATTAAGGGGTTAGGGGACATTACATTGGATGTTTTTATTCTTGTGTATGTCTTGCAGCATCGGAAGGGGGCATGGGCAGGATGAAGATGAGGATGAAGACGGCCTTCATTGTGGGTGCCTGTAAAAGGTAAGTGTGTTTTTACTGTATTTATTGAAAGTTTTATGTATTTACAATGGGCAAATGCATTATTATCCATATGTGGATAATAGTAATTTTTCCCATTACTGTACTGTATGTGTGAGGGTGGTGTATTTAATTATAAATATTGTTTATTATTTTTGGAGGCGCTACATTGTTACCGCAGGCCCATGGGTACCCCGGGACTCCCGCGGGTACCCCCGCACTCCCGCGGGGACCCCCGCTTGGTGAGCCGGGGACCCCCGGACCCCTGCGGGGTCAGCCGGGGACACCCGCCGGCCTGTTGTATGGGTGTTGCGCATGCAAAAAGGTAAACAAAGAATTTTTTCTAAATCCTGCTTTTTTATCATCAGCCTTTAGCTGGTGAGCTTTATTCAGCGCAACTTTCACGTATGATCAGTTTGCGTTGCGTGGCTTAGTGCATAGCGCTCGGCGGAACTTCACGTTCTAAGAGCACTTTGCGCTCTTAAAATGACTTATCACTGCTTAGTACATAGCTCCCACAGTCATTTGGTCCTACGTACACGGGTATGAACAAAGGTTGATCTCTCTCTCTCTCGCTCTCACTCTCACAACAAACCAACCACCGATTTCCAATCCGTCGCTTGGATTATAACGAATGGAAAAAAGCCCGGGTGATTTGGCTTTTTGAGACCAATCCACTGCGGATTCAAAGAAAAAATGTGCCCATCGCTAGTTATATACCCTATATTTACTTGTGTCCGACTCATACAGGCATTCTCGCTGCTTCGTGGGGCCATCCATGTGATGCAACGCCACTTCCGGTATTCAACAAACCAACACCAGGGATGGCACTTACAGTGAATGAAGCACATAATGAAACATGTGCATTTCGAGGTACTAAGTACAGTGGGACACAGTGTTCTGGAAAACCCCACATTTGTCCACCCCCTCCTTTACTTTGTAGAGACATCCTGGGGCAATCATTAATCATCACTGTGTACACTCTACATTATGGGGTGATATAATTCATTGATACTCTGTATCTTGTACATCCTGGGCAGGGCAGCCGACAGGGGGGGACAGCCGGGACAAGTGTACCAGGCCCGGTGGCTATGGAGGAAGGACAAAGCAGTGGCCACCGGGCCCCCCAGCTGCAAGCCTACGTCCCATCGGAAGTAAACTTAGCCCAGGTTCCGGTGCCTGGCGCCATGAGTGGGAGGCCCGACGCGCGCGCTGAAGTCAGAGGGACCAGCGTGGGACAGTGAGCGAGGAAGAGGCATGCAGGTGGGGAAAGCTGGGGCCCGGCAGCTACTGCTCTGTCTGACCGCCGGGCCCCCTGGCAGTCACCGCTCCCCCCCTTCGGCAGTCACCAGTCCCCCCCTCGACAATCCCCCCCTCCCCCCCCCCTTCAGCAGTCACTGCCCCCCCTTGGCAGTCACTGCCCCCCCGGCAGACACTGCACCCCCCCGACAGACACTGCCCCCTGCAGTCAACGGCCCTCCTGCAGCCACCAGGCCCCCCGCAGTCACTGCGCCCGGCCTGACCATCCCCAAGGTAAGTCCATTTTTTATATGTATTTTGGTGGGAGTATTTTTATATATATTGTTTTTTTTAATATGTATTGTTTTTTTAAATATGTATTGGGGTCTTTTTTAGATGCGTTGGGGTCTTTTTATGGGCTCTTTTTTAGATAATGAGGGAATGAGTGAGAGTGGGGTAATTGAAAGAGGGGGTCGTGAGTGAGAGGAGAGAGGGGGTGAGTGAGGAAAAGAGGGAGTAAGCGTGAGACGCAGGGGAGAGAACTACATGTGAGGGGGGCAGAGATTGAGTGAGAGTGGGGTAATTGATAGATGGGGTAGGGTGAAAGGTGAGTCTGAGGGGAGAGAAATACATAGGAAGAGAGAGGGAAATAGAGGGGTCCCGCGAGATGTGAAATGGGGGGTGGGGGTGGGAAGGGGGTCACATGATGTGAAATGTGGCCCCAGGGTGGGGGTATGGTCATAACTGTAGCCCTGGGCCCTGGGAAATCTGTCTGCGGACCTTATCCTGGGCAGAGATGAATTGTGTACACTACACGTCTTGGTGTAACATGTGGCTGCCTTATCATTATACATGTATTTTTTATAGAAGATGGGTTACCCACAATCTCAGGGGATGAATTGTATTTAACAGCACCCCTATATCTTACATTTCTTATTGGCATTTTAAACTTTCACAAGAAATTTGCATAACTACTTAAGGAAACATAACTCCTGAGGGCATGTTATTATAGATGTAATCCCCACGGTCTTTGTTTTGTGCCAATGGATCACGCTGCTGGTCTCATTTTCACTATCTTTGACAGAGAGGCACAGAGATGTGTTGTGTAGCACAACACACTGCACTTCTTATAACAGTGAACAGCTTAACATGACATCATCCCTCTGGTAACTTGCGCATGATCTCCCTTGGCAATCTTTGCTTTGCTGTGGAAAACAAAAGGGTGAAAAACCCACTTCAATCCATGTGGATGGAAATTAATGTAAACATCACACAACTATTTACAACACTATTTAGAAGGCAAAGCCAAGGATGATGTTTCTTTGGTTCGTGCCATCTTACGGTCAGCTTTTTAGATCTGATACTTTCTGTCCTGTGCATTAAATGTGTATGTGATTGCAATAGAAACCACAATTTTATATGCTAACTCTTAAGCTGCGGCCATAGTGTGCGCATAGCAGTAGTAGGCACGTGCGACGGGGAGGCGTGGCCGTGACATCACCATGATGGTTTGCCCTCATTGGTTGAGCCGCTCAAGTGATGCAGGCGTTGTGAGAAAAATCAAATCTTTTTGTCTGCTCCAAATCCTGCCGCGTATGTCGCATAGCGTGCAGCATGGCCGGAGTGGTACACTTACATGCATTTGTTAGTGCTGCACGCGTCGTCATGTTGACCGTCATGTGCACTATGTCTCAGCCTTAGGCCAGTTCCCTGCTGCCTGCTGCAGTGCCCGCTATGGCGGGCGCTGCAGGGACAAGAGCCGCCCCTCAATGGGGCTGGGCCCACTACAAGGGGTGGCCGCGCGGCCAGTTTTTCCTGAAGACAGGAAAATTGAGCTCAATACTGGCGATGAGCGCGGTGGCCATGCCCCCGGTGGTTCAGCCAATGAGGGCGAATATGCCAGGGGATGTCATGGCCACGCCCCCACCACGCCTTGCATCACGCCTTGCATCACGCCCCCCCGTCTTTCCCCCGCTGCTCACTGCAGACCGGGGATCAGAGCTGCACGCGCCGCCAGTGTGGCAAGCACGCGTGCATCGCAGGCAGCGGGGCTGTAGCCTTAGACGGTTTTTAGGTGTAGCGGGGTATCCCCGGCTACTATTCTACCCAATGGGCTGGCGGTAAACCCTGGTAATCACAGGTTGCCAGTAGTTGGTATGGGATTTTCCCCTTCACCTTTGGTACGGCACTTGAGTGACAACAGAGGGTGGCACATCCTGTTGTAGCTGGGACAACGGGGTGCCCGCCTTCTGGCTGTACTTAAGAGCAGGACCACCCTAAATTTGGAAGTTGTTCCTTCCCCCTAAGGAAGGAAGGTCACACGACTGGGAGCCTGAGATTGGGGGCCTACCCATGTGCTCTTCCCTGCGAGGAGAAGTGAGTGTGACTATACCTCTGCCTCCGCTAAGGAGGTGGGGTAGAGCTAGGACGGCTGCGGGTGCCCTTGGCCTGTAGTGACGGTCCAGGGACATTCTCCAGTGATAGTTGAGAGTAAAGAGACTGGAGCCGGTAGAAGACTGCTGAGTAGCTGTGTATTACTGCAAGACTGTAGTAATAAACTGTTCCTGTTTTCAATATACCTCCGGCCTGGTGCGTGACCTAACTGGGGGGAGAGTTACAAGTTCTACCGTGGGAAATCACCTCCATATTCCTGGAACCTACGGCAGATGGAGACGCTGCACTGCTAAGTATTATCTGGGTTATGAACCCCAGAAGCCTGATCCTCTGTCCCAAAGTCAACGCAGACAAGTCAGCCCTCTTGTTGCCAGCAGGTTTGCACCACACACACCCTGTAATGGCCCCTATCTGCCATTGGGGGGTGGGGGGAGAAACACTGTTACATAGGGAAGAGCACCTCTTCTGAAAAGAGCCTAAGCTGGGTGGAGATTTGTTCATCAATTTGAAGCTGTCACCATTCTTGAAGGTGGGGGATCACAGGGACCGATGTGTCCAATGACCATGTAGATAGCTGGGTGTTATCTGCACTGTAATGGTTCAAGCGCACATTTGTCTAGCTCAGTGATGCCAAACTCCGGTCCTCAAGTATTACCAACATGTCAGGTTTTAAGGATACCCCTGTTTCAGCACAGATGGCTCACTCAGTGTCTGTCATTCTGACTGAGCCACTGATTGAGCACCTGTGCTGAAGCAGGGATATCCTTAAAACCTGACGTGTTGGGGATACTTGAGGACTGGAGTTCGGAATTACTGGTCTAGCTCTTTGAAAATATACTCCCAGGGCCAGCGTGATGGTGGTGCAGTCGGTGCCACTAAACCGAGCCCCGTGATTACATGCTTTCCCCCACAACAATTAAACTGATTGCTGAGGCAGAGTGCAGGCATCTGTAACTCTCTTACCATCTCCTCCTGGCATCTCCCCCTGCTTGGTTTCATCATTATGTCTCTGCGATGTCAAATGGCATAGTATTGCCATGACAACAGGATACTCGGTGACACCGCATTGCAATGACAACGTGACGCCACATGCCTCTGTCATAGCAATGCAACACCATTTGACGTCGTGGAGCCATAATGATAGGACCATACAAGGGAAGATGCTGGGAGGAGAAGCCATCAGATGCCACCGGAGAAGGTAAGAGCCAAGCCCTGCACATGTTACTGCACCGTGCCCCGCAAACATCCCAGCTGGCCCTGTAGCCATTCCGCATCCTCATTGGAGCAATCTTCCTATACCAGGGTGACTCAAATTCTGTCCTGAATGCAGTCCTTGAGTCCACTTTTCTTAGATTCCATAGAAGCCTTTGGGAGCAGCTTCCCTTCTTTGCTCCACAGCTTTCAACTGGAGGCGATGGAAGAGTCCAGCCATGTGCCTGATTGTCCAGACACTATACATGTAGATTTAGAGATAGTGAAATTCACCCGTGAACAAGACTCATCTCCCAGAGAACGTTGTATGAAAGACTAGTTTTGAGTCTGGCCAAAAGAAAAAGTTCTCTATAGGACGTTTAGCCAACCATCTTTTTCATATAGATCTAATGCTAGACTGAAAGTTCCTTAGGGCAGTAATTCATTGTTACTTTGTGTTCTTTGTTCACTTTCAATGTTTTAGAGTTAGATAATATGGTATATCATTTTTGTAGAAGAATAACTTTGTAGTAAAACATTGTTGGGCAGGGTCCGTGGAAGACTTGCTGTTGGCATGGCCCGGGTTGATTTAGATATACTAGAAAGCCATATTTTTTCAATTGTTTTCAAGCTGTTTGGCATGTGATATGAGAGTTAATGAATGACAGCAAGATTATGAGATATCAGCAACACATTTAAAGAGGTTTTGTTTTTTGAAAGGCTTATCTGGATCACCACATGAGATGCATAGTAAATGCTAAACCTTTATCTAGACTTTTATTTTTCACTTGCTGTGCACTAAAGCAGTTGGGGATCACGTGAGGCCTCTGCAACAATAAACCTTACCGGGATTCAGATGCTGTGACGAGTCTCAATGACGTCACAGGCTTCAAATGACGTCGTGGGTCACGTTACCTGACATCACATGACCCCGGAGCGTCATTTGACACAGCTGCAAGGTAGGAGGGGGACGCGAGCTCCGGACCAGGCCAGACAGGGGGGCGCAGCAGTAAAAGTTTGCGCTCCCCTGTATTAGTGGAAGTTAAGAAACAAGCTGAGCAAGAAACTGTGGATCTTCCATATTGACTATCATATATTTTAACTTTAACCACTCGGTAACAAACACAAACACCAATACTTTTATGATGGTTCTGGTTTTACCGAAATACAATTGCAATACAAATGCAGATGGGGAGAGAGGCTGTGGAGGAAGAGGCTGTGACAGGTATGGAAGTGACCGTGAAGACAATAGTGCCAACATTCAGCTTCCCCAAACGATAATCAGCCCAATCTCTCAGCTACAAGAAGGCTGGACCTCTCCCAGTGATCTACTTCTGCAAACAGGTGCCACAACCTTAAAGAAAGGGGTGCAGCAGCACCCCCTGCAACAATTCGCTGCTACCAGTGGAACCTGTGGAACATTCCACAAATCCTCTATTCACACCCTCTTTCTACTCCATTCTGTTGCTGGTGATATCTCTCTTAATCCTGAACCCAGACATAAACACACCTGATCTCACCCACGCATCTGCCATCTCCTCCCATGCAAATGGTGTTAACCTTCTGATTTAATCCTGACCAACCTTAAAACTTGCCCCACGAGTCAAGCATCCCAATAGCCTCTGGCTATTGTCCCACACCCACAGTCACTCCTAACACCCATTGTGACCAAGCACTGCAATCTATAGCACGTATTCCCTCACCTGCTGTTTCTGTAAATTTCCCATCATACCACTTAGATTGTAAGGTTTACGGGGTAGGGATTTCCTTTTCTATTTTCTGATTTTGCTGCACTTCTTGTATTATTATAATTCCCCGTACTGTATTCTTTGTGAAACGCTGAGTTCACTTTTGGCGCTATATAAATAAAGACATACAATACAACATTCACAGCCAATATTTATGAGTTGTATTGTTTAAATAAGTAGAAAAGAAGAAGCAGGAACACGGTCTTAATCAGCAACGAATAGGTTTAATGTGCCAAGAAATCCAACGTTTCGGCAGTACAATACTGCCTTTCTCAAGGTGTAGGCCCAGTATTGTACTGCCGAAATGTTGGATTTCTTGGCACATTAAACCTATTTGTTGCTGATTAAGACCGTGTGCCTGCTTCTTCTTTTCTACTGGACTATTTTGGAACGTCAGGAGCTTCCCAGAACCTGTGCACCGGCAGCTAAGTACCCCACTATCACCTGTGTGTCTGAGTGCGTGCACAACCCTCTATCTTTGTATTGTTTAAATAAACCATAATGCTTCAGGACAAATTTTTGGGGGGGTAAGTTTGTTTTTTTACCTTAACACTGTCGAATAATCAATCTTGTGAAATCGTTGACCATGGAAAGAAATAGTATTGTACTTAATTAGAAATATTATTATTATGACCCTAGTTATTGCAAGTTGCAATAGTAAATCCGCATGCTTCAAAAGCTAGTGAACAAATGAATCCACAGCCTAAAAAGGCAGATGAGATTGCTTTAGTACAGTATGTCAATTTTGGTGACTTTATCATACTGTACCTATTGTGCATGCACTTTCATTTGGTACCACATATGTGTGATTAAGTTTCGCACTTTACTCAAACTACAGTGTTTCAGAAGTAAAATGGCTTGCGTTTTAGTATAAGTGAAATCCTCAGTAACAGCTACCAGAATAAACTGGCTAGTCCCGGCCTAGCCCTTTTCTTTTAGCCTTCCCCTAGAGAGCTTTACAAAATGCCAGAACTTCTATTCTTTCCAGGAAGCCTCAAGGGTCAGCAGTGGTGACACAGAACCTCAACATGACTGTAATTTGTAGCACAGAACAACAGGAATTTCCTAGGCTTCATATGGCTTTTAGCAACTAGCTACTATATGCTATGACATTTAAACCGTTGTTTCATATCCATAACCCTAATCAAATCACAGCAAAAGCATCTACTCCACTACAATAATCAACAAAAGAACACAATGGCACTTTGCCAAGTAGAGCCTTACAGTAGGACTAAGACAATGGGCTATATTAACCAAGTGGTACTATTCCATAAGACATCTTCCAGCGCTGGAAGGCACCTTACAACCCATTGACTTGATTCGGCCAGAAGGAATAGCCCCGCTTAGTAAATATAGGCCTATATATTTTCCTAATTTTTGTCCTTATCTTTCCTATTGAGTGCAAAATTACCAAACAGACTGGTCTCTGTTGCAATCATGCTTTGAAAGTACCACCCACTACTGAGCATGATATAGAGATCCTCTGAGCCTGTGAAGTAGTTAAATTACAATGTAACATTCTAAGCCATTAAGTTTCTTAGGCTGAATGCTTAAAAGTATTGAAACAGCTTGCATCCTTCACTTGGTTCTGTAAAATGCCTTGAGAGAGAGGAAACCTCACATTCTTTAGAGAAAAGCTGTTGCCAAAACTCACAAAGCAGTCATCACGTGCTTACGCCTCTTAAGCCAAATATCCGGATTTTACATACGTGGCACACTCATTAGATACTGGCTGAAATTCAGACCTTACATTTCATAGTCAACTTTATTTAAGATTTTTAGAGTGATGCTCATACAATCCCCAATGGCGTTTAGTTCATGCAGACTTAAAAATAGTAGTCATACTATCTACCACGATTCCTTCCTTTCATTCCTCTGGAAATTGCGCCTGGTAAATTTCTCTTAGCAATACAATTTTCGGTCTATCTAACTCAATACTTATTTCAGGATTTTTTTATGAGAACCGGAAAAAAGAAAGAAATGCCTGGGAGGCCTCTTTTACTTTCTGTGTTTGTGTTGAATAGTTTTTTTCCGAAGGGGATGCAGCTTGACAATCTGCTGATCAGTGGTTCCTACAGGGAGATTCAAAAAGACTTGGGGTGATATGTCGAGGCAAATTTTACAGCAATTGTGTCATTTCATCTTGCGTTTCTTTGTGTCATTGTATCAAGGTCTTTGCTTCAGGTTTTGTGCAGTGGCATCATCTTGTGATTTGGGGAGTGACAATAGGAGGACTTACATGACACACAGATTGTAATGAGATATAGCAAACTCTGCGTCTCCCTGCGTCACTTTTTTTTAATCTTGTATTTGTGTGAAAAAAAATCTGATAGGTCTGAAGTGGCTAACAATTTGCATCAAGTGTAAAAAGTGACACTTTATTACATTTGACACAATCAGAGAATGGAGAAATGTGTAAACAAAATCTTCTAATTGCAATTTCTATATGGTGATACACTTCCCCCCTTGTGCTGATAATAAACTAACACTGGAGATGTATCTCTGTCTGCTTTGCAGTGACTTGCCCTGATAGTGTGAACATACATCACTATAGCTATTGATATATATATATACAAAGGCAGATGTCACTCGCAATAAAGGTTGAGAGCCGGTGCTTATCCCATATAATAATGAATAAAAATGGAGATTCCTTACCAGGCAGACCAGGAGTCCAAGACCAAGAACCGAGTGCCTTTTATTCAATACACCTTTATTTGATACTTACTCTGAGTGCTGTCTCGGTTCTTGCTGCGTGGTCTTGGACTCCTGGTCTGCCTGGTAAGGAATCTCCATTTTTATATATATTTAAGGCGGGGTTGCAGACCTGCCTAAGACATGCAGATGAGCATACAGTTATATTTGCATATATATATATACACATAGACACTGTATATCTCAACAAAAAAAAACACCAGGAACAAATATAAAAGTAAGTTACCACAAAAGAAAATACATAGTAGTCACTTACATATAAGTTAAAATCCCTGGTACCAGCAGCCATGTCTTGCAAAAATCTGGTTAGATGTCAAGAAACAGGGCTGAGATGAGGGCGCGCTGTGTATCTGGACTAGGTGTACGGTAACAGCATCCACGGTCCCTCACATGACAGACACAAAAAACATATGACCGTGATGCATTTTTATACTGAACGTACCACTTCAGGGCGGTCAAAGGGGCATGCCCACAGGTTTAATATATATACTCAACTTTATTAATAAATTAACAAACGCACCATATCCTATTGGGTATGTGATTGTGGCCGGAGAATATAAAGGTCATTAATTGCACTGATGAAACAAGTGATAAAACAAAAGTGCATAGTGATTAATATATACTGAATAGTTATATGTAATGTAAGTATGTATATATAAATATATAATAATATGAAGTAAAATATACCATTTATAAAGTGAATACAATATTAATGTTCCAAGATGAATACAACCACAATAACATTTTCAAATGATTTACAAACCAACAATAAACATTAATAACAAAGTGCACACCTAACAGACAAAATAGATTATCTCAAAAAGGGAGTAATATCATTGGACTCCTTAAACCAGGGGGGCGCAAACTTTTTTCCCTGCACCCCCCTGCCAGCAGTCCCCTCACTCCCGCGCCCACCCCCCAACCCCCACTTACCTCCGCTCCGGCGTCATGACATCACGTTGCCATAGCAACGTGACGTCACATGACCTCGCGGCGTCATCTGACGCTGGGTTGCCATGGCGACGCGGGAAGGAAGCCGCCGGAGCCAAGTTAAGTAAAGGTTTACAGAGGCCCTGCAGCTCCCCCGGCACTTAATTTAAGTGCCTTTGGGAAGCGCGCGCGGCCTCTGTAAACCCCGCGCCCCCCTGCCAGCTGTCTCTCAGAACTCTCTCTATTGTCTTACGGTCTTCTGTACTCCACGCCTCGTCTTATAGATCACAATCGATGGTCCTCCCTGCGGTTGTCCCACCACTGCCAACTGTAAACACGACCAGACGTGTCATCACGTGTTTCTAAGGAATTTATTTCTTTTTTTGGGACTCCATTTCCCTACCAAAATCTGCAACTTTAGAATCAAGTTGTTGGCGTAATTCATTGATATCAATATCAGATAGACCCGTTTTCAAGGTATCCTCAAGTTTAGCTATTTGTGACTGGATATCAAGAACCTCCTTCTGCATACAGTATGTATATGTTCTATTGTTAATATCATTAAGTTAGTTGAGCACTTATTGAGTTTTCCTTCCTGTTTATTATCAGCAAAGAATGTGGGTCTTAAATTACAACGGCGACCCCATGGAATTCTTTTCATCAGATAGTACTCTGTCAATGTGATGGCATGAAGATCTAAATTGTTTTTCTGTTTTAATAATTTTTCAAGGGCCCGAGGGATAACAGGAATAAACCTTCTAGTGCCTTTACAAAGTGTGACTATTTGTTACGCCGGTGCTGCCCGCAGACCAGACCTGTTCCTTTCACTGAGGTGCACCCGCAGCAAAGGGAGCGTGTCCGGAGTGTGGTGATTTTGGCGTTGCCAGGCCAGGTGTGTTTAGCTAGCAATACTTGCCGGTACCGGTGTAGAAATGCCGTTGTCGTTGCCGTTAGCCAAAGTCTGGGATTGGAGAATTCCGGAAGGTCGTTTGTCCAAGCAGGGGTCTAGAGCCAGAGAGAGACGTCCGCCAAGCCAAGTTGTAACCTGAGAGAATAAGAGAGAAAACGCCAGAGTAGTAATCCAAGTGAAAACTATGTCGAGCAATGAGTAAGAGGAAGGACTGGCATTATAAAGTGTGACTGACCAATCAGAGGTGGGGGCAGGCCTGGAGGACTGCGTGGAGCTATCCTGGATAGGTCCCCTTGATTGGCAGGCAGGTGAGGACTCTTGTCTTGGTAGGAGGTCCTCTTAGTGTGCTGGGGGCGGGTCTTCACTGCAAGAGCAGTGAATAAATTAACCTCACCCGGCGCGCGCTGTTCAGGCGCGCGGCTGGGGAATATGGCGGCCGTATGCGGGAATTCAGATCCCGCGGGCATCCGAGGACGCAGAGCACGGCAGGGAACCCCCAGGACCGCCGAAGGTGAGTGATGCCAGCGAGAGGCGCGCGCCACGGTAGCGGGAGTAACTGCAGGGGAAGGGGGACCAGGGCGAGGATGCCGCGATCCCTGAATCCTCACACTATTCTGGCTGTGTCAATGACCGTATCACGTTGAATGAATGCCATCAAGAAAGATAAGTAAGGGTGCACGATTACCAAGAAGGGGAAACTCTATAAATATATAAAGTAGTGGGAGACGGCACTCCTAATATAAAAATGAAGTGTTGTAAAGGTGCAGGGAACCCAAAGGGACCCAGATCTCTCAACACATATAGACACAAAGAAGTAGGGAACCACACTCAAAATCAAGGAAGAAAGGAGAACAGGTGTATCAGAGTAAGTTATTTGCTTTAAATCAGGAATAGGAACAGAGACCATACACTGTGTATACTAACACATGTCAATAGCGTAAACTAAGATATCTACAAAGAGCACAGAGATAGGTATGACATATAAAGAGAATACTTAGCTGAGCTCACTATACAAAGAGAATACTTAGCTGAGCTCACTGCAAAAAAAAGAGGCTGCAAGGGGAGAAAAATACAACAAACTAAAGGGGTGCTAGTAAAAAGAAAGGGTCACACTAGGGAAGGCAAACCACAACAATAACTAAAAAAAAAAAAAAAAAGAGCCAACAATTAAAAGCCTAAAAGGGGTGGGAAAGGCTAAATAATGGGGGGTAACGGTTCGGTGACAACCTCGTCCTCAGGCCCATTCCCAATTGTTCTAAACCACTGCAGAACTTCCCTTATCCAAATGTCTATGAGAGTACCCAATAACATAAATACCAGACTCCAGCTTAAGGGGAGGTCAAGTTAAACAAAAAACGCTGCAGTGTGAAGCAATATAGAAGCATTACGTTAAGCAGAATGCTGCAATGCAAGGCAGTATAATAACACTTATATTATACAAACAGCAAAAAGTAAAAATAGAACAAAATCAAAAATAAGGGATCCAATGAACCGTACAAATATGTGTAACACATGTCCCCCCTCCCTCCTCTGGGAGATTTCACTGCTACGTGGTGTGGTGCATACCTGCTGTCTCACAGTTGATCTGAGTCTCCTGCAATGTTGTGGAGGAGGTCAGAAGAGGCTTCTGGAGTAGTAACTGATTCGTACTCACGGTGACAGCGCTTCCATCTCTTGCAGGCCCCAGGGATGTGGGGGACAATCCCTACAGGAGATTATATATATTATGTATATTTGAACAGGAACACACTTTATTCTTACACTGCAGATAGTCAGCATACACAGCTCACACAGTGGTTACAGGCAGTTCTTGGGGCTTCACCCTCAGGATGTACCCTGGACCTCCACTGTGGGTACAGGGCCCCCACACCAGTCCTTGCTCTTCCCTGAGTCCCTATTAGAGCCAAGGGTATGGTCTCACTCCTAACTCCCCTAGGGGAGAAGGCAGTAAATCCACAGCCAATCCGCACTTCCGGGTGAGAACCTGTCTCTCTCAAGGGTAGAGATAACTGACTAACTTTGGTAGTGCAGCCCCTTAAGTACATTAAAAGCAGGAACCAGGTCTGAGTCCCTGATTGGACACACACAGGCCTAGTCGCACCGCCTCCCCTGTGACTCACTGAAGCTGCTGGGAGTGGGGAAAACTCAAGATTAGTCCTGGCAGCCTGCTCTTACCAGGGCTTACTGCCAGGAGAAGGGCAAACAGGTAGCCAAAAACCAGCCCTGGCTACATATGCAATAGTATTAACTCAGGTAGACAAATGATTCAATAGAGTACTATACATAAACTGTGGATAAGTAACAACATTAACAATTGAACATTCCCAGAGGGAATCCCACATTGGGAGTATGAACAGCAACGGAAAGTACCGAACTTAGATGAACCCAGAAAAGTCTGCTGAGGGGGATCTGCTGATTGGATTCTGCAAATGCATCCACGGGTTGTATCCAATGGCGGTTTTGATGAATCCGCACGGATTGAAACCACCCAAATCCGCTGGCGGATTTTACCACGCTACGGATTTTGGGGGTTACATCAGTGAAAATCCAGGAAACTGATTTGGGCAGATTCGCTCATCTCTATCCATAAGTGACTTAGCGCTTGTCCAGGTAGCACTCCAACACATTACCAAACAGCATATTATAAAAATACATTATACAGTTCTGATCATTTCTTACACGAACATAATTGTACACAGTGCCTGCTGACCTGCAGACCACACTGCTCCTAAGGAGAATCCCCATTCTACTACACTAATAGTAGTGCCTAGGGTCTGGCTTTTGCACCTCCCTACCAGTTACATATTTAACCGTCACACTATACTCTCTAGGCGGCCCACTTTCTAGCCGGTACTCCATCCGGTGCAAATATATGTTGCGCCCAACACTCCACACCCTCATCAGCTGTGTGATCCGCTCCTCTGTTTTGTACCCAGCGTACCCACCTGACTTGTTCATGATGTACTCTTCTATGGTTTCCCTTAGCATGCATCTCTCCCATCCTCAATCTCCTGCATCAAGGGTTCTGGCACATAGGGGTATTCTAGCCCATGAGATTTTTTATACTTTGTCACAATAGCTCTTTCAGTGTAAGGTCCGGGGGAACACCTCTCCCTAAGGGGGTTCCCCCCGATACTTTACCTGTCTCTGCGCCAGCTCTGCCTTCTCGCCGCCGCGGACGGGATCTCCCTTCTCCTCCACTCCCCGCGGCGGCTACTGAACCCGCGCATGCGCGCGCACAGCCGGGGAACCTTACGTCCTCCCTTAGGAGGAGTTTCTGCCCCCAGCTGGGGCCACGCGCATCTCTCCCGCGCGGCACACACGCCTGATGCGCGTGCACCACCCACAAGCTGCACATTCAACACAGCTGTGGTAAGTTTCTCACTACCTATTACTATCTTCCTTGGGGCCGCTCCCTTGTTACTCCCCCTCTCCCTATTGGTCCTTCCTCCTATTTATACCTTGCTCAGCCATTCATTCTTTGGCTGAGCATAGCTTTGTATGACCTGTATTTACCACGGTCGTGCCTGCCTCAGTTCCTGTTTCTTTGTCTCTTTAGTGATCCCTTGCGTACCGAACCGGCCTGGCTGTGAATCCGCTCTCGTCTCCTGCCCTTGGCTTGTATCCTGACCTCCTGTACTTCTCGACCCCTTCACCTCGGTTTGCGGATTCCTACCTACCTCCCGGCTCTGGACCCCAGGCTCTCGGTACCACCTATTTTCTGGAATCTCCCTTCTCGTCTGGCGAGTATCTTACTTTATCTTATACTCCCAGACGGTTCCAGACGCCTATTTTCCACCTTCCAGGCGTGTCCCCGTAGCTGTGGGTGCAGTTTGTTACCCATCTCACCTCAGTTTCGGGGTCCCTCCTTGTCCGTGGTGAGCACAGCGTAACATTATGCTCAGCCCCACAGACATGGACCCCGAAGAGGTTGAGCAACCAAGCCCCATGCAGCGACTTCTCCAGCTAGAGGCGCAGCTTGCCTCCATGACGCAGGAGCTCGCTAGACTCTCCTCATTACAGCCTTCCCCAGGCTCCTCTGCCATGGCAGCTGCAGCGTTTCCCTCCCCGGTTCTTCCCATGGCTGTGGATCCTCGTCTCCCGGCTCCCAACCGCTATGCAGGGGATCCCCACAAATGCAGAGGGTTTCTTAATCAGTGCGAGATGCAATTTGAACTATCTCCTTTGCGCTTCTCCACTGCCCGTTCAAAGGTGGCCTATATTATGTCTCTCTTGAACGGAAAGGCCCTAGCCTGGACATCCGCCATCTTGGAGCGGGACCCTGCCATGACGCATGACTATTCTTGCTTTCTTCGAGAATTTTGGCAAGTATTCGATACGCCTGGTCGTCAAATTACGGCAGATCCTTCTCTTTTCCATATTTCCCAGGGTACTCGTCCTGTCGCCGAGTATGCTTTGGACTTCCGGACCATCGCGGCAGAGACCTCCTGGAATGATGGCTCACTATCAGGAGCTTTTTGGCAGGGACTGTCGGATGCCATCAAGGACCAGCTGGCCACTATGGAGAGACCCACCAGATTGGAGGATCTCATTGCGGTCTGCATCCGCGTGGACCAGCGGCTGCGAGAGAGGAGACTTGAACGCGCTCTTCTTCGTAACAACTCCTCCCGGTCTTCCAGCCGCAGTCTCGTCCATTACGTCCCCCAGCCCATGGATGAGCCCGAGCCTATGCAGCTCGGAAGTCATTGGTTATCCGCGGCTGAGAGACAGCACCGACGAGAGGGTGGACTGTGCCATTACTGTGGTCACCCCGGTCATCTGCTGGTAAGCTGCCCTCTGCGTCCGGGAAACGCCAGGACCCAATGAGGTATGAGAGGGTCTCGTTGGGTGTAGTCTCTTCTCCTCTTTCCTCTCCAAAAGCACTTCCCACGCGAATAATGCTGCCTATATGTCTATCCTGGAATAACTCCCTTATCCCCGCCTCTGCATTTATAGATTCTGGGTCTCAGGGAAACTTTATTGACCAGAGTTTTGCCTATAGGAATGGGATTCCCTTCCAATCTAAGGCTGTTCCAGTTGGTCTGGAGGCCATAGACGGGCGTCCTCTCCAACCAGCTTTTATTTCCCTGGAGACTTGTTCTTTATCCCTCTCCACGGAGGATGGTCACCAAGAGAAAATTATCTTGGACGTGATCCACACTCCATCGGTACATGTAATTCTGGGACTTCCCTGGTTGCAACTACACAACCCACAACTGGATTGGGCTAATAAAGAACCCATACGATGGAGCCCCCAGTGTCTCAAGACATGTCTTCCTCCCAAACAGATATTTTATTTATTTATAAAATATTTTACCAGGAAGTAATACATTGAGAGTTACCTCTCGTTTTCAAGTATGTCCTGGGCATGTTGTTAGCCAGTGTGGATTTACCCGCAGAGTACAAAACTTCTCTCCCAACGGTCTACTGGGACCTGGCGGACGTCTTCGATAAGGTACGTTCTGAGGTGTTACCTCCCCATAGAGACTTTGATTGCCCGATTGACCTTCTTCCCGGTGCTACCTTACCCAAGAGCTGTTCTTACCCCCTATCCATACCCGAGTCCAAGGCCATGACCGAGTATATCCAGGATAATTTAAGGAAGGGTTTTATCTGCAATTCTTCATGTCCAGGTGGAGCTGGATTTTTTTTTTGTTAAGAAAAAGGATGGTTCGTTGCGCCCCTGTATTGACTACAGAGGTCTTAACAAAATTACGATCAAGAATCGTTACCCCCTGCCACTCATTTCCGATCTCTTCGATCGTCTACAGGGGGCAACGATTTTTTCCAAACTTGATCTCCGCGGAGCCTATAACCTTGTCCGCATCCGTCAGGGCGACGAGTGGAAAACCGCCTTTAACACCCGGGATGGGCATTATGAATACCTGGTCATGCCTTTTGGCCTGTGTAATGCCCCGGCGGTCTTCCAGGAGTTTGTCAACGAGATCTTCCGTGATCTCCTCGACAGCTTCGTCATCGTATACCTTGACGATATCCTTATTTTTTCCAAATCCCTCTCTGACCACATTCAGCACACCAAATTAGTCCTGTCCCACCTTCGGGAGAACAATCTCTATGCTAAGCTAGAGAAATGTTCTTTTCATCTTTCTTCCATTCCCTTTCTTGGATATATAATTTCTAGCACTGGCTTCTCTATGGACCCAGTCAAACTCAAGGCTGTCTTAGAATGGCCACAACCCACCTCCCTGAAAGCGATACAGCGATTCTTGGGATTTGCGAATTACTATCGTAAATTCATCAAGAATTTTTCTTCCATCGTGGCCTTACCAAAAAGGGAGCTAACACAGCAGTTTGGTCTCCTGCAGCTCTCCAAGCCTTTGACTCTCTCAAAAAATCTTTCGCTTCTGCTCCTATTTTGCGTCATCCTGACCCCGGGCTTCCCTTTACCTTAGAGGTAGACGCATCCGACGTCGGTGCTGGCGCCATTCTCTCTCAGAGACAGTCCCCACAGGCCAAACTTCATCCTTGTGGGTTTTTTTTAAAAAAAAATTCTTCGGCAGAACGGAACTATGACGTCGGAAACAGAGAGCTCCTGGCTATTAAACTCGCCCTTCAGGAATGGTAACATCTCCTGGGGGGAATGGAGACCCCCATTTAGATCTTTACTGATCATAAAAACTTACTCTACATTGAGAGTGCACGTCGCCTTGGGGCAAGTCAGGCTCGATGGTCTCTTTTTTTTCTCGAGATTTAATTATCTCATATCTTACATTCCGGGCTCAAAGAATCAAAAGGCAGATGCACTTTCACGTCAATTCCTGTTTGAGGACAATTCCGAAGTTATCTCCGAAATAATCTTACCCTCCAAATATATAATTTTGGCTAACTCTTTTGACATCCTGGATCAGGTCATGGCAGCACAATCTAACCTCCCGAGGGGCCTTAAGGTGCCGATCGGCCGTATGTATGCAGCTCCTCGCTTCCGTAAGAAAATTCTTGAGTGGGGTCATTCTTCTTGGTCGGTCGGTCATCCAGGCATTAGCAGAACTTCTGACCTCATTGGTCGTACATTTTGGTGGCCAACCATGTTGCAGGACATTTCGGAGTATGTAAAGACCTGCCCAATCTGCGCCCAGGTTAAGACCGCTCGTAAAAAGCCGTACGGTCTTCTACAAACCCTCCCTATACCTGAACGCCCATGGAGTCATCTCTCCATGGACTTTGTGGTGGAACTTCCAATCTCTAAAGGGATGAACACCATTTTGGTTGTCGTGGATCGTTTTTCCAAACAGGCCCATTTCATCCCTCTCAAAGGCCTGCCCAATTCCGCCACCCTGGCAGATGTTTTTGTTAAGGAAATATTCCGCCTTCACGGAGTACCTCTTTCCATCGTATCCGATCGAGGTACACAATTCGTCTCAAAATTTTGGCGGGCCTTCGCTCACAGGATGGATATCACCCTCCATTTTTCTTCCGGGTATTATCCCCAAACTAATGGGCAGACTGAGAGAACGAACCAGACTCTGGAGCAATACCTCCGATGCTTCATCGCAGACAGCCAAGACAATTGGGTAGATTTACTTCCGTGGGCAAAGTTCTCCCATAACTCTTTAAAGAACAGATCCACGTTGAAATCCCCTTTTTTCATTAATTATGGTTTTCACCCGGGTCAGCTGCCCATCACCCCAGTTCCTTCCGGGGTTCCAGCGGCCGATGACCGAATCAAGGATCTTCAGGAATCCTGGAAGAGGATTGAGAAAGGCAACCCACAGACAAAAGGCACAGGCAGATCTTCATCGCCGTCAGGCATCAGTCTTCAAACCAGGGGATAAGGTCTGGCTCTCCTCCAAGAACATTAGACTGAAGATTCCAAGCCACAAGCTGGCTCCCAGGTTCTTGGGTCCATTCTCAGTAATAGAACGGATCAATCCGGTGGCATATCCCGCGCGGCGCACCCCCCGAGACTTTACCTGTCTCTGCGCCAGCTCTGCCTTCTCGCCGCCGTGGGTGGGATCTCCCTTCTCCTCCGCTCCCCACGGCGGCTACTGAACCCGCGCATGCACGCGCACGGCCGGGGAACCTTACGTCCTCCCTCAAGAGGAGTTCCTGCCCCCAGCTGGGGCCGCGCGCGTCTCTCCCATGCGGCACACACGCCTGATGTGCGTGCACCGCCCACAAGCTGCACATTCAACACAGCTGTGGTAAGTTTCTCACTACCTATTACTATCTTCCCTGGGGCCACTCCCTTGTTACTCCCCCTCTTCCTATTGGTCCTTCCTCCTATTTATACCTTGCTCAGCCATTCATTTTTGGCTGAGCATAGCTTTGTATGACCTGTATTTACCACGGTCATGCCTGCCTCAGTTCCTGTCTCTTTGTCTCTTTAGTGATCCCTTGCGTACCGAACCTGCCTGGCTGTGGATCCGCTCTCGTCTCCTGCCCTTGGCTTGTATCCTGACCTCCTGGACTTCTCGACCCCTTCACCTCGGTTTGCGGATTCCTACCTACCTCCCGGCTCTGGATCCCAGGCTCTCGGTACCACTTATCTTCTGGAATCTCCCTTCTCGTCTGGCGAGTATCTTACTTTATCTTATACTCCCAGACGGTTCCAGACGCCTATTTTCCACTTTCCAGGCGTGTCCCCGTAGATGTGGGCGCAGTTTGTTACCCATCTCACCTCAGTTTCGGGGTCCCTCCTTGTCCGTGGTGAGCACAGCGTAACATTCAGCCCTACTAGTGCGGATCAGCTTTTTATTGCCTGCCCTGCCTGGCAGTACCCATGATAAGGGCTCGTCCGGTTCAACTGGGTCCCTAAATATGGCCGACCCTCGGGGATTCACTACCCCTGTGTGTATGTCGTGCCACCGTAGGCGAAGCTCCTCTAATCGTTCTTCCTCTGTGTACTCCCCTACGCCCCACCAGTAATCCACGATTCCTTCCCTCCTCAATATGAACCGCGTACAGTCCAACCAGGTCTCATACCCCTCAAACTTGGGCGCCCACCACCGGGTTTCTATCTCCCTGACGCTCTCTAGTACCGCTACTGTACCCTCACTGTCTTCTGGCTCTCCCCCAGACGATATCCCTGAAGTACCGGTAGATCTGGAATCCGACCCTAAGCTTTTAGGCCTACATTTTACATCCATCATACTGTTGCTCCCACTAGTACAAGACGACTCCTTTCTCATATGCATTTCCCTCCCCGATCCCTCATCGGAGGTAAAGCAATCCCTCCAGTCCAGGTTTTCCCCAGTCCGTTCCTCGGAAGTGGCCCGTGACTCCCCAGACAACCCTTGGCTCGATTGGGACCCAGATAAGGAAGTGACAGGGGCAGGGGTCTTAACTACGGCCGGGGGTTGGGCATAAGGAAACGCTATCAGCCGACGCGGGGCTAAGACCGCAGCTTTTCGCTACCTTGACCGGTACCATCGGACTGGCATTCCGGCTCACCCGTCTCCTTGTTCCCAGGCTTCCGCAGGGCCTGCCAGCTCTTCCTGGACCCAGGCGACCAGGTGCAGCACGGCGGTCGCGAGGACGCGGCCATCTTCCATCCGGCTCCGCTGTGTCCGCCGGAAGTGATGTCATCAATCTCGCGGGACTCACTGCCGCCATCTTGGGTTGGGCTCCCCACCGGAACCTCTTCCTCCACAACGACATCCACCGCCGGAAGTGAAGTTTCAGCTCTCCTTTCCGCTCGGGCCTGGGCTAGGCCTTCCTCTGCCGTTGCCACCATCGGCGCCTGTGGAGGGTAAGGGTGTATCTCACCACTCCGTCGGCTCGGGATGGGGTCTTCTCCGCTGCCCGCGTTGCAAGTAACCACGGCCGTGGGACTCCGCTGCTCCGGTTGTCTCCGCACAGGCGACCTCGGCCCCTCAAGACTCCACTCCGTAGCGACACAGGTCGCTGGTTCTTTTGCAGCACCGCTGTAGTGGTCCGCCGGTAGGCGCATCACCACCGACGTCCGGGTCGCTTGCTCCTCGTCCGAAGATCCGAACTCCAACTCTGGAAGTGGCACACCAGTAGGGGACCGACGGTGTGGTTCCAGGTTCTCACCGCGGTTGCTGGCCCCTTTCTCTCTAGGCTCCGACGCTATCATCAGGAGCGATCCCCATTCTCCGGGATCAGCTTGCTCCTCCTTGACTTTAGGCGAGGCTTCAGCCGTCAGCTTGGCTGTTTCCGCTCCCGCCTCCACAGTCTGTCCCGGCACAAAGGGCTGCACGGCCCATAGGTAGTGGATGCCACATTGGGGGCACCTAGCCGTTGTGCTGGCTACGCCACCCGGCAGTCGGCACTGCATGCACAGGTACTTTATCGTTTCGGTGTCACCCGCCTTGAGCACCAGGAAGCCCCCTGGTAACGAGTAGAGGTGAGCTGAGATGTCCATCTCTTTTTCCTTTCCGCTGAGAGCGCCGATTACAGGGGACACTTTCTGTAGTGGTCTTGCCTGTTCACCAGCTCCTCGCAACTAAAGGGCAGGGGTCGGTTTGGTAACTCCTCCCTCAGCCAGCTCCACTCTCATTTGGCAAACTTAGAAACCACTCCCCCGGGTAGATATTAAGGGAGGGTCCCACAGATTCACTGGGTGACCCAGCACTGGCTCTGAGCCTGTTACAGTCCAGGAAGGCGCGGCCACAGCTTTCGCACCATACCCCCCAGCAGGGTGGGGTTCTTTGCTTGGCGCCAATCCCGGCCAACTCCTTGCAATTCTAGCATCTGCAGAATTTCCTGCACTCGGCCCACGCGGTCTCCCAGAGAAGCGGGAGCCGCCATCTTGATTTGAACGGCCATTCACATAAGCAACTGAGGTAGATTTTTGGTTATAGCTCACCATCTGGCAAGCAGATTCTCCGTTTTCTCCGCACACAACCACAATGTCCTCAACACTGTCCTCCAGGGTAGCACCCCGAGGTCCTAAGCATAACCAAAACGGTGCGGCCACCGCCTTAGCGCCATTCCACAACATGCTGGCAAAAGTCCCTTCTGCCGCCCTTGTCTCCGTGGCATACACACCACGTGCGCTTCCTCCATCAGCCGCGGTCCGCCATTTTGGACTCTCCGCACCGCGCGGCTCTTCCACTTTTGCGGTCACCATCTTCAATTTGTAGTTACGGTTATCGCACATGGAGCTCCTCTCTGCGGGGCAGCTGCCATTCCGATGCAACAATGAATGCAACGATGCACCACCTACGTGTATCTAATGTACGTCTGACTCATGTTGCACTACCTCAGGCTAGGCTCACTCTCTGTGTGTATGCTGTGTCCACCTCCCTCCAGTCTGTGCTTCGCGGTAAGTGTCCTGGCTCCTGGCTAGAGTACTCTGGCTTCTCCCATGCAGTACTAGGGCGTCTGCCTACTGTTAGCCAGCCTAGCGCAGACCCTCTCCAGAATTCCTGACCAAGTTAACAGGCTATTCCTTTAGGCATCCTACCAACTAGCTGCCTCAAGGTGACTAGAACAGCTATAGCCCTGTCTCCAGACCCACTTAACTCCACTCAGGATCCTAGGTTGTGCTTTGCGAGCTGACAAATCCATCACGCTCCTGACTACCCCATGGCTCCGTCTCCATCCACAGCACTGACTGGCAGCATACACTCTCCCTGTTTCCTAGTGTGCCTAGCAAAAGCCTGTCCTGTTGATAGGTCTCTCAGCAGCGCCTCCATAAATGTAATGGTTTTACGGGCCCCCACCCAATCTCACATTGGCCCCTGTGGTCTACTGGCCCCATTACATGTATGTATAGTGTGTGGTGCACCTGCTGGCTTACAAGACTCCTGAGTCTCCCGCTTAGTTGGTATGGGGATATCAGCACGACAGGCATCTGAGGTAGTGTGATCAGAGTCTTACTCACATCTGATGCAGCGCCTCCACCTCATCAGGATCTCTGCGGCCGCAGGGGGATGTGTCTGATGAGGACCTCCTCTGTGGTGCCTCCTTCTGTGTAATGACTCCACACATACACAGCAAGGGTCTTGTGAAACTGGGCATCTTTATTGCACGTTCAGGCAGACTGCCCCTCCTCTCAGAAGTTCCTTCCCTCTCAATGGAGTTGGATCACCTCTCCCCACAGGGAGATCACCACCTGTGTCAGGTCCCTGATCACCGTGTAGATAACTATTAATTATATCTGACAGCATTAACTGCTGCAGACCTTCAGAACTGAATCATAACTGATTAACACTTATTAACACTCTCCAACAACCAACCAACTTTAGGCAGTGCTGTGTCTTATATAGACTCAGAAAACAGCCACACCTCTTGTGACACTAACGGTGGGCACATGATTGATGCTTGCAATCCTGCATACTTACCAGGTTTACTGCCAGCATGAGAAAAAACTGTATACCATTTTTATACCTGGCTACACTCTCAATGAGGACACAGATAGCCACATTGACAACAAAGTGTCACATATAAAGTGTCTGTGGAGTTAATTTTGGAGTTGAAATTGAAGGTGAAGATTACTGGAAGATCTGGACTCTGCACTTCAACAACAACTCTGCAGCTGTGAGAACTTAATGCTCTGATAGTTTGTATCCTATCCTTTAATACCTTGTTTAGTCTCTCCTCCTGCATCTCACTATGCCCTAACTATTGCTTTTTCTGTTTACCGTTTCATCACTGCTTTGTAAACTTTTCTGTTCTGTCCAACATCCCCACTCCCCTCCTATCCACATTTCTTCATCTCTCCTCCCTCCCACCTATGCCTGTGCCCATACACTGCACCATTATTTATACACCTCTCTCCCAACAACTTGTTTACCCCTCAATAAAATGCACCAACACAAATCCTCTATTCACACCCTCTATCTACTCCTTCCCGCTGCACGGGATATCTCTCCTAATCCTGGACCCAGCTATATACACATCTGCTCTCACCCACGCCTCCCTGCTACCTCTTCATCTGCTAATGGTGTTAACCTATCTAGTGACTAACCATAAAACTCGCCCGCAAATCAAGCATCTCAATAGCCTGCACTCATACCCCACTCACACCCAGGGCCATCTTAATAGCATTATAGGCCCCCGGGCAAAGCAGTGCACTGGGCCCTGCCAACTCTCCGCTACAAGTCATAATTTTTCTCGTTCTACCGAGTTAGAGGGAGATTTGAATGTTGAGGCGGGTGATCAGAAAATTAGTGTTAAATTCTGGTCTGTGCATAGATTAGTACACAGATAGACAGACAGAGCCCCTATTGATAGCACTCTATTCCAATGTGATATGGTGAGTTTTTAAAATAACTTTATTAATTGACAATGACGTTAAAATATTGGGGTTTAAAACGATGATTAAATATACCAAGTGTTACTGTCTCTAATGGATAAGTGTGTCCAGAAGAGTGTACATTAATGGGTTAATGTCCAGTGTTTGGATAGTTCACTGGCCCTAGTATTCCTCGTATAGAGTGAACAGACTAGAGTGCTTGTTGATTGTCAGCAGTTAGGGCCACACATGTAGTGCCCCAGTATTGTGATACTAGTTAGTGCTCTTTACTGTAGGACCTATGCTATGCTGCTATTTTGCAGCTAAAAGCATATTAAAGATTGTGTGTAAACAGATCTTGGTCAAAGTGCACTCTGTTGATGTATTACTGTCACCTCCCTGTACAGTGGGTAGTATATTAGGGTAGGTGTGTAGTACTTAGTACATATACATCCAAAGTGTATTATTCCTGGGGTGTACAGAAATCTAGTATGTAGGATTATATACTGGTTTATAAAGTGGCACTGCTATTACTCTAATCTAGGTAGATGGCAAGTGAATAGCTGAGTACATGAATTCGGGCAAGCTCACGTGCACGCGGAGGAGACCGAATTCATGTACACTGACTCAGAGTAACTGAGAGAGTCAGCGTGGCTCCACCAGTGCACAGTACAGGACTATTAGGGTCCCAATGGATTCATTAGTCACACACCACTAAAGGCAACAAAGTATCTGGCGAAACACAGTATCATTAAACTATCTAAGGCAGCCTGTATGCTATTTCCCTGACACAGCGTCAAGCTCATAGGGTACAACTTATACATATAGCACAACGGCAACCTAACCAGCAATTAACCTCTGGAGTGCCAGTACACTACCACACATGAAGAGCACTGCACCAAATGGGGACAGGTCTCTCAACTGACCGATATACATACCCCAAAAGGAACAGTACTCAGCTATTCACTTGCCATCTACCTAGATTAGAGTAATAGCAGTGCCACTTTATAAACCAGTATATAATCCTACATACTAGATTTCAGTACACCCCAGGCATAATACACTTGGGATGTATATGTACTAAGTACTACACACCTACCCTAATATACTACCCACTGTACAGGGAGGTGACAGTAATACTGTACATCAACAGAGTGCACTTTGACCAAGATCTGTTTACACACAATCTTTAATATGCTTTTAGCTGCAAAATAGCAGCATAGCATAGGTCCTAAAGTAAAGAGCACTAACTAGTATCACAATACTGGGGCACTACATGTGTGGCCCTAACTGCTGACAATCAACAAGCACTCTAGTCTGTTCACTCTATACGAGGAATACTAGGGCCAGTGAACTATCCAAACACTGGACATTAACCCATTAATGTACACTCTTCTGGACACACTTATCCATTAGAGACAGTAACACTTGGTATATTTAATCATCGTTTTAAACCCCAATATTTTAACGTCATTGTCAATTAATAAAGTTATTTTAAAAACTCACCATATCACATTGGAATAGAGTGCTATCAATAGGGGCTCTGTCTGTCTATCTGTGTACCAAGTTACATGCCCCTAGCAGCACCATTCCCCTAGCCACATATTCAAGTTGCAGCGGGGGTACACCATAAGTTTCTGTGCATAGATTAGCATGGGGCCCCTATGCTCGTGGGGCCCCCGGGCAACTGCCCAGTGTGCCCATGTGTTAACACGGCACTGCCCACACCCACAGTCGCTCCTACCAACCATTGTGGCCAACCACTGCCATCCTCTGCATTTACAGTATCCCCTTACCTGCTGTCTCTGTCAGTCTCCCATCATACCACTTAGATTGTAAACTCTTCGGGGCAGGGATTTCCTTTCCTATTGTCTGATTTTGCTGCGCTTATTGTATTATAATTTCCCGTACTTTATTCTTTGTGAAGTGCTGAGTACACTTTTGGCGCTAAATAAATAAAGATATACATACATATAACCAATGGGCACCATACTACCCACCCCCTCTACCCCCAACAACCCCCCAACACACACACAGTAATCGGCAAAAGCTCTATTAGCCAAGAACGCTTTTGTCCATTTAAAATCAATCAATAGCCACACTATAGTAAATAAAAGTTGCATTTACCCCTGCCAGGATGAAGGCCATCTTCAGTCTCATCCCCATCTTCAGTGGCACCAACATTTATATTAAAACACTACTGCCCAGTAACCCCGTAATTACCTTAGTGGGTAGTAACCGTTATGTTAATCAAGGGGTTAACCACACACCCCCCTTGCTACTCACCCGGGAGGCGTAACCACCCTCCATGGGTATAACTACCCCCATGAACAATCCTCTCTGTCCCCATCACCATACACACACAAATGGGCAACAGCCCTAATAGCCAAATATGGCTGATAGCGTTTTTGACCATTTGTGATAGCAAATTAATAAAATAAATACACATAACCATACAATAAAAACAAACACTAGCCAAGAAATCCATTTACTTTCACTGTGGCTACCTATGCCCTCAATGGGCTCCCTGTAGTCAATCAATATGTACTGTATCTTACCCTTGCTGGGTTGAAGGCTTATCCTCCTCATCAAACTGGGCACCAATTCTCTCGGCTCACGAAGCAATGATCCTCAGCTTGAAGTTCAGCTTGATGCACAGAAGTCCACGATCCTCCGCTGCTTGAAGAGGAGTCACTGTTGAGTAGATATTCTTTTCTTCTGTTCAACAGGTCCAGCAAATGTTGATACGCTGTCTTATTTGACAGATACATTGTACATCCACCAATCTGATTGGTGGATGTACCATGTGATAAGGCATCAAATTTGGCAGGGAATGACTTCTCTACCAAACTTGATGGAATCACATGGTACATCCACCAATCCGATTGGTGGATGTACCATGAGATTGTGATGCCTTCCGTTTTTGGGCAATGTGATGTCACCTTAAAGGGAGGGAAGCATATGGTACCTGATTGGTTGTCCTTCCCTCCCTTTAAGGCGACATCACATCACCCCAAAAAGTTAATGTGAAAATTGAAAGCAAATATAGTACAGCACAATGCCAATCAATTCCTCAAACACATGTACGAGTCAAAAAAGAAAGTCACGAAAACGCCACATGATGCACTTGGAATAGCCCAATCCCCTAGACCATAGGGTGAAAAAATGGGGGAATTGGCATGATATGCATGTGTCCAACAAGAATGTATATGTCCGTTGTAGCACTACGTGAGCTGATATTTAAAGAGGCTGAAGTAATATGTCATCCCAACGATGGGAATCCCAAGTCACATAAGGAGCAGTATGAATAAAGAGATGATTCTCAGCAAATGTGAAGGAAAAGTCCCAGACAATAGCATTGCAATAGGGAAACCAAACAGGATATGCGGTGCAGGAAGTCACCAAACCAGCGGATCAGGTCTTCCACAAGTAAGTCGTCCTATAACGTGGTGAGGAAGGGGTCCCGGAATTTTCCTCTGTATCATCCATTGATGGGGTCATACTTTTCGCTTATATACATTGCAGTTTGGTTAATGTGTCCATCCATGCAGCTAGATTGTTCATGTACTATTGCCAGATGGATCACTAGAGGTTCTTGAGGGGACCTGTGTTTTTAAACTGTCCTACTGTAGTGCCGACGAGTATTCTAAAACAAATCTGGGGCAATCACCAACAAGACCCAGGTACATGCTGGGTACATGCTGGGTACATGCTGGGTACATGCAACATTTCAGTGACATTTCTGCAGACAGACTAATGGCCCATCGGATTAACAGCGGGGGTCCCTGGCAGTCCCATTAAAACTGAATAGGACTGCCAGGGACCCCTGCTGTGTTAATCCGATGGCACTTCCAGGATTAGGAGGGAGCATATTCGGCAGGAATCCACCCCAAACAAAGAGAAAAACAATATAGTGCACCTCTGGGTATGCAATGTGACAGGAACAATTTGCAAAGTCTTGGCTCATATAGAGAGCCTACTTACAGACTGATAGATGTAAAACAGCAGTGAGTATAGGTGGTATCAGCCGATCTGAAATCCAATCTTGGAGACAGACAAATGAGAGCCAATAGTGCAGACCAATTAAAAGTTTTATCATACATAAAACAAGGAACAGTAATGTACTCACATTCTGTACCAAAAATACAGGAACATAAGGTAGAGTGTAATTTTGATACTGCCAAGAAGATGGGTAGTAGCAGCCGTCTCCATCAGTCAAATCCTCCTGCAGCACGATCGCTTCTGATGGCGTCTGATGTCACATCCGCCGAAGTCACTGTCTCTTCCGGGTTCTCGGGGGAAAAGGGCAGATGCGGCGATGGCTGATCCTCTCGGCGTCACGTCGCACTCTGTTAGCTCAACGCGTTTCGCTGATTGAAATCAGCTTAATCAGGAGCACAATATCTGATGGGCCATTAGTCTCTGCAGAAATGTCACTGAAATGTTGCAGCATTTACCTGGATCCTGTTGGTGATAGCCCCAGATTTTCCAAGGCAAGTTTAAGGCAAGTTTTAGAATACTCGTCGGCGCACCTGTATGTATATAATTGTCTCTAATAATTGTTGCTTATTTTTTTGGTAACCCAAGCTTTTTTGGGAATTTTTTCTTTCTCAATATATATTTGGTATTACTTTCCCTATAGCACCACCAGTTGCGTTATTTAATTGCTTTATTTCTAGGGGGTTTGGGTACCCTTTATTTAGTGGTTTGTTTGTATCTTGTGTGTGTGTGTATGTGTGTGTGTGTGTGTATGTATGTATACATACATACGCACGCAAATGAATCCCAGCAAGACCAAAGTTCAAATATGTCAACTCTGCAAAGATCAAAATAAATGGGATAGACCTAGTAGGTGTTGAAAGCTACGTTTACCTTGATCAGCAAATAACAATGGATGGGAACCTTTTGAGTGAAATCAATAGGAGAATATACAGCTGAACACCATTATAACGCTGTGTTTGGGGTCCACATAATGCGACCGCGTTATAACGGGGATCATGGGAAAAAATGGCCGTCGTGATCAATGGTTCCGCGTCTGCAGTATCCCCATGCAGGACTTACCGGAGCAGGGTGCTGGGGATCCAACACCATGGGTCAGCCATTTTAGCAATAAAGCTGGATGTTTATAAAAAAAAAAAAAAACACCAGCAATTTTTGAGTTTAGGGAGGGAGGGGTTGACTACCCAAAGGTTTCCTAGTGCAAAGACATCTTCCAAAATACTCCTTATTTGATGCGGTTTGCTTTTGCCTGCTCACAGTCACAGGAAGTGCACGTGTTACACACCATATAAAGTTTTTCAATCTGGGGTCCTCAGAAGATGTCCTAATGTAAGAATGTGCTTATCAAGTGCTCATTAACCCTTTCAGTGGCAGAAAATACTGCAGCCTATTGTATGTTGCTTTGCTATGTGCAGCTCATGTTTAAGACCTTCCTTACTGTGTACCATTAATCTGTAGCAAGCCATAACAAGTTTTACTCATTATACAGTAGAGGTTAGTGCTCAAGGGATCAAAAATGGCTGTGACATTCAAAATGGTAAAGAATAATCAGATGTGGAAGATTTGTTATTTTTTTTTAAAAGCAAAGACTTGCTTTGTTTCTTTGCCACAGATGATAACTCCCTAGACTGAGAAATCTGAAATCTAGTAAGTGTTTTTGAAAGTCTATTTTTGTTTGTAGTTAATTTTTTACATGTACCTGTAACAGGGAACTTATCCCTATTCAGAATATGCCACTAATCCAGCAGTGTGTTGGTTAATTGGATCCAGCAGTTAACCAACTTCACCTGGCTGATTAGAGGTTTGTTAGAAAAAGCCTGTTCCCAGAAACAGGAGGGAGATTTTCCTAAGTACACAATGGTGCTGACAAGAGGAAAGAGGTCTTGAGCAGAAAGGCTCTGCTGAGATCAAGACACCCCAGAGACCTATATTCCTGGACACAGGGGCCCCAGTAACCTACCAGAGACTGACATGAAGGGCCACCTGCTTTAAGGTATCTCTTGAGACTTTGGGGAATAGGGTGGTAATGGGATTATCCCTCCAGCCCTGGAGAAAGGGACTGGGGAAGTAAGTTAGCCCTTAAACAGGGATAGGCGGTTGTTGTTTTCATATGTTTTGCTGTGTTAAAAGGGACAGGCGCAATAAAGCCTTATTTTAATTTCACCTTAAAAACAGTCTCCATTGCATACCTCTGCACACATCTCTTACAGTACCCTGTTAGAACTTCACTAGATAAGGTGACCAAACGTCCCGGTGTTTTAAGTGACTATCTCGGTGTTCCGACAGTTTATATATTTTGCAGATAGAAGCGGGCTGCAGCTAGCAATGCCTCCTCCGACCATTAGGTGGTGTTTTGCCTGGTTGCAGTGTGCTCTCACTTAGAAGGCAAAAAGTTGTGTGTGTGTGTGTGTGTGTGTGTGTGTGTGTGTGTGTGTGTGTGTGTGTGTGTGTCTCCGTGTGTCTCCGTGTGTGTCTGTTACCAATAAAGCTGGATGTTAAAAAAAAAAATACCCAGCTGACGTCATTTGCGCAGCGCCGCTTGAAGAGCTGGGTTGCGTTCTCAGCCTGCATGGCGGTGCCAGGGAAAAAAAAGGTAGGAGATATTCAGGAGCCCGCTCAGACCGCGTTATAAGTGGATCTGCATTTTAGCGGATCGCGCTATAACGGGGTTGAGCTGTATATTTATTTATTTTACCCTATCTGGAGGGGCCAGTAGTGAGGCATTTCGATTATGTTAATCTTGTCTGTTTACAAGTTATATCACAACTTTGATGAGGGGCCCCAATGATTTAGAATCCCCCTTTTGGTCTTGTCTGGAAAGAAGTAAAGGAGTATCACAGAGTTGACGAGCCTGTCAAGATAATCTTTTAAATAACAACGTATTTCGCAGTCATTGTCATTGATGTTTTAAACTCTTTCAGGAGTTTTTGTTTGCTGGACTTTCTGGTATCAACAAAGCTTAATACTAATTTGGCCAGAACAAATCCACAGAGTGGATGGTGATCATCAATAGGTGCAAACTTACAAAGTCATTTAATCATAACACTGACTGGAGGTATCCCTGGGTTCCAACTAAATAATTATGTTTGGAATTAACTTTTATTAATTTGGAAATGGATTGAATTATTACAAGATGTGCACTTTCAGTCATTTTTGTATTCAATCCATGTGTCCTGTAGGCATAGATAGTCCAACATGTATGCTGTTGTAGTTCCTCAGGCCATAACAAGTATTTATTTTCCCTGGGCAAGTTCACAAAACAACATGTGAACACATTACTGCTTTTGAACGATCAATCGTTTTACAGAGTACAAAATCTCGTCATGTACTTATATGATCTTTCAACAAATCATAATCATCTGGGACTTTAATTAAGGATTGTGTGCAAAACCCTGAATTAGTCATCCCATTCCTTTATTCTCAGGCATAAGTGACATTTACAAGGAGACGGGATGACTCATACTGTACCTTTGAGAAATCTACTGAAGCTTTTTAAAAAGGAACATAGCAAGAATCACAGAATGTTATGTGATGCCTTTTCATTTCCTTAGCATCATTCAGTTTAGATTATCTACAGTAGTTTTCATCAAAGGGCTTGTAACCCAATGGTGTCTGTTATCGTCCACAAGGTCATATATTATCTAGTCAATTCTAACTCAAAAACACCAACATCGTGACACTCGAAACGCAAGCACGTTCAACCCTTTCATCGGTAAAATTCAGAACTCATGTAGTAATGCATAAAACCAGTCACATTTTTCTCATTATTTCATATAAAAATAATTAGAAATGAAACACCATGAAACATTGACCCAGATAGAGGAGGGTAATGTGTTGGATGCAGACTAGACAGGAAAAAAGGCCTTTGTAAAATAAAAGAACAAACGTCTAAGAAAAGTGATATCTTTAATGGATAACTGATGTTTACAAACAGTGAGCTCTCAGGACTGCTTCAGACAATTTTTTTTTTTTTTTTTTTAAGAAACTGAAATAACATGGCCTATTTATACAGTGCAATGCTTACATAATAGTAAGACTGGAAATACAGATGTTACTTGATGTAATGCAAAGGTATGTAAAAGTATAGGCAAGACAAGACAATACATGTAAACTGGCCAGGAATAAGAGTGAATGTGTGAGTGAAGGGTGAATACCTGTGTTATAGGTAGAGAGCAGGAAGTCTGTATATTGGGATATTTCATTACATAGCACATTTGCAGTGAAGTAAAGAAAGTAAGTGGTATACAGAATAATGAGACTCCTTGCCATGTACAATACTGTAAGTAAAATGTTTGCCTGAGTTTATGCTTCCATGTTATTCTCTCATGTTTTTAAATTTCCCTTAGCAATTGTTACTTTCATGTCCTTGATATCAAGACTGGGGCTACAGATGTGTTCCCCTCAGGTGTAGCTGTGTCTTCCTGATTGGTGGCGTGAAGATGCATGTTCATTCTTTTTCTTACTGTTTGTCCTGTTTTACCTATATAAAATCTGCCATTAGGGCATTTTTTGCTGAAGCACAGGTGAAAGAGTCCAGAATGTAATACTCATGATCTGTGGTAACGTTATCCTGTCTGCAGTTACACTATGTATGCAATCTTATACGTTGATAGGGAAATATGCCACAACCTTTGGGCTGTGATAAGGTGCACCTGACGATAATATTCAAAGGCAAGGATGCAATAAACTCCCAGAGAGTTTACATGTCATTTAAACACAATGACCCAGATCCTAAGAACTCAGTCAACTCAGGGCTCATAGTGTTCTGTTATCAAAATCCATAACAGACATTATGATCCCTGAGGTTATCACGAATCCAACAACAGCTGTTAGTGATCTCATTAGCATAGACTTAATGCAATGTGAAGTTAGCCCTGCCTTGCGTTAGCTTCATATAACATGGCGTTATGCTAGTCTTGCCCAAAGGTGACGTTACTTTCATACAGACCCTGTATAGGTGTTTCATTAAAGTAAAAAAAAAAAGAAGACAAGAGAGGGAAAGAAGCATGTAAATAACAATATGATAGTTAAATCATACCTAACTGTGGTCTTACATTCATCCTGTAAAATAACTATTTTAGGGTCTGGATGTGAATAATGCCAAGTGTAGCTATGTCCCAACGCAGGGGTGCGCAAACTTTTTTTTTTGTGCCCCCTGCCTGCTCTCCCACCCTGCTCGCCCCCTCCCTCTTACATTCTCTGCAGCATCGGTGGCATCATTTGACGTCACAACGGCATGTGATGTTGCGTTGCCATGGCAACTTGTTGCCATTTGACGCTGCGTTGTCATGGCGATGTGTCACCAGAAGCCGCCAGAGTGTAGGTAAGAGGCAGTTGGAGGCTCGTACGCTCCCCGGCATTTTATTTAAATGTTGTGGGCAAGAGTGCGGGGCCTTTGTAAGTGCTACGCGCCCCCCCCCCCCCCAGAAAATTTCACGCTCTCCAGTTTGTGTACCCCTGACCTAATGAACATTAAATACCTGCGTTAACTATAGCCCCGGTATCCCTCAGGGGATTGTCACATGCTGCGGCTTAGTCAATAGGGCGGCTGCATTTGCAATTAAGGCCTTTTCAGTGCAAGGGAGCCTGCGCTGGCAGTTTTGAATAGGGACAGTTAAGAGAGGCTGCAGTTACATGTTGCTAGGCAACCAGTAAAGCTGTGAGAGATGACAGTTAAAACAGTTTTTGAAGAGGGGCAGTTAGAGCAGGGAGCTGGTGAGTGAGGGTGCAGGGGAGCAGTAGCCCCTTGCACTAGGCCAGATAACCCCCAAAGGCCCCAAATAACGGTTACCCTTGCCCCAGTTTGTTGGTTGCTTCAGGGACAGGCCTTAGAGAAGGAGATCTGCCCCTTTAGCTATTTGGTTAAGTAAAGATACACTCTTTGGCGCGCAGCCTGATTTCTGGGTCTTGGCTCAGACCCCTCTATATATAAAGACTATCTTACCAGAGACTAATATATATATAGACTATCTTCACGGAGGCCATATTATACATATATATTTAGGCACTGTACCGTGTATGAGTCTCACTAGATGTGCTAAAAACTGAGCTTTGTCTGTGTTTTATGTTATGTCTCTGGTTTTAAATATATATTGCCATGCTCAGTAGAACTCCTCTGTGACACTCATATGCTTATATATATGTTGTGGTTATTTTGGGGGTTCAATAGGAGCTTGTTAGGTGTCTAGTATGTTTTACAATTGTTGGTCAGCTAGTCATGGCTGATTGGAGGGTGGCAACCTCCTACCTAATTGTAGCTCACCCCCTCCCACATTTAAATGGTTAAGGGCTCACTCCATAGCATCTTCCACTCAGGGGAACTTGCGTGCTTGCAGTATGGTTGTGACAACTCTAATACAGAGTGCTTTTCCTGGTAATGTACAGGTTAATAAAAGCTTCAATCAGACTTAGAACTTTGCAGCTAATATTGACAGATTTACTATAAATCATTCTTCCTGTTATTACACAGGTTATTAAGAATTTATATTAGCGTTAGGGACTAGCACTCCTCTGTGACACTCATGTGCTTATATATATATGTTGTGGTTATTTGGGGGGTTCAATAGGAGCTTGTTAGGTGTCTAGTATGTTTTACAATTGTTGGTCAGCTAGTCATGGCTGATTGGAGGGTGGCAACCTCCTACCTAATTGTAGCTCACCCCCTCCCACATTTAAATGGTTAAGGGCTCACTCCATAGCATCTTCCACTCAGGGGAACTTGCCTGCTTGCAGTGTGATTGTGACAAATCTAATACAGAGTGCTTTTCCTGGTAATGTACAGGTTAATAAAAGCTTCAATCAGACTTAGAACTTTGCAGCTAATATTGACAGATTTACTATAAATCATTCTTCCTGTTATTACACAGGTTATTAAGAATTTATTAGCGTTAGGGACCCCTGATATGTGGTCTGCCGTGCCGTTGGCTCAGGGGCTTACAACAATTTTGGCCAAAAATGTCAAACTAAAAGACCATTCACTTATTAGATATTTATACATATATATTTAGGCACTGTACCGTGTATGAGTCTCACTAGATGTGCTAAAAACTGAGCTTTGTCTGTGTTTTATGTTATGTCTCTGGTTTTAAATATCTTACCAGAGACTAATATATATATATAGACTATCTTCACGGAGGCCACGCCAAGCAGTGACTGCGGCCTGCCGGCTGCAGACGGATCCCCACCAAGGTACAGACGGTGCAGAGCCGCGGTGATATTATCCACGCTGGAATTCACCCCACGCATAGGAGGACATCACGTCGGATCAGGCGGATCCAAACCCAGTGGTATAGCGGCACCCGTGGCTGGAGCCCCGGGCAGGTACCTTTAGTAGTGCACTAACACTTCAAGGGATAGCACTATCTCCAACACACGTTGGTGTGTGTGGACATAAAGGGACATCAGGGGATTGGTGCCCAGCACCCAAGTACTTTGGAGGAGGGAATATTTATGGTGATGTGTGCACCCTGTGCACTTCTATGTGTATGGCTATATGCATTATTCTGTGTGGTACAGGTACCGAAGTTATTTGTATTAGCAATTGTAAACAGTTATTAGCATACACTGTGTGCGTGTCTTATTATTGTGGTTCCTGTAAGAGGACCAGCCCACTCAGGTGGGAGCCCTTACAGGTGGAGGCGCCGTGTTCAACGAATGATCAGGTAACCCCAGGCTCCCAGTGGCGGAGGTTCAGGCCTTCTGTGAGCCTATCAGGTAACGCACCACACCCGGTAACACAAGTGTATTTCCGCACATGGTCCCCATGTGCGATACGGGGGGGCAAAAGGTGTTACATAACTATAACAGAGGTCTGCGGATATGTGTTAATAGAAACACCACTTTTGCACATTATTAGCACTAACGTCCGTTATAGTTAGCCGTTATGGCTGAAAACAGCACTTAACACTTTGCTATTGAGCTTTGAAGATACCCGTTAGCACTTAACTTAAATTAGGACATCGTTAAGTCAATAACAGAGTTCCGTGGACCTGGGCCAAAAAGAGGAGAGAAGAGTTAAATATAGTGTAATATGTGGTTTTAGGTCTATATTACTGTAGTACACTCTTGAAGCAGATGTTGTAACAGAGCTGTAGGGCAGTTGGCGAGGAATGTACGAGATAGGAAAAGCCTGGTAGTGCAAACAGTGGGTGATTTCATACAGAGACGGGACCACAACCAAAATGCGAGGTTGCCCCTGGGAAGGACGCCTGCTGATGTGGTGCACGGGGTAACGCTCTCCACCCTGTCAAAAATGTTAGTGCTAAAAAGTAATACAAACATTCATAAAATATGGGCAGTGGATATTCAGAGTTGAGTGCAAATAGCCGCACGGCTATTCACAGTTGAGTGCAAATAGCTGCACGGCTATTCGCACTCAGTAGAACTTAACTGAGTGCGAATAGCCGAGCTGTTATGAACAGGTTTCTATGCCTTTATTAAACTCCCCTTCCTGCCTGGGGAAAGGTGCGCAACACAGTAGGGACTGGGACGGTTGGAACTGGGTGGGCGGGGCTTGATCACACAGGCGTGCGCTGTAGTAGTTACTGGGACCGCAGCCTTAGGAGCCGCTTACACATGCGTGCGGAGGCGTGTGTAAATGCAGGCAACAGACAAGGTTAAATATACGCGCTGAGGGGAGCGGAGGAGCGGTCACGTGACAGCAAACATCCAATGGGGATGAGGGACTAGACCCACCTCCCGCCACACCTTCGCCCCGCCCCCAAAGCGCGCTCACTGCCTCACCTGTCAGGCCACAAAAAAGCATCAGCTTCTGGAGGCGAGGCAAAGCAGGCGCTCGGCCCGAGGCACCATGCCCGAGTCCTTAGGCCTCGGGCATGGTCATCGCTTAGGCACTGACCGGTGCTGAGGCGCGCTGCTGCTCGGCACTGAGCCCCTACAGCCGTAATGAGAGCGGCTTTAGCAGGGGCTCACGCACGCCGGCGGAAGCGTGTCTTTTGTTTCTTAGCTTGCCGGAGCGCAGGGCCGGTCACGTGAACCCCCGTACTGCCGCCCCCCGCAGCATTGTTCCCCCATCCGCAGTACCGCCGCCACCACCCGCAAGCACCCTCACGCCGCGCCGCCCCCCCCCCTGCTGGTAAGTCTGATTTTTGGGTGTGTTTGGGTTATTTTTTTTATATATATTTTATTGCAGCTATTTTTTATATTATTACACATTCCTAGTGAGAGAGACAGAGATATATATATATATATATATATATATATATATATATATATATATATATATATATATATATATATATATATATATATATATATATATATCACGTGTGAGTGATACCCGTGGGAGTGGGGGGGGAGTGACACCCGGGGGCAGGGGGGGCAATACCCGGAGGGGGTGATACCCGGGGGCAGGGGGACTCAGCGGGAGAGGGAGAAGAAGAGAGTGGCTGGGCGGCTGTGCGAGGAGGAGGGCCAGTCGAGGCCACAGAAGCAAGCCAATGAGAGGCCGGACCACGTAGCAATCTGATTGGCCAGAGGCTGAGTGACAGACCAATCATATTGCCCCTAGAGACGGACATACAATGGTTTAAAATATATATATCTATATATCCGCCCTAGACCTACACCGAAATAAATAACCTATACTGCTTTCTTCCAGATCTGACTCAAGCTTCAGACGGGACACATTGGAACCCACCCTCCTCCCCCCCGTAACCCAGAACACAGGTAAGGAACGCCTCCCCTCCAATGTATAACATTGCGGGACTGAGGGTACCTGGACATTGAGGTACTGTGGATCAGGTAAGATCCCTTTGGTGATTGCTGCTTTAGACATAGGGAAGTGGGGGCATCAAGACACACACGTAACAAGGACTACTTGTAGTATAATGTAATACAATAATTATTTTTTTGTAAAAAATGAATGTTATTACTAGTAATTTATTCAATTTGTTTTATGTTAATTTATTTTTAGGGCGGGGAACGGTGGCGTGTAGATTTTTTGGGTTTGCCGAGTTGATTTTTGGTTTATATGTCGACATGTGTGTGTCTGTCTCACGTTGCCCGTGATTTAATTTTTCTGCTTTCCCTGTCTTTCTCTGCTCCTCCCTGTTGCTCCGCTCCCCCTGTATTTTATTAGTGTGGGTGTGGATGTGTGTGCATGTATTAGTGTGGGATGTGTTCCTTCCTCCATCAGCTTGTCACATTTCACTCTGCAGCATTCTTCCCTTCCCCCTCCCTCCCCTATTCTAACCTTGCTGGACAGTGGAGGGGATATGCTAAGGGTGGTCTGACTGGGTGGGTTTTATGTGTGTGTGTGGGTGGGTGGAGGTTTATAAATACACTAGCTGAGAGACCCGGCGTTGCCCGGGATGTATTTTTCCTGTTCCTCTCTCTCTTCCCCTGTCTCCCCCCTCTCTGTTTGTCCCCCGTTCACATCAATCCAGTCCCCCCCCTCCCTCCTTTACAGCTCCGTTCCCCCCCTTTACAGCTTCATGCAGTGTGTCCGTGCGCGCGTCAGTCAGTGTGCGTGCGCCCGTCAGTCAGGGTGTGTGTGCGTACGTCAGTCAGGGGGTGTGTGCGTGCGCGTGGCAGGCAGTCGGTGTGTGTGCACGTCAGTCACTCTGTGTGTGCGTCAGTAAGGGGTTGTGTGCCCCGCCCATGCCATACTCCTTCAACCAATCCCCCATTCAACTAATTATAGACTGGTGGGGAGGATGGGGGGACTAGGTGCTGGCGTTGGATAGGAGGTGATGGGTGAGCGCCAGGGGGGGCGCCGAATGCATAGCACACCACCAGGCAATAAGGGTGCAGGTGATTGGCTCTTTTGAGGCATGAGTGCAGGGGCTAGAACGGATGCCGGCAGGGGGGTGCGCGCATTTTTCCATGGGTTGCCAGTGATGGAACTGACCCGTGACATTGACTGCCACGAGGAGGACAGTGTGTCAGACTGTCTGGAGCTGCCCAGTCAGCTCTGTATGACAGTCTTCTTCTCTCACTCTCCTCTCCTTGTACCGCTCCTTCTCCCACTTTTTCTCTCTGTCTCCCTTTCTCCTTTTCGCCCTCTCCCTCTCTCATATCACTGTAATCCTAGGGGCAGAACTTTGATTTATTTACGGTGCAAATCTATCGCATTAAAAATTAAGATTTGAACTTCATATTTGACTTTGTGCACCCTTTTTCATGCAGTGTGTGCACTCACAATGGACATTGTGTTGTCTGACACGAGGACGACTTTTGCCAGAATACCAGTTTACCAAAGGTTAGTACAGAGAATAGTAAAAAATAAGTATAAAAAATATTTACTTATCCTTTTTTTTTCAACTGTTTAAAAAAACACAAACACACATATATTGATGTACGTTCGCTCAAACATATGCGTGGTTTTTGCCAAACCACCTAAAAACATATTCATCCGGTACCCTAAAACGTAAAAATAAAGATGCCGAAACGCAATCGTCGTTGACAATCCTTTCTCTCATCCCTATATTGTGGGTATGTTCTAACTGTTTTTTTCTCTCTTATTTTTCATATGCGGAGAAAGTCCCTCACCTTCAGACACACACCAGGAGCGCTGGATTACAGACGCTCACAGGCAGATAGTTGTGAATTGCAGGCACTGATTTATCTGGTAAGTTCTGCAATTGCCTTCGACATTTTATTTGACGGTTTATATCAAGCATGCCAAACTCTTGGCCCCCATGAGGCCCACAAATATTTTGGTGGCCCAGTCGCCCGATTTGGCTTCGGGGTGACTGTATTTGGCCGCCCCAAGCAGCGCATGTTCTTTGTTTTTTCCCTGCTCGCGCACTGGGAAAAAAATAAGTCCCCTTACCTGCTTTGTGATTGGCGCGCGCTCCCAGTTCCAACCGTCCCAGTCCCTACTGAGTTGCGCACCTTTCCCCAGGCAGGAAGGGGAGTTTAATAAAGGCATAGAAACCTGTTCATAACAGCTCGGCTATTCGCACTCAGTTAAGTTCTACTGAGTGCAAATAGCCGCACGGCTATTCGCACTCAGTAGAAAATAAAATGGAAAAAATAAACATCCCTGCCAGGAATCGAACCCTGGTCCACTATGCTAATGGCCTGCTGCATAACCACTGAGCTATAAGACTTTCTGATTTTTTCCTGGTGAATAAAGGCATAGAAACCTGTTCATAACAGCTCGGCTATTCGCACTCAGTTAAGTTCCATAGAAACCTGTTCATAACAGCTCGGCTATTCGCACTCAGTTAAGTTCTACTGAGTGCGAATAGCCGTGCGGCTATTTGCACTCAACTGTGAATAGCCGTGCGGCTATTTGCACTCAACTCTGAATATCCACTGCTTAAAATATGCATCCCATTTATGAAGGTTTTTATGTTTTGAAATGATTTTTTACACATACCTCATGTAGAATACCTGATTATTGCAAAATATATATTTAAAAAATACACCATTTTTTTTTATTAACTAGTAATTCTAAATATAAATAATGAACGTAATATTATTTATAATAGCCGTGCTATGAAAATAATACATTGTGTTAACCTATATACTAAATAAATTATATGAATAATTAAACATATTGTAACAGGGGACTTATCCCTGTTCACAAATGTGCCTCTAATCCAGCAGTGTGGTGGTTAACTGCTGGTAGGCAATTAACTAACACCACCTGCCAGATTAGATTGCTTAGAAAAGCCTGTCTTTTGAGACAGGAAGTGAGACTCCTTAGCTCACACCTGAGCTGAACTTTGGAGACAGAGCAGAGATTCCTTAGTCCACAATGGGGCTGAACCAAGGAAGGGCAGATGTCTTGAGCGACAAGCTGACCTCAAGACAAAGGGGACAAGATTCTGAACTTGGAGCCTGACATTTTCTGTGCACACAAGGGTGCAGTTCCAAGAGAGCAGAGAAGCTTCTCCTACAGCAGCCCAGCTAACAGATAAGACTTTTTCGTATAAGACTATTATCTATGTCTGTGTATTGATAAATGTCTCCATGATTTGGGGCTGGTAAAGAGCCTAGCTAACCAACCCAGTCAGAGAGGGCTGAGCTACATGTGTAGATAGTCTCCAAAGCAGAGATAGGTTTTCTTTGTTTGGCTCACTATTTCGCTTAAGTTCAGTTTTGCTATTTAAAGCGACAGGCACAATAAAGCCTTGTTATAATTTCACCTTACAACAGTCTCCATTGTGTACCTCTGCACATGTCCTCCTACATATGGTGTCAGAAGTGGGATGAGAGGTGGCCTTTGAAGTCTAAAGGGCCGGAGATTGCCTGTGGAATTTTTTTTTTGTGCTTTTGCCTGCATACAGTCTTGCAAACAAACCTGAGCAACAAAAACAAAGATTCACCTGCAGCAGAGATCAGAATTAAAGGGATACACACCCAGGCAGGAAACTTACACTGCACTGAAACCTACAAAACCACAGATGGACTCTTTTCCCCAATCCCAAAAGGAGAGAGACTGCTGAAGCAGCTAAACCTTATTTGCCTATCACAAAGTGTAATATGGTCATTGAAATAGGGGTTTTGCCTTCCAGCCATAGTCAGGGTTCAAGAAGTGAGTCAGCCCTTAAAAAGGGATAGGTGTTTGTTGTTTTCAAAAGTTTCGCTGAAGCAGTGAATACAGATGTTGACCCATGAGCGGTACTGATTTTGCAAATTAAGGTTGCCACACCGTATAGGACTACCAGCTGTGAATGGAGTATATGCAGAAAAGTGTGAAAATTGATACAAGACTGTGCTGAAGCAGGGGAATTTTTAGCAAACAAATGCCGAGTGTAAAATTGCCCTACCGGGGAAAAAGTAATTGCTGAACTGTGAAAAAGGTATTCCAAAGCCAATTGCTGAGTGTTGAGTCACCCTGCCGGGAGTGAAAGAAATATTCCACTGCAAAGAATGTTTTTTTTTCTGCAAGTAAAAAAGTTATAATTTCACCTTACAACTGTCTCCATTGTGTACCTCTGCACATGTCCTCCTACACATATATATTTGTATTTTTTTAATTTATAACTCATATTAGTAAATATAAATGATTAGTGTAATGTTATTTATAATAACCATTCTGTGAACCATTCTGTGAAAATAATAAATGTTGTTAACCTTTAAGGTAAATAAAGCGCCTGGTCCCAATGGCATGCAACCATGAGTTTAAGGAGACAAGTTCAATAATAACCAAATCATTATATTTAAAATTCAAGGACCCTGTTTCCACAGGCTCAGTACCACAAGACTGGCGTAAAACAGGCATTGTATCTATAGTTAAAAATGGAGCCAGGACATCGGTATGGCGCCAGAGCAGTGAGGCACATTCTTAACTAGCTCCGCTGGCTCTAGAGGAGAGTTGCAAAGTAAATACTAAAAAAAAAAAAACGGAAATATTACCTGAGAAAAACAACTATCAAAGAAGCGGTGCAACTGGTCTCCCCTATATGGAGAAATACTTATTGAAAGTCAGAGAGATGACCTCAAAAATCCAAAGACAGATAAGAGAGACAGGAGAAAAGAAAACCATAAAATAGCTGACGGCCACGAGGATCGAGGATCCGACCCACGAGAGGGAGACCTAGATGCCCCAAATCCTCAAAGCCACCCCCTGAACATAGACTACGACACAATTGCAAAACTGTTGTAAAAGAGCTCTTACCTAAATTGGAAGCAAACTCTGCGGAGATTAAACAAGGCATTAAAGACCTCAGAAGCGATCTAGCCTTACACGATAACAGAGTTGAGGAGGTAGAATGCAGGGTGTGTGCTGTGAAAGATACCCTGGGCTCCCTGACAAAAAAAACTGTAAGATTTGCAGAAAAAAAATAAAGCACTGGAAGAAAAACTGGACGCTCCAGGAGAAATAACATACGTATTATTGATGTCCCTGAAACAGTCAGGCAAAGTGATCTCTTCAGCTTTTGCGAAAAATGGCTACCATACAGGCTCAAGATCACAAGTAAAGCCTCTGAGTTGAGAGGGTGCACAGAATGGGCCAAATAAGGGAGGGACAGAATTCCAAACCGAGACCCATCATTACAAAGTTTTTGAATTACAACGTTAAGGCTAATGTCATCAGAGCTTTCAAAGAGTAACAACAGCTAGAATACAAGGGGAAAAGGCAGATGATTTCAAGACTTTGCAGCCTTGGTCTCCCAGAAAAGAAGGGAGTTTTGAAGAGTGTGCACGACTTTGTACAATCAAAAAAGAAAATTTGCTCTAGCCTACCCAGCCACTCTAAAAATGTTCACTGAAGAGGGTATAAAATGTTTTACTCCCCACCAGAAAGCAGGAGTGCGTGGGGGCTGCAGGGAACTCGGCGGGGGACGATGGGGGTGATCCGCAGGGTGAGGGCTGATGAGCCTTCCAGAGACTTCAGGGGTGGGGGCCATGGAGATGGTCGCTGGGGAGGTCTGTTCCCGAGTGGGAGGGGCGAGGTACTTGGGATCCTTTCCCCTTGTCTCTTCTCAGGGGTTTGGGGGTCGGGGACACAGGGAGCAGCAGCATGGAGCGGGATTCCCCCCACTCACGCACGGACGATTCAACACAGAAGACCCCCCACTTCAGTCTTGTACAGACGGAGATGCCGAAGTCGAGCTGGTCCGAGTGGATCAGGTACTGAACGGCACGGGGCACATGATCGGGGGCGGGGAGGCGAGGTGCCTCTTAGGTGAGACGCCGGGGCTCCAAATAAAAGCCCGCAGCAGCTGGCACAGCCCCCTTACGGGCCTCTGATGCCCCTCACGGCCACCCCCCACCCTCTTCGTGTGGTCCCGCTAACCTTATTGACTCGTCACCTCACCGTCACCTCACCGTCCCCCTGCCGCAGTCGCCACGGAACCCCGCCACGACAGAGAATATGCAGAGCAAAAATATAACCACGTATGAGGGCAGGGGGCTTGGGAAATACTAACTTGGACTTCTAGCTACTCAGGGAGAAGCTTTGAGGGGTCATGTTTTAACCCGTACTAGACAGCAACCTACCTGCCCCCCTTCTCCGCACACACCCCAGATCCCCCCCCAACCTTCTCCCCCCTCCCCGACCTCCACACCCCCCCTCCACACCCCACCATACCCCTCCACTCCTCCCTCACTTTTCCCCCACACCCCAAGGAGTGCGCCTAAGATAGTATGACGATCAGAGGGAAACGCTCCTCCCAAATACTCAAGGGTTGAATTCTGAAGTCTTCCACCAATAATATGTGCATTACTGTCTTAATGTTCCAAAAAGGTGGGGAAAACTGTGAAGCAAATGTACCAAATGTATTGCAACCGTTATAGCAATAAGGTCAAATGCAGAGGAAGCACAAGGGGCAAAATGAAACTATTACCTCTCTTAAGCCCCCCTCTTCTCGTTCAACCCCTCCCCCCCAGAAACTTCTCTTTTATAACACAATGACGGGGCGTCCTAGCTCCTTCCCGCTTCCTAGCTTTGGGAGTTTTTTGGAGGGGGGACGATGACTCCAGGGGCTGCGGCGAGTGAGACCCCAGAGTATGTTAAGCTCTGGACTTAGCGCTGGAACCCCAGGCAGATTCTAACATCTCAGAATGGGTCATAAAAATTTTGATAAGAGGGAAGTGATATGGCCAACTTCTCTGGATAAAAGCAAACTACAATATATGATAAAGTTGATAAAGTTTGGAAATGTTAATGTTACGTTTCTAGTTAAGGATCATTCTTCTATAGCGGGCGATGCTTTCTGCCCAAAAATATCTGGGAAAATCTAGACCTGAAAAACAAGAGCAAGTACAAAAGGGGCGGCTTTAACAGGAGAAATAAAAAGATAACATTTGAGTTAACAAAAAAACAACACATAAATGCCTGTAAAAAACCCATCTTGGAATGGAAAAGGTCTAAACAACCCCATCAAGTGCAAAAACGTGCTGAACTATTTGGGGGAAAAAAGTGTAGATATTGCATTCCTACAGGAAACGCACTTGGATATCAAGGAGTCTGCAAAATTGCAAAGGGACTGGGTGGGACAGTGCGTGTTTTCCGCGGTGATCCATAAGAAAGAAAGGGTTGCCACTCAAATTAAGAGAAATATTCCAGTAGAGATCATCGACAGAAACGGACGTAGCAGGCAGGGTGGTAATAATACAAATCAAAATGGCTGAGAGACTATAGCCTAGGCAATATTTCTGGCCCCAATAACCATAATCCGCAATTTTTCCAAGACCTGACACAAAGAATCCGAAAGTATAAATGTAACAATCTAATACAGGGAGGTGACTGGAACGCGGTACAAGATGTATTTATGGACAGATCCGGCTACAAGAAAGGTACTCCACCCACAAATATTCAAACCAAAAATATGACGCTTAGTTGATGCGTGGAGGACCTATAGCCCCACAGAAAAAGAATATTCCTTTTATTCCAGTGTTCACTCGACCTGCTCAAGAATTGATAGCTTCCTAACTAGCGAAGGGAGGCTAAACAAGATATCAAATACAGATATCGGCAAAATAATAATAATCTCTGATCATGCTCCCATCTTTTTAGAAATTGAAATAATAATAGCATGTTTTTGTATAGTGCTGCTAGTTTTACGTAGCGCTTTACAGAGACATTTTGCAGGCACAGGTCCATGCCCCGTGGAGCTTACAATCTATGTTTTTGGTGCCTGATGCACAGGAAGATAAAGTGACTTGCCTAAAGTCACAAGGAGCCGACACCAGGAATTGAACCAGGCTCCCCTGCTTCAGTGTCTCAGTACCAGTCAGCATCTTTACTCACTGAACCACTCCTTCTCCCCAAAGATATCAACATAGATATGAGAAGATTTGAAGATTCCCAAATAGCAAAAAAATTAGGGAATTCCTGCCAAATAGTTAGAGAGAGTTTGAAACGAATGAAGCCCATAAGACCGATCCATTATTGTTTTGGGAACCCTCTAAGGCAGTCATGAGAGGCCAAATTATTTCATATGTCAGCAGGTTCAAGAAGGAAGCCAACAAAGGCTTCAACCTGGCAAGTAAGGAGCTAGGACAAGCATATAAAATACTTAAGACAAATGACTCCCAAAGCAATAGAGAGAATTACTGGCAGAAGAAAGCGGCATGTGAAATCTGTATAGAAAAACAAGAAATCAGGAAAAATACAGTCGGAGAGATCACTTTCTTTAATCACGGGAACAAATCAGACAGACTCCTGGGGAACCTTATGAGAGGATATAAAAACATAAAACCTATTGCGAAAATAAAAGATCTACTGGGAACAATAAATACAGATCCAGAAAAAATAAGCAAAATATTTTTAAAATATTAGGAAAAACTATACGAGAAGGGCTCTATCAATTTAGCAAACAGAGAAAAACTCTTTGAGAAACTTCAAATCCTAAAAATCAATGCAGATCGGCTAGCGAGCATTAATGCCCTAATTGCTCCCAGAGACACTGTAGGTAATCTACTGTGAAGACTTTTAAGGCCCCAGGACCAGATGGTCTGTCGGGGGAGTACTATAAAATACTCAAGGAAGAAATTAATATTCCACTGAAAACAACCTTTCAGGTAATCCTAGAAGGGAAATGAGCCCTACCTTCAAGCGAATAATCCCATATAAAAATTATTCATAAGCCTGGGAAAGACCCTCTTCTGTCAGAGTCTTATAGACCAATTTCCTTGATAAACTAGGACATTAAGATTTTTACAAAAATAATAGCAGATAGGCTGGCAAAAGTACTACCTTCTATCATACACTTGGACCAGTTAGGCTTTATAAAGGGAAGATCACGAGTTAAAAATACTAGATAGGTCAACTTGGCTATCCATTGGGCACAGAAACACGATATAAAAAATGCAGCCATGGTCGCTATTGACGCAGAGAAGGCGTTTGATAATATACTCTGGGATCACATCCACTTTGTAATGGTAAGGTTCGGTTTTAGTGGGAACATCACCTCAGTCTTGAGGACCCTATATAGTCAGCCAAGAGCCAAGATTATAGCGGCCAGCTGTATATCCAAACCTTTCTTATTGCATAGAGGGACGAGACAAGGGTGCCCACTGTCCCCATTGCTATTTAACTTAGCAATAGAACCGCTTGGACACTGTTTGAGGCAGATGACCGAATTTGAGGGCATAAAGGTGGGCAAAATAATCCTGAGATTAGCAATGTTCGCTGATATCCTGCTGTTCCTGGCAAACCCAGAGAGATCGGTGGAGAAAATAGTTGAAGGCATATCAATTTTCGGTTCATTTGCGGGCTTCAAAATTAATGTCTCTAAGACGGAACTCCTGTATATAAAAAAGCTAGTGGGGACCAGCGATATAGCTCGAATCACTGTTAAGATAACTAAAACCCCAATAAAATACCTAGCGATAAAACTAGAAGCAGATTTGACAAAACTATACAAAAACAACATTACTCCTGTTATCATAAAGATCCTGGAGGAGTTGTGGTCATTGATGACTTTCCCACTATCTTTCTTTGGAAGGGTATGTGTTATTAAAATTATATCTTTCGCAAGACTCCTATACCCATTACAAACCCTGCCCCTTCTACTTAAAAACAAAGATGTAATAGAACTAAACAAGGGGATAAGCAATTTTATATGTGTAACGGGTATTCCACACCACCCAATCGCATATATAGTGTGGGTGCGTAGACCATATAGTGTTATCAGGTGTGGTGCATATACCTGCAGGCTCACAGGAGGCCTGAGCCTCCGCTAGTGAGAGCCTGGGGTGAATCCTCTGGAACGTTCTCGGTTTCAGCGCCTCCACCTATGTAGGATTCTATGGGAATGTAGAATGACCCTAACATAGGAACCCACCCAGAAACCACATACACCAGTATTATGGATAACAGGTTTACTGAATGAATAAATGATAACTCTTACATAACAATTATACTCATAACATCACACCCAATAACATGTGTCCCTCTCTAGAGGAGACACTACTGCGTCGCACAGGACGTTTTCCCAACACCAGGTGATCCCACCCAGTGTCCATAGAAACCCCACCCAATGTCCCGCACTCTTGCAGAGAAGCAATGGGTGACTGCGCAGTCACTATTATACTAAGGGCCCGTTGGTGCACTTGTATATGTATAGTACCTGCCGAGCACTCCGGTGCTCGGAGCAGCAACAGCTTCACAAAGGATCAGTCGTTCTGGATCCCGTCGGATCCGGTCCGGTGAATCCTTGCTTGGGGTCCGCCAGGGGCAATCCCACCCTGGAGATAGTCTCGGATCTCTGGGTATCGACTTGCACCCAGACCTCTTCACTGGAACTGCAGCATCCGCTGATCCCTATCTAACACTGGCACTACATGACACGGTTCTTAACCTAGGGCCTGTCCCTGTAGCACCACAAACTGGGGAGTGAGGAGCTACCTGGGACCTAAGGGGTTAACTGGCCTATCTCGCTCCCCCTAGCTCTTCCCGGTCCTGACTCTAACCAACTAGTACCTGCAGTAACGCACGGCCACTTACTTGGTACGTGCAGCAACCGTGCTGCACAAACACTGTGCCTGCCTGTCAGACCTCACAGCACTGACAGCCGTGACTCTGACAAGACAGCACTCACACTAAGGGCAGAGTCCCTAACTGGGGCCATCCCTATCAATTACCCACTAACCTGGTGGGGAGTTGGGGCCTACCTGGGAGAGGGGGGACTTTACGCGATGCAAGAGCTTCACTCGCTCCCTGCACCCTTCGTTCCCCTTCTGCTCCGCTGCTCCAACTGATGTAAGTGACAGGGTCCCTAACCTGAGGGCTGTCCCTGGCAACACTCACTCTACTGGGTGAGTCAGGGCTATTTCGGGCCTTGGGGGTTGCTGGTCTAGTAAAGGGAGTCACTGACTCCTGTACCCTACCTCCTTCCCTTGGCTGCTCCTCGCTCTGACTAACAAAAATCCTGTCTGCACACAACATTGTTGCAACTCTACAGCATGAGAATCTGCCAGCTCTATTGGCTTCAATGCTGCCTGTGACCAGGGTGAAAGTGCAGTCCCCAGAGGCTGCTGGAAATTGTAGTTCTTGGTACAGCTCTTTTCTATGGGGACCGCGTGCGCTAACTTTACTGCGCATGGGCGAAGCTCGCGCCATAACCAAGAGGGCGGTGCCCGCCGGGAGAAGTCACCGTCCACTTCCTCCACTGCCACAGGGGTAAGGCAGGGGGCAATGGAAGATCAGGGAACCGGGGGTGACCCCCTTACATATGTGTCACGGGAGACCACGTTATTTACACCTTTTTACCGGGATCATTCATGTAGCAAAACAAGGTAGAGAAATAAATTGTAATTTATTCGGCATAAATTCGCTTACACACAACGAAACACAAAATACAGACGAAAAGACACACTTAGTTTTGGGCTGGGGTTGAAAACTAGACTTTCCTAGGTGCAAGGAACTTTTTGGGAGAGATTTACCCTGACCAGGACTTTGCCCGGATTCTCCTGGAACCCAAATCGTCATACAATTCCATACACCACCACTACGTTATCTTCTGAGAACTTGGTCCCTCCTGACCGTGAGTCAGCCCAAATCGCCTGGAACTCAAATCGGCATAAAATCCCAGCCATGTCCGCTACGTTCGTTTCTGAGAACTTGGGCGCAAAAGTCGGGACTTAGTCTTTGGCGGGCAGGCTTTTCAGAAATCGAAGCAGGTTGCTTTGCTATTACAAACAAAGCATCTTTGAAAAGACCACCCGCACTCTTTCAGCTCAGACTCAAGGGCAACACATAATCTCATTGGAGATTCTTATAGTATTCTCTGCTTCATTCACAAAATAGAAGCAGACCGGACAGTCAATCACCGCGTGGGAACTTTCTCAAGCAGCCAATCAGAGAAAAGCCGGGTCAGCGGGAAATTTAAAATAGTTAAGAGACATGCACAAGTCTGCTACATCTCCACCCAGCTATCCCAATGCCACCCGCTGGGCAGGCGCCCATAGGTCTGGCAGAACAAGTGGCATCCCGAAGACAGCCATTGATCTCTGGACCTAGTATTCTGCCTTTCCCTGCTGACCAAATGCCGTTCACACCTCTGGGCATCCTCTGACTGCTTTGAACTCCGATGTTCAGCAGACCTATTGGCGCCTATGGGTTTGTTTGCACGGGCTGCCTGTTTGGACATCTGTTCAGAATGTTTAAACATTAAAACTATATTTTTATACACACTGAGTCACGGGGAACCCCTTCAGCTATGTGGGACTTTAGGTGAAGGTCTTGGGGGTACAGGGAACAGAAAAGGAAAAATTTTGTCGTTTTATTTCTAGCTGCCTTATTCCCCACACACTTTCTCTCTGATTCAGTTTGGACTCTCAGAGTCTCCCCAACTTTATATACAGCTGTGCCCCCACAAACCCCATACTGGTTGTGGGTCACCTTGGCACTAGCTGGTGTACCCCCCTTAACCTAGGGATTCCCTCAGCTGCAGGAATACATATTTATCTTTGTGACTCATTCTCCTTTCTGGACGGTGCTGAAGCAGGGTACCCTAGTGGTGAGTCGCGCTTATGTTTTGAAGTGGAAGTATTGCCGGGACAATGTGCCTACGTGTATCCGAGAATCAGGCATGATTCCTGTGTACATTTATTGGGGGCAAGGTAACTCTGAACCCTTCTAGGCACATTCTGTCAATGGCTCCTCCGCAAAACCTCCCTTGAAACTCATACACTAGCAATCCTTTATTATAGAGCCTGATTATCCCCTTCCGTCATAATAGGGAATGGGAAGAGATCAAGAATAGCCCTAACTAAACTACAGATGACAAAGGAAATGAGAAGAACAAATATCCCAAATATTAGAAATAACAAATTTGGCATGTTACTGGACAAGGAGTATTATTCCTCCCCAGAAATTGAGAAGCAATTCTCTGGCCATTATTCACTACCCAAGATTCTCCATTCAGAATGGAACAAATTACTCCAGGAACTCAGGTCAAATATATTAATCAGAGACACAGTCATGACGTGGAGAGCAATAAGGAAAAAACTCAACCTGTCTTACTCTGTCTCCAGATTTTTACCCATCCTAGTAAACCATCCTAGGATTCCCCACAGGGAAAGATAACAAAACCTATATGTGGGATAAGAAAGGGATCAAATGCCTGGGTCATATCATTAGTGAAGAAAAACAGGACTTTATGTCCTACCAGGAAGTGGCTACCAAGTATGATCTCCCAGAGAATCAAGTATACCCATTCATTCAACTGGTAAACTATGGTAGAAGCCTCCACGACAATAAAAGACATATTCTAAAACATAACGCTTTCGACAGCTGTTTTATGCAAGCTCCTTAGCAGAAATACTCCTTAGCAGAATTGTATAAATTAACCAGAAACAGCGGTCCTCAGAGATAACGAGATCCGCTATAGATGGGCTTTCCCTTTCCGATTAGTCGTAAACAAAGACAGGAAGCAATTTGTGTTAATATTCCACGGAGGAGGTGGAGAATTTCCTAGGAGCCCTTGGTGTACAAGACCGGCAGTCCACGAAACCGCAGCATTCCCCAAGGCCGAGAGACCACCGGAAGCTTCACAGCAAAGTGAAAGAGGGGACCGTCCAGAAGCTCCTGATATCGCCCACCGACCTGATGGAGCAAAGGGTCATGTCACTATGGCTAAAGTCAGATTAGCTGGTGGAGGAGGTTGGCAGCTCAGAGTTTATGATCCGCTGCGAACTTTTTTCCCCGGCGGTGTTTAATATTCTCGCTGTCCTGCTGAGGTCCTGTTGGATCTAGGTGGGGAGCAAGAACCCTAAAAGAAAGATGACTTTCCTTCAGACTCAAAGTTATTTTTGTTAAATTTTTGTGGTTAATCTGATCCTTTCAATTTTACGATTTTTTTCTAAGGTCTTGTATGTACAATATGTCTTTATTTATATAGCGCCATTAATGTACATAGCGCCTCACAGCAGTAATAGACGTGACAATTATATAAATAACAAGTAACAGATCATGGGAGTAAGTGCATCAGACATAAAAGTAACATTGTAGAAGAGGAGACCCTGCTCTGAAGAGCTTACAATCTAATTGGTGGGGAGAACATAAAAAGACAGTAGGAGGGCATTTAAGTAAGTGTATCTGCAGGGGCCCAAGCTTTATGTATCGTGTACAGTATTAGCCACGGTGCTACTCATATGCTTCTTTAAGCAAGTGTGTCTTAAGGTGGATAGAGAGGGTGCTAGTCGGGTATTGAGGGGAAGAGCATCCCAGAGGTGCAGGGCAGTCAATGAGAAAGGTTTAAGGCGGGAGAGGGCTTTAGATACTCCCAGTTATTATTGTTGTTACAAGCTGTGAACCCTATAGGAAGAGCAGAAATACTTAACGTAAGAGGTGTAGGCTGTTATTTGAACTGAAGGCATTTTCCTGTTTCCCAAATGCTGTTTATAAAAGGGGTTGGAGTTTAGATGTTAAGAGCTTTGGAGGAATCAGCATGGAGGAGGAGTCATTCAATGGAGTTCGGAGTGTCCCAAAACCCTCAAGGCTTGTGGCCTCCCCCCCTAATTTGGGCTTCTTTTAGCCCTTTATTTTTGTCTAGAGAAGGACCAACAGTTAAAAGGTTTAAGAATGGATAATAGGCCCACCAACCCCCCATATGCTCTTTGTTGTTTTTGTTTTCTGTTTTTGCTTTCCTAATTTCCCCCCCACCCCCCAATGTGTTCCCCCACAGTACCACCACAGATCATCAAGGAGGATGTGCCTTCCCTCCTTTAAAGTGGACCGTAGTAAGTCTTCAAGTTCAGGTAACGACGCTTCACACCCACACTCCATTCTACACTTTATGATAAGTAGAGAGCGAGCTTTAATTTGTAACCTATGACTACTCACCTACCCATAAAAGTAGTCTCTTTAAATGTAAAGGGACTAAACTCGAATAATAAAAGTAGACTAGCTCTGAAAGAATTTAAAATGATGCAGGCCGATACTTTATTTCTTCAGGAAACTCATTTTAATAACCAGGACCCTCCTAACACTTTTTGGGGTACTTACCCGTTAGCTTATTTTTCTTCTTTCTCCAAAAATTAAAGAGTACAGGCATACCCCAGTTTAAGGACACTCACTTTAAGTACACTCGCGAGTAAGGACATAGCGCCCAATAGACAAATGGCAGCTCGCGCATGCGCCTGTCGGCACGTCCTGAACAGCAATACCGGCTCCCTACCTGTACCGAAGCTGTGCGCAAGCAGGGAGACTATAGAGCCTGTTACACATGCATTATTTACATCAGTTATGCACGTATATGATGATTGCAGTACAGTACATGCATCGATAAGTGGGGAAAAGGTAGTGCTTCACTTTAAGTACATTTTCGCTTTACATACATGCTCCGGTCCCATTGCATACGCTAATGCGGGGTATGCCTGTAGCTATTTTGTTAAAATATGACATCCCATTTAAAATGGAAGAAATTAAAAGGGATAAAGAGGGCAGATTTATAATGGTGAGGGGTCTTCTATCAGGGGTTAGACTAACCATAGTTAATATATATATATGCTCCGAATGATCAACAAATTGATTTTCTGAAATCAATTTTAGAAGAAATTGGGGAGTCCCCCTTGGGAGATGTAATATTTAGAGGAGATTTTAATATGGCCTTGAATCCTGATCTTTACAGATCCTCATCACCACGACAAAAGATAGATAACGATGTATTCAACAAAGCAAAACAATTTAAGAAACTTCTAAAATGTTTTACACTCGAAGACGCTTGGCGCATGAAGAATAAAAAACAAGAGATTATACATTTTATTCCCCCCCTAATGATATTTATACAAGAATTGATTATATATTTGTCTCTGCGAATCTTTTGGATTGGGTCGCCCACACACAAATAGACCCTAAAACATGCTCTGACCATGCTCCAGTGGAAATGGTCCTGAAACCCCCTTGTATTTGGCCCAAGTTTTTACAGTGGTGTCTAAACGAGTCGCTTTTGAATCAGACGGGGATCGTGGAGCAGATAGGGAATATATTGGTAGATTACTTCAAATTAAATAAAGGCTCAGTTGAAAGCTCGTCCATGCTCTGGGAAGCCCATAAAGCCTCCATTAGTGGTCAATTTATCTCAATAGTGTCATACAGGAAAAGAGCTAAAAAATGTAAATAGGGAACATTTACGGCAAAAATAATTAAACTAGAACAGGAACATAAATCACGTCCCTGCTGGAAAACATATAAGATTCCTTGCCAGACTAGAGAGGAATTACATAAATTAAGATTGGAAGACAAAGAGAAAGCATTAAAATGGACCTGTCAGACATATTATGATAAAGGCAATAAAGCAGATAAGATGCTCGCTAGTAAGTTCAGAGGTGTTAAATCTAAATTGCAAGTCTCAGCGATATGACGGGGTAACGGGGAAATCACATATAACCCTTTCCAAATTACAGAGGAATTCTCTAAATACTATAATAATTTGTATAATCTGGACTCAGACCCCAACTTCAATATAACATCTAGTGAACAAATAATGTGTGTATGGGATATGATCCCGGTCTTCAGGGCTCAGCTGTTTGTGGTATACAATTGATTAAACCTTTAATCACAATTCATCCAGTCACTTGAGCATATATTGAGCTGTATGAGACTCACTGTGGTATATAGGCAGACAGGTGTACAGGTTATACTGGAGGAGTGACACAGAACTCTATATATACCATAAAGGCACTGTCTAAATCACCAGTAAACCAAAGTACATACCTTGTAATAAACCGTTCTGTATTGGAGCCTCAGTAGAACAGCTGCTCAGACTTTAGATGAGTGCGTGCATCACGCCAGTAACATGAATAGGCGGTGGGTGGTCCCGTGGGATCCGACGGCGGAGCACTGCAACTGTGAACAATGGGGGCTGCAAACCAGTTCCGATTATAAAAAGAATTTATTTAGTGGTCATGGGGAGTACAAATAAACACTCTGACGCGTTTCAGGACTTTTGTCCCTTTATCAAATAACAAATAACTAGCCATTTACAGGCATGCGAACTTCCAAAGCTGTCTGCGGAAGAATCAGAGGGACTCAATGCTAAAATAAATATTTCAGAGTTAAAAGTGGTTATTAAAGGTCTGAAACCTCAAAAGCCCCAGGCCAGGATGGATTTTCAAATCTCTATTATAAAAACAAATGGGGAATTTTAGCACCATATCTTTTAGATATGTTCAATCATTTTTTATCGGGTTCCCAGATTCCCACGCAAATTTCAAAAGCAGTTATTATAAATTTAGTAGTGATACCTAAGGAAGGAAAAGACCCAATGAGTTGTGCATGCTACAGGCAAATTTAACTTCTTAATACAGATTAAAAAATGTATAGTAACATTTTGGGAATAGATGAAACCCAATCCTGCCCCGCCTAATTCATAACGATCATGTACTGTAGTTTTATAAGCATGCATCAAGCCTCGGACAATACACGTAAGATTATCAATATAATTGATTATATACAGTCTTCTAAACCCTAAGTGATGTTATTGAGTTTAGATGCCGAAAAAGCGTTCAATAGAATTAAATGGGATTTTCTGGATAGAACTATGCAGTAGTTTGTTTTTTCCGGTCCATTTTAAAGGGCGTCCAAGCCCTATATGCTGCTCCAACAGCTTCTTTGAAAATGCCAGGGGGGTGTTAACCCAAAATTTAAATTAATAATGGCACCAGGCACGGTTGCCCATTATCTCCCCTGCTTTTTGCGTTAACAATTGAGCTGCTTGTTATTAAAATTAGGGAAAACCCTAATATACAGGGTATCAAGATTGGCCAGGAAAATGTCAAATTATCTTTGTTTGCCGACGATATTATTTTAACAATTTCTAATCCTCTGACTTCTCTTCCCAATTTACAAGAAGAGCTTTCTACAGTAGGTTTGTTTTCGGGCTATAAAATTAATTCGGCCAAGTCAGAGGCTCTAAATTTAACTTTATCAGACATTGAGGTAAAAATAATCAAATTTCAATTATCACTGGAAAAACGTAAGATTGAAATATTTAGGGATCTTTCTCAAAAAAAACTATCAATCTCTTTATAAATATAATTACCCAGAGCTTTTCACTAGAATTAAACGGGATCTTTTACTATGGAGAGGTCACCAAATCTCCTGGATGGGCGATATTATATCAGTCAAGATGAATGTCCTCCCGAAACTGCTTTACTGTTTTCAGACACTACCCGTCGCTATCCCGATAAAATATATAAGGGATTTACAGAATAAAATAATGCAGTTTATATGGGGTAACAAAAGACCAAGAGTGGCGAGATCAGTTATGCTCGCACCCAAAGAAAGAGGGGGTCTGGTGGTTCCCTGATATTAGGAAATATTATTTCGCTTCCCATTTGAAACAGATAAGTATTTGGCATTCTCAGGAAAATCAATATCGGTGGGTAGATTTAGAAAATATATTTAATAGCTCTGCGGCACTCCAGGCCATTCTGTGGAATAATAACAACAAAATGTTCTAGACTAGACTTTTTTTGCTTCGGCGGTAATAAAATTCTCTTAAAATTTGGCATAAGGTCAAAATCTATTATCAACTACTGTATTTTCAGCTCCCTCGAGATGTACCCCTCTTTTTGACAACCCTGACTTTGGTCCGGGTTGGTTTACTGGTACTTTTGATTTATGGAAGGCTAAAAATGTTACAGATATGGGTAATATGCTATAGAATGGTAAATTGTAAAATTTCAGTGATTTTTGTCAAAAATACATTTTCAAGGGTGCTGAAGTGTTCAGATTTTTACAAGTTTCCCATTATCTTAGGCAGCTGTCTCCAGGTGGGTCTTTCCTAGAGTGTTCTGTATTCAAAGAATTATGTAGAAAAATAAACTATCAGTGGGGTCTTATCTCAAGATTGTACCAAGTTTTTATTTCTCGGGAATTTAAGGCTCCATGCACACACCGTTATATGGATCAATGGGCCCATGATTTTCAGGTAGGGATTTCTTGGGAAGATTGGCGAGATATTTGGGTCAATGTAACGATTACATCATTATGCACAATATCTAAAGAGTATATCTGTAAAGTTATGTTCAGATGGTATCTGACGCCTCAGAGGTTGAGGCAGATTTATCGAGGGACCACGAATCTTTGCTGGAGAGGTTGCGGTGGCATCAGGGATATGGCCCATATTTGGTGGTTTTGCCGCAAAATACAGAGATTTTGGGGAATAGAGCAAAATTTGTTACACAAAACTATTGGGATAAGAATCCCCCCAGATCCACTTATAATGGTCCTGGGTAAGCCACTAGATAACTTAAACAGAAATATATCTAAATTATTGTTACACATTCTGACCGCGGTGAGACGTGCAATCGCAGAGGCCTGGAAAAAGTCCCAACTCCCCTCCATGAGAGAGATTATCTCGAGAGTAAATGAGGTGCAATCTATGCAAAGACTAACAACTTATATGAGGCATAACTCAAGAACATTTAAAAAAAAAAAAAGTTTAGGAGCCCTGGTACTCTAGGTGGGAATATGTGAATTTTTGAGTTACTGTGGACCGAGGACTGTATTTTCTCTCAGAGAGTTGGTTACTCTGTGTAATGTGTGGAGTTGTGGTTGTCTAGCGTCGTTATATTTTTGGTTTTTGATACCGGTGTTAAATGTGTGGTAACTATCTCCCCCCGCCCCCCTTTTTTTTCTATTTCTGTATCCCTTTCCCTATGTTTTTCTAAAAATTTAAATAAAAATTAAGTTACAAAAAAAAAAGTAAAAGCCTGGCAACAAGATTTTACGGAAGTTCAGACAATGGGAGATCTACACTGGCGACACACTTTATTCGAGCTCGGCTAGTCCCACGAATTCGGGTATACCCGGGTGTATTGAGGTTTGTGACTGTTTTCTGCCCGAGTGCATTGAGGTATTTTCCAAGCAGGGATTGAAGCATTTTATTCCCGCTGGCTGCAAAACTGCACAGTATATATATATATAATGCATTACAATTCATGAATTTATGCCATCTGGTAGACACGCGAAGCATTGCAGCCTATTAAATCCTAATCATTATCATTTAACAGATCAGCCGCCCGTCAGCCAGGCATGAACCCAGGCTGGGAAGGCAAACACAACGGGGCTTGTCAGAGGTGAGGAGCGGCGCATTCCAGGTATCTGCCAGGTACATACTGGGTATTTGCTCGAATAAAGTGTGTCGGTGCAGTAGTGGTGGGCTACACTAGAACTCGTAAAATAGTCTCTGAAAGTTGGAGAGAGATGCAATTCAAAATAATGCATAGAGCCTACATTCCTTTCATGAAGCAGTTGGAAAATGTAGAAGTAGACACCACAAAATGCCCCAAATGTAGTAAAAAGAAGGCTAACCTCAAACACTGCCTCTGGGCTTGTAAGAAGATCTCAGAGTTCTGGGATCAGGTATTAAAATGTATCAGGACAGTGACAAGGGTAGACTGGGGAAAGCACCCACTGCCCATTCTCTTCGCCAATACGGAACCATGGCAAATCAAGATAAATAGGAACAATAAAGCACTCTTTCCAACAGAGCTGATCCTCCTAACTGCTAGCAAGGCCATCATGATGAAATGGCTTGATCTGGAAGCCCCAAGTATGGAATTAATTAAATCCCTACTAATCAAGCTCATTACCATCGATAAAATCAATAAAGATCAGAGAGGAAACAATCCAGGGAATAAATTCCACACTAAATGGGACTTAATTATAGCATTCTTTCCTAAATAGGACCAGATTAAATTCCTTTATGAACAAAAGAAATAGAGCTACCCCAGAGATTAGATCACCCCTTAAAATGCTTTACCTAAAGACAAAGACTAACCAGAACACAGTAAACATAATATGTAGAAATGATCCATAAAAATGTTAACGCCAAATGGCGTTTGGTTCAATAAGCACTCCATTGTTCAAGAGAGCAGTTAGGGCGTCTAGGAGCCCAAGTTATAATGGAAAAAGATAAAAATGGGTGATGTAGGCTCATCTCCCAATGTGTTGTTTAATAATGAAAACTGCAACAAATGTTTGCTTTTATACACATTATGTTGGGAAATCCTGTATCTGTATGACTTGTAAGTGTATACACCTGAATACATTTTTTTTTTTTAATGGAGCAACTGTAGGTCACAACTAGGGAATTACAGACCTGTAACCTCACATCAATAGCGGGGTAGCTACTTGAAGGTTTAATATTCAGAAATACCTCATGGATATGTATGTATGTCTTTATTTATATAGCAATGGGGAAAGTAGAATGATCCAGGGCAAATTCGATTCTATTGAAGATTATGGGGATAGAATCAGTAGGTATATCTACTCCAGGTTCAGAGAGGGACATAGCATTACTTCAGAGAGAAGCCTTCTGGACGTACACACTTGATACAGTCTCCCCTAGGGGACTTAATGACCATCTGTCCCTTAATTGCTTCCTCAACAGCCGCTAATATGTTTCTTGATCTAATGTGAATTTCTCTTCCACAGTGTACATTCATTCTTGCTGCTGCTGCTGTTTTTGAACAACCTAAATCATGAAAGAAATAATCCATATTTTAAATCTTTTATTTTAGGGTATAGTGGCACTTTATTGATGTATTCACATTGAATAAGCTCTCTCCTCTCTTCATTATTCCACCCAGATCTGATGTTTTATCCACAAGCTAGATTAAGCCCTCTTCCCCCTGGTATCACAGCCTAACAGAAATGCGGATGCATTGCGCATGTGCGAAAAAACGGCATCACCAGCTAAGGAGATAGAGAAGATCTAAGCCTGTCACTGATGACATCACCGAAACCCTGAAACATCGCGAGACTACGAGACGACGGAGGAACAACATCCAGAGGAGGAGCAGAGGGAGCACGTCGACATGACCGTATGCCTGTTTAGGCAGCCGAATAGCATCACGCAGAGGGACCTGATGATGACGTCAATGCGTAGGAACCATCCGATGACGTCAGTGCGACCGGACCGGAGTACACACTGCATGGAGGATCAAGATGCTGACAATCATGTGACTACTGGGGGGTCATTGGTGGTGTGTAAGTGTTTTCACCTGGGTGTTTATGACTATTTATACTGGACATTTTTGTAGTCTCTGCAAGCCAGTCACTTGATAAAGTCCCCTATGAGGGATGAAACGTTGGGTTTTTTGTGCTGAATAAATTTTTCTAAAGAAATCCGAAGTTGCCCTGGATCATTCTACTTTCCCCATTGCTGGATTTTCTAGGCAGATATCCCTGAACCAGGAGCACCGGTCTTTGCAAGTATCTTATTTGTTTATTGTGGTGTGCAGCTTCTCTTGTTACATTGCATTTATTTACAGTATATAGCGCCATTAATGTACATAGCACTTCACAGCAGTAATACACGTGACAATCTTATAAATAATAAATATAAATAACACATAAAAGGGAGAAGTCAGACATAAAAGTAACATTTAGGAAACTAATAGTCAATGCGAAAAGAAAAAGTCCTACTTGGCGCTTGAACTCTGGATGGTGATGCGGATGCTCTCCAATGGATATAGAAAGAAAACAATACAATATTGCTTCAATAAATTTATATAAACAGTCTGTGTTTTCTTATCACCTCATTGTACACCCATTTAGATATAAATTCACTTTATCCATATGAAAATAGCTCTACATGTTTCTTAAAGATTGTATTAAAATACAATCTGTAGTATTGGTCCAATATCCAAATACAATATGATAGTATTATTATTGGATCCACTAATGGCCGAATATTAGTGTCAGTGTATTACATAGAGTATACTGCACCGACACACTTTATTCGAGCAAATACCCAGTATGTACCTGGCAGATACCTGGAATGCGCCGCTCCTCACCTCTGACAAGCCCCGTTGTGTTTGCCTTCCCAGCCTGGGTTCATGCCTGGCTGATGGGCGGCTGATCTGTTAAATGATAATGATTAGGATTTAATAGGCTGCAATGCTTCGCGTGTCTATCAGATGGCATAAATTCATGAATTGTAATGCAGTATATATATATATACTGTGCAGTATTGCAGCCAGCGGGAATAAAATGCTTCAATCCCTGCCTGGAAAATACCTCAATGCACTCGGGCAGAAAACAGTCACAAACCTCAATACACCCGGGTATACCCGAATTCGTGGGACTAGCCGAGCTCGAATAAAGTGTGTCGCCAGTGTATACTCTAGTTCTTAGTGTTTGAATATGTAGTGAAAAGTAAACAAAAAGCACAGAGCGCACCGAGGTTGAATAATATTATAATAAAAGTGAATACAAATAACAAGTATCAACTTACATATAATTAATCTGTTATCCAGTGAGATCTTAAGTGGTACAGTACATGCTGTCCCATCCGTGGGTAGTAGGGAAGCAACGCCAAGCTCAAGACAGTCTATCCCGCGCTCTGGGATTGAGTACTGTCTCCGTCTTGCTCTGCATTGCTACTTCTGGGTCAGGCGGAAGCAGATTAGTCTGCCAAACATGTTGTGGTAAGAGCACTGTGGACACTGCATGCAGATCAGCCCCTTGGCTATTTGCCGCTTGACTTGAGATAGAGACTGTGAACTTGGGAAATGTGCACACAAAAGCACACAGACCGCGCGGTACTGCGCATTCCTGGAAGTAGCAGTGCAGAGCAAGACGGAGACACTACTCGATCCCAGCGCACGGGATAGACTGTCTCGAGCTCGGCGTTGCTTCCCTTCTACCCACGGATGGGGCAGCATGGACTCTACCACTTAAGATCTCATTGGATAACAGATTCATTATATGGAAGTTGATACTTGTTCTTTGTATTCACTTTTATTATAATATTATTAAACCTCACTGCGCTATGTGCTTTTTGTTTTCTATGACTGGTCTACCTGTGGAGTAATCCTCTGTGGATCTTCAGTGGAGAAGGGGAATATCTCCACGCACAGAAGCAGCAAAAGGAAGGAGTTGGTTTACACCAGAGACTGTAGGAAGCATGAGTGTGGACCAATAACCCCCTTTTCTGGTATGTAGTGAAAAGTATTCTTCATTACTTAACTTATAAACTCGTTGATATAATGTATTAAGTTGGCTGGTTACAGATGCCTCATGCGTCATATGAAAAGGAAATAGAGAATAGCCATAGAACAATAAATTATATACATTTTTTTACTATAAAAACATACAACATAATTGGAAATGCACTCACGAATTTCCACATAAAAATATGCGGTGTGAACTTTAAGGCCATCACCAGCCCCTTTCTCTGTTGGCATGGAGACTGGAACAGCTGTGTTAGAGCCATGATGTATGTACATAGCGCTTCACAGCAGTAATACAGATGCAGCGGCCATTATTTGATCATTTCTCCGCATAGTTTTCATAAAGTCGGCTGTATTCCACGCGGCATTCACTCATTAATCTTCCGTGAAGGCTGTCAATCACACGCATGTTTACCGTTGTTGATTTTCCATGATTACTGTGATTGTGATTTTTTTGGGTGCAGTTCTGCGTGTTTCCGCCAGATGGCAAAAGTAAATCCCTTTGCACAGGGAAACCAGTGTGTTGTGTGTAGTCAATTTGCAGGTGTTTAAAAACTAGATAAAAAGAGTGGCCACAACAGTCATCCATTGTAAATTGACCTTGCTCGTTGAAGACATTATCAAATTTAGGCGTTTCATAATTAAAATCTCCACAGTATACACAATGCTTTTCCCGTTATTCTACATTGCTATCCCTGTACTTGGTGAAATGGACATCATATCAAGTCCTTATACCAAACCACAATGTAGTTGCGCATTTCTCATATTTTCTGCAATTAATGCTGGAACAGATAAGAAGGCGACTTTAGCAGAGATTTACGACTATATAATTGAAAAATATGATTTCTTCAAATTTTCACCGAACCAACATGGCTGGAAGCATTTGATAAGGCAAACATTAACTAATGATGATTCATTTTTTCACACAGCCCCTCCTCTGGGAGATACCTATACAAAAGGTTATTGTCTGTGCTCCAAGCTTTTGCCAGTATGTTTGCTCATGGCGACTTCAAAAGAAGAAAGGTCGGGTTTCATCCATTTAATATTCGTACAGTACCATGTACGTACTTCCGACCCTGCAATGTACATGTACTCAAACTGGCTTCCCAATACTATTGCAATAATGGGCCGACCATGACTGAAAACCTGGTGAGCAGCAATCCTTGCTACCTGGCCCCACCTGATGACTGGCTTCAGCAGACACCTGTCAACTACAATGCTGATTACATGAGTGATCCCGGCTGTTACGCACAATGTTGTACAACCCTGACATTGGGTCATCTCCACCCAGTTGGCAACGTATATAATGAAGATAAAGATAGTGCAGACTACATGAGTGACCCCAGCTTATACGCATAATACACCTCTGACATTAGCTCATCTCCGCCTATTTGGCAAAGTTTATAATGAAATGAAATATAATGTACTATACAGTACAAACTTTAATTCACCTGGGGGGCGCTAGATTTTCTGGGGGGGGGGTGGAGCAGTTATAGAAGTCCCACGCTCTCCCTCCAGGCATTTAAATTAAATGCCGGGGGATCTCACAAAGCTTCCATAATACACTTACATTACCTTCCCTTCCAGCAACGCTTCGTCATGGTACACCGGCATCAAATTACCATGGCAACATGATGTCACATGACCTTGCGAGTCATTTGACGCCGGGGCCGAGTAGGGGGGTGGCACGAGGTGCAGAGGAGAGCAGCCTGGTATAGTGTACTGTATGCCTGCCATAGCCCATCAATGCTTGTACACATTATTTTGGACAACACACTATGCACTGTGATTCAATTACATGTCATAACCTGTAATAAAATTTCACACAGATGTTGATTGATTTTATTCCACTTCTTGGTTAATGGAAAACATTGTGATGCTTTTTTTAAACATATTTAATCAATGTTAAGATTTAGAAAATAACTACAATTGCAAACAGTTCAAACAGCTGTTTTCTAATCCTTCACGATCATCCATGGAGTACTGTAAGACAGACCAATTGAGTTGCATCTCACCTCCCCCCAGCCCTACAAAGCAAAGGCTACAGAACTGTAACTATCTAAAAGTCTAAGACGGTTTCATGATTTGTCTGCTGGTATAGAAATGTACATTTCCTGGTTCCTCACGCATGCGCATTGTGAATTAGTGTACAAGAGAAAGCCTTCACTGCCAATCAGACTTACAGTACTGTAGAAATCCAACAGTAAACAAAAAAAATTAAAGTAACATTTTTTTAGAGAAGGAGAAAATAATTGTGAGCTGTAAACAAAACCTTATGCAAGGCATTTTTTTAATACTTAATCATTTTTTACATTTATAAAATCACTACGTTTTTATTTCTCTATCACTCTTCAAGGGACTGAAAAATGTTGTTTATATTTTACAACATTTCAAATGATTTATTTCAACTGTAATCCTGCACACTCATCACAGCATTATGTACAGGTATACCATATTAGTTTCACCTTCTCCCCCACAACACCAAGGAAAAGGCATTCGACTCGTTATCAACACCTCCCCCGGCCGATCCAGGACATTCACACAGAAAGACACATTACCTACTGTATGCATCAGGTCTTGCATGGCTGATAAGAAGACCTGCTCTGTAATTTGGCTAGAATGACTTCAAAAAGGCATATCTTTTTTTTTTCTCTTGAAGAGATTCATAAATGAGTGATTTGAAAAAACACTTTATGTAATGCTTTTTTAAAATTGTATTTCATCAATTTCAACATTGTTCAAATCACAACATTAGGATTTTAGCAATGTGGTTGCTTCTTACTATATAATTGGGCTTTGCAGGTGTAATTTATTCGGTCAAGAATATTTTATCAATTTTTACACAGTCAGCCCAGAATTACACAAAGATTAAACAATTTACGGAGTTGCACCCTCCCCCACACCTCCTTCAGTAAACCGTGAAAAAGGCATTCGGCTCCTTATCAACACCTCCACTCCCCGGGCCATGATGTAAAGAATCGGGGAGCGCACCCCCCGTGGCGCACTCCCTCCTTACCTGATGTCTCACGCAACCCCGCTGTCCTTATAGCGCACGCGCGCTCCCGCAGGAGCTTTTCTGACATCGCGGAGTCTTGCTTCACCCCCCACTTGCGACGCGCATCAACGTCGCACGGCACGCACATGTGACGCATGTGCACCGCTCCCAAGCTGCGTGTCAACCCTCTTTATTATGCCCACCTGTCCCCTATGTCTCTCCTCCTATCTTTGCCTCTGCAGAGGCCACGTCTCCACTCCGCCCCCCTCTCTCATTAGTCATGCTCTCCCATATATGCTCAGCTATGCTACTTGCACTTTGGCTGAGCATAATTCCAGTTAGCGCTGTTCTCCCACTTCCTGGTTCCTCGTCCTGCCTTGCCTTGTCTCCTAGCTCCTTGTTTCAGATTGACCCCCTGTGTACCGACCCAGCTATTACTTTGGACTCCGCACTTCTGGCTTACCGACCCGGATTACCTCTAACTTTCTGCACCTCTCCAATCCTGACCATGGCTTATGGACCTCTACGCTCCTACTGGCTCCAACCCTTGAACACGGCTAAATGGACACTGACCATTCTACCGGCTCCTACCTCAGACTTCGGCAAGTACCTAACCATTCTACTCTCTCCAATCCTGACCCAGCTGCTTGACCATCTGCACTCCAGACGTGCCCGCGTGGCTGTGGGTTGTGGGTTGCGTTTATACCCATTCCCACCTCAGTACTGGGATCCCGCCTTGTTTTTGGTGAGCACAGCGTTACACATGGGACCTAATACAAGAAAGTAACATTATGTTTGAGCCTTTTGTTCTTGGCAGAGAATTTACTTTACCTGGTTTCACGCTCATGTGCATGCCTGAGAATTCCTGCAAACTAAATTGTCTACAATGACTTCACTGCCAAAGTGAAATTGAAGTCCAAAAAAAAATAACGTCATATTTATTTATTTATTTTCTCGAGCAGGCCTTAATAAACGAGTGATTTTACGGAAAACTTTGTTTTTTCTCATTTTATCAATTTTTACACTTATAAAATCACTACATTTGTATTTCTGTATGATGTTGCATTTTACATTATAATTAGACCTTACATGTGTAATTAAGTTGGGAAAGAAAGCCTCCCCCCCCCCCCACCCCAAAAAATACAAATAAATTATTTTGGGGGGGGGATTCTATTCAATACTTAAACTTTGGGTCATACCTTTTATTATATTTTACAACAGTTCAGTTCCAATGATTTCTTTCAAGTGTAATCCAGCACGGTCAACCCAGAATTACACAAAGATTAAACAATTTACGGAGTTGCACCCTCCCCCAACTCCTCCCTCAGTAAACTGAGCAAAAGGCATTCGGCTCCGTATCAACACCTCCACTCCCCCGGGCCATGGGACCTTAAACAAGAAAGTAACATTATGTTTGAGCATTTTCTCATTGGCTGAGAATTTACTTTGCCTGGTTTCACGCGCATGTGCATGCCTGAGAAGTCCTGCAAACTAAATGGTCTATAATGACTTCACTGCCAAAGTGAAATTCAAGTCCCAAAAAAATAATAAAGTCATATTTTCTTTCCTCAAGAAGGCCTTAATAAATGAGTGATTTTAGGGAAAACTTTGTTATGCATGTTTTCTCACATTTTATCAATTTTTACAACACAGGGTGTGGAAAGGAATACAACCCATGAAATGATCGGATAACGGCCGCTGCATCTGTATACAGTAAAGGCAGTCCTCGGTTATTCGACACAATGCGTTACTCAAAATGGCGTTGTAAAGCGAAATGTTGTAAAGCGAAACACGTTTTCCCATAGGAACACTGTTTAAATGAAAGGTTCCGTTCCTGAAGGCATTTTTAACACTAAAATACACCAAATATTTTATGCAGGCAATAAGATATGCAACATACACATAAATTATATAGTGTATATACTGTATATATATATATATATATATATAATATAACATAATAAATAATATATTATATAGTATAATATAATATTATATAGTATATTATATATATACGCTCTTACGACGCTTTGCAACGTTGATTATGTGAATGTGAATATATATATACACACATACACAACGTTGCAAAGCATCGTAAGAGCGTTGGATAAGCCATTTTGGCGTTGTAAAAATGAATCTAGGTATGCATTGCATAGCGTTGGATAAGCCCTTCGTTGTAAAGCTAAGCGTTGTAAAACGAGGACTGCCTGTATGTGACAATCATATAAATAACAAATATAAATAACAAATATAAATAACACATAAAAGGGGAGAAGTGCTTCAGACATAAAAGTAACATTTAGGAAACGTAGTAATAGTCAGTATGGACTTATGATGGATAGGTCTTGCCAAACTAATCTGCGTTATTATTTGCTTTGATGAGGTAAGTAGGAATTTAGACTGGTCTAATGCAGTTGATGTGGTCTTCTTAGATTTTGCAAAAACTTTTGCCACACAAGAGGTTAGTGTACAAAAGTAAGGAAATTGGTCTGGATAAAATTATTTGCACCAGGATTGAAAACTGGTTTGAGGATAGACTGCATAGTGTTGTCATAAATAGAAACTTTTTAGGTTGGGCAAAAGTTGTAAGTGCAAGTACCTCAAGCTGGTATTGGGACCCCTGCTTTTTTACTTCTTTATTAATGACCTTGAGGTTGACATAGAGAGCAAAGTCTCCATCGTTGCTGTTGACACTACACTGTAAGGTAGTAAAATCAGAGCAGGATGTAATCTCTACCGAAGGACTTGGGTAAACTGGAAACTTGGACAGGTAAATGGCAGGTAAAACTGTTTGCATTAAAATGATATACAGCATGTTTCATGAATACCGTAAAACTAAAAAGAACATTTAGTGGTTTATTCTGGAGGGCATGAGTTTATATTAGGTCATGACAGTAATGCTGGTTAAAATGAGGAAAATGAGTCATAATCCATAAAACATGACTGTGCTCCTTGTTGCTGATTGGCACCAATAATTAGTCACAGTATTCACTTATTATAATTATTTTTAAATAAAACACATTTTTCCTAAATTAATTTTAAATGACAAATACTTAGGAATATAGGAAGCAAACAAAAGGTCTAGATTACAGTATGACGTTGTCATTTTTTTTTTATTAAAGTTTCATTTTTTCCGTAATCCAAAATCAGAACCAAAATGAAGGGATTTTAGGTAAAACCCAGAACCAAAACCAAAGCCTGACATGTTTTTAGAGGCAAAACCAAAACACATGGTAAGGTGAGAATCTCTAGTTACAGCTAACATTCACATTATGAATTAGCCAACTCTTTGTGAAAATTAAGTGTTCAATGGACCGTCTATTGGCTCCTCAAATACTCTATAATACTTTTTCTGACTGAGACACATTAAACACACATTGCTAGGAGTGTGAGCGGTGATTACTTATTTAAATCTAAGCGCTTCTCCTGGAGCCATTTAGTGCTACTGGAATTCAGGCAAAAATTATTATTTAGGACCATGCATGGTCATTTATGTTATAGACATGGGAGTGGAAAGGGAGCTCAGTGTTACTGTTCTGTCTCCAGTTTTGTATTTCTCCTTGTTTCCTGCCTATGCTGTTGCTAGGTAATCTGTTGCCTCAGCAACCATTCTTTCCCCACCACTGGGGTCTTGGTTCTTTCCTCTCTTCTTGTCACTTGGTTCCGTCCTCGCCTGTTTCCCACAGGGGCTGCTTGCAGTTTCTTCACTTTAGAGGTTGCAGCCTTCTGCTTGGTTTCTTTCCCCTGCTCTCCCTGTGTTAGTATTGTTTCTTACCTATTCCTTATTTTTATACATCCCCAAATGTTTTCCCCTAATTTCTGTTTATGTTCCCATAATAAAATATCAGAATTTCAAAGAAGACATCCATTTTTGTATGAAAGGAGGAATTTACTGTAGTTATCTGCCTGTCTCTGATTATTAAGCCACAGTACGCCTGGGACAGAACAGTTACAGTAAAATTATAATCTGTTTGCTGTTTTTTGTAAAATTAAGATAACACTAGAGGAGGTTGTTTTTGATCAGCCCTCTGAATGGCAATTACATATCACTGATTTGCATGCGTTGGAATATAGCTTTAACCATGTTTTTAAAAATACAACAGAAAACATGGAAATTAGGGATATCCCTTGCAAAAAAGGAGAGGAATAGCCAGCTTTGATTAATCATTGTGGTTGCGGAAGGCAGAAGCTTTAGTACACTATTACATATAATGCGTGCGGTGTGAACAGAATACACCAGCTCTATCGGGCCGGCCAAAGTGCGTGCAACTGCGCGTGCGAGGAAGAGCGAACGTGTGGCAGAATTTTGAGGCGACAAATAATTTGTTTCATTTTTCACAGGACGGCCGCGTCATGTGAGCAGTTCAGCCAATGACGGCAAGCCAGACAGATGAGGTCATGGCCACGCCTCCTCATTGCCTCCCCTTCAGAGTGCAGGGATCGCTCCAGCGACAGGCGCGCACGCCTGCACTATAAACAAAGCATTAGAGAGATGGTCCAGAAACTGGATCCCAGATCCACAGAGCTCTGTTAAGCGAGTTGGCGTCACGTCATGCCTTACTGTGCACGTTCAAAGCTGATTCCCTTAAGTTTAATGTAGTATTGCAGAATAGTGCTGACGTTACACCTACTGTATGTTAATGAGATGTACGACGGCCGTTGTTTTTGCGTATAATTTGTTTCGTGAATACGCTGACCTCAGGGCAGATACTGCTGCGGCACAGTTTATTCGAGCATTTGCCCGTTCTGTGCCGCAGCAGTAGCCTGGCGCGCGCCCGAGTGTGACGGGCGCGCGCCGAAGCAGCGGAAGAGCGCCCTCCGATCGGGGCGCTCTCCCTACCGCTGCCGGGTCCGCCGGGTCCCCCGGAACCCCCTGCCGCTGTCCCGCGATCGCGGGACACCAGGGCTCCCTCGGGGAGCCCTGGACGCGCGTGCAGGGGGCGCAGGCTCCCGAAGACGCGTGACCGCGCGTCTATGACGAGCGGCACGCCGAGGGGCGGCCACTAGCAAGCCGGGAAATCTCCCGGCTTGCGGATCTGGCCGCACTGCGATAAAGTGTGTCGCCAGTGTAATGTCTATTACTGATTTTGGTGACGTTTTAAGCCTTGAGTTAGCGGAACTCTATCGAACTGGCCATGAGTAAGCTCTCCAGGGCAGGAATGTCTTTTGTCTGCTTTTATGTTTGTTGCATTTATTGTATTATGTCTTGCCTTCAAATACTTTCTGGGCAAGCTACCCATCTAACTGAACAAGCTTCTCATCCCTACCACATGCAGCACTTTTCATCTGAGATCTGGCTCCAAAAGACTGTTCATGGTCCTGTAACAGTGTTTCCCTCCCCCCCCCCATCTCACATTGGCCCCTTATGTGAGGAAACTGCCCCATGTTACATGTAATGTAGTGTGGTGCACCTGCTGGCTTACAGGACTCCTGAGTCTTCCGCGGTGGTATGGGGAAATAAATCAGGACTGGCTCATGAGGTAATGCTGAGAACTACTCACTTCTGGAACAGCGCCTCCATCTCTTCCAGGTCCCCACGACAGCAGGGAGGAGTCTCTGAAAGAGAACCTCTGTGTGCAGCTTCTCCCTGAATGACTCCACTCTCAGGCAAGAAGGTTCTTTCATGTTGGACATTCTTTATTAACATCAGTAGTGGCAGACTGCCCATCATTGCGGCCGGTCTCTAGCCGCAAATAATAAAGGTTGCCCACCTCAAGGAAGTCCCTGGACACCACTCCTAGTCAAGGCCCTAGAAGCTGTCCTTGCTCTTCCCTTACTCTCTAATAGAGTAAGGGGAATAGTCTGCCCACCTCTCCCCTAGGGGAGGGCCACAATTCTTGCCAGAACCCTGGCAGTGTGTTGGGTCAGACAGTCTCATTCAGGTGGGATGAGACACTCACACACACTTAATTCAGGAAGTGTTGCATACTATATAGCTCCAGTAGGCACCACCCCTGTGTCACTGTAATTGGACACAGAGCATGATGTCACTTCCATCACTACACAATACACATCACTGGGGATGAGGGCAAACCTCATGATTACTCCTGGCAAACCTGCCCTTTAAACAGGGATTATTGCACAGGAGGAGAGAGGCATGTAACCCCAAAATTACACAGTGGTACAATCTCCCTCTGGTGGATCCAATGGTCCCCACTTGGTCCTAAATTCGCGGGGCCTTCCTTCAAACAGGCAACTGTAAAACATACAGGGAACAACAGTATCATCAATACAAAAATACATTGGCGCACACCATACATAATTCAACATAATGCCTAATCCCCATAACTGCCTTACTGATTTCCGAACCTCATATTACCACAGACAGTGTACTACTATGATTACTCCCTAGGAGAATCCAAACTTCAATAGTAATGTCTGGGGTCAGGCTTCTTTACCTCTCGCCCGTTGTGATCAACAATTGTAATACTGTATGATCTAGGCGGCCCATTTTCTGGTCTATACTCCATCTTATGCATATAAATGTTGCGCCCAACACTCCAAACCCTCATCAGATAACATATCCTAGCCTCTGTTCGGTGTTCAGAGTAACTAGACTTTGACTTGAGGTAGTCCTCCACTGCTTCCCTTAGCCAGGTAGCCCAATTGTCCTCTATCTCCTGCATTAGGGGCTCGGGAACATAAGGATACTCCAATCCATGAGATTGCTTATATCTCGCTACTATAGCCCTCTCAGCCCTGCTTATTCTCACCAGCCTCTTATTCCCTGCTTTGCCTGGCAGTACCCATGACAGTGGTTCTTCGAGGGCAATGAGATCATACAGTATAGAGGACCCCTTTGGGATGACTATTCCCTTCTGGATTTCATCCCACCTCCTCACTAACTCCTCGTGGCTTTCCTCAGCCGAGTATTCACCCACATCCCACCAGTGATCAACTACATCTCCTCGCATTAAGATGAATCTGGTGCGGTCCAACCACTCAGAATACCCCTCATACAACGGAGCCCACCACTTGGTGCTATGCTCCGAGGACTGCTTCTTTACTGCTAACGCAGTCTCAGACTCCTCAGTCTCTCCACCAGAAGAGACACCAGATGTAGTATTTGAACGGGTGGCAGTCCCATAACGTTTTGGCCTTCCCCTTACAATATGGGTATAATTTGTGGGATTCATTTTCGGGGGTGTCACAGCAGGTAATACTTCCCTCCCCGACCCTTCATCAGACGTAAAACAGTCCCCCCAGTCCATGGCCGACCCAGGCGTGTCCCGTGTCCCGTGACTCCGACGTGTCCCGTGACTCCCCAAATCACCCTTGGCTCGAGCGGGACCCCGAGGGATACGTGACAGGGGCAGGGATAGGGGCAGTGGCCTTGGGCAAAGGGAATGGGAAAGTGTTCTTACGTTGCGGCAGCGTAATTAACAACTTGGCTATGCCACGACCCGTTGTGACTTTGGGCAGAGCAGGCTCACCACTCTCCTTGTTGCCCTGATTCTTCACCGCTTGCCGATAACTGTCCATTTCTTCCTGGGACAGACTGGTACTGATCAGCTGCGATGACGGATGCTCCCGGTCGGCTCCGCTGTGGCTACCGGAAGTGACATCATCATTCTCTCGCGAGGGCGCGCCATCTTGGGTGGGGTCCCCCACCTGAACTTCCTCCTCCATCTCGACGTCCAGAGCCGGATATTCGACGTCGCCCCTCAGCTCCACTTGGGCCTTGGTCGGGCCTTTCTCTTCGGCCGCCTCCATCGGAGCCTGTGGGAGGTAAGAGGGTATCTCACCACTCTGCTGGCTTGCAATGGGATCCTTTTCCTCCGACACGCTGGGAGTCGCCACGGTCGTGGGACTCTTCCGCTGCTCTGGCCGCACCAGCGCTTGTTGTCGGGGAATTTCTATACTCAACAGCTCGAGGTCACTGGTAAGTAGTTCTTCCTTCTTTTTAGCACCGCTGTAGTGGCCCACCGGTAGGCGCATCACCACCGATGCACGGCTTCCGTTCCCATCGTCCGACGAGGCGGATGACGAGGATGGTAAGGGTATCTCCACAGGGGACCGACAGCAAGGTTCCAGGTTCTCGCTGCGGTTGCAGGCCTCAGCGCCATCCTTCTTGGGCACCATCATTAGTAGCGATCCTCATTCTCCGGGATCGACCTCCTCTTTCTTGATTTTTGTCAAGGCCTCAGCCGTCAACATGGCTGTATCTCCTCCCGCCTCCGCGTGCCCAGGCACGAACGGCTCCACGGCCCACAAGTAGTGGATGCTGCATTGAGGGCATCTCGGCGTCGTACTGGCTTCTCCGCCCGGTAGTCTACACTGCATACATAGACACCGTAGAATCTCTCGATCACCCGTCTTCACTACCAGGAAGCCTCCTGGAAGTTGGTAGGGGTGTATGTCAAAGTCCGCCATGACACAGTTAGTAGTTGCACTGGGTAAGGGAGACACATGGCACAGCAGTCTCTCTTGCTCACCAGCTCTTCGCAACTGAGGGACAGGAAGCGCACATCCAGCTCCTCCCTCAGTCAGTTCGGTTTTCCATTGGCAGATGCAGGGACCCCTCCCTCTGGTGGAGATTAGAGGAGGGTCCCACAGCTTCACGTTATGACCCAGAATCGGCTCTGAGCCTGTCACATCCCAGGAGGGCGTGGCCGCGGCTTTCGCGCCACTTCCCCGATCAGGGTGGGGTTCTCTTTTTCTTGCCACTCCCTGCCAGGTCCCTGCAAAATCATTTTCTGTACACAGCCCACGCGGTCTCCCAGGGAAGCGGGAGCCGCCATTTTGGATCGCTCTGCAATCCCTACTAACAGCAGTTGTGACTTGAGTAGTAATCACCGCCTGGCAATCAGATCCTCCATCCGCCTTCTCACACATAATTGCAATGTCCTCACAGCTATCCTCCTGGGTTGCACCCCAGGAATTCAGGCAGGACAATAAAGGCGCGGCCACAGCTTTCGCGCCACTCCACAGCCTTCTCAGTATAGGCGTCTCTGCACACGGTTCCTCCGCTGTCCACACAGCACGTGCGCTTCCCATCTCTGGCGCGAACCGCCATTTCGGGCTCTCCGCACCGCGTGGGACCTCATCACTTGTCCCCATCTTTACTTTTTCTCTGCAATCGCACATGGTGCTCCTCTGCTGGGCAGTCGCCATTTTGATGCAATAAAGTATGCCAGTGCACCTCTACATATATCGCACGTGTGTCTTACTCAGTTGTGTTGCACTACCTCAGGCTAGGCTAAACTCTTTCTTGTGTATGCTGCACACGATATCAGTCCAGTATATGTGCTCTGTGGTTAGTAGTCTGGTTACTGGCTAGAAGTACTCTGGGCTCCTCCATGCAGTACTTAGGGCGTCACCTACTGTTGGCTACACCTAGCGCAGACCCTCCCAGGAGTTCCTGACCCACGTTAACCAGGCTACCCCCTAAGGCATCCTACGACTAGCTGCCTCAAGGTGACTAGAACAGCAATAGCCCTGTCTCCAGATCTACTTCACATCATACAGGAGCATCTAGGGTGTGCTTTGCGATCAGACATTCTACCCCTGACTACCCCTAGGCTCCCTTCCATTCCGCAGCACTCTCCTGGTAGCATACATGTTCCTACATCAGTCCGCCTAGCTAAAGCCTGTCCTGATGATCTCAGCAGCGCCTCCAAAAATGTAACGGTGTTTCCCCCCCCCCAATCTCACATTGGCCCCTTACGTGAGGAAACTGCCCCATGTTACATGTAATGTAGTGTGGTGCACCTGCTGGCTTACAGGACTCCTGAGTCTTCCGCGGTGGTATGGGGAAATACATCAGGACTGGCTCATGAGGTAATGCTGAGAACTACTCACTTCTGGAACAGCGCCTCCATCTCTTCCAGGTCCCCACGACAGCAGGGAGGAATCTCTGAAAGAGAACCTCTGGGTGCAGCTTCTCCTTGAATGACTCCACTCTCAGGCAAGAAGGTTCTTTCATGTTGGACATTCTTTATTAACATCAGTAGTGGCAGACTGCCCATCATTGCGGCCGGTCTCTAGCCGCAAATAATAAAGGTTGCCCACCTCAAGGAAGTCCCTGGACACCACTCCTAGTCAGGGCCCTAGAAGCTGTCCTTGCTCTTCCCTTACTCTCTAATAGAGTAAGGGGAATAGTCTGCCCACCTCTCCCCTAGGGGAGGGCCACAATTCTTGCCAGAGCCCTGGCAGTGTGTTGGGTCAGACAGTCTCATTCAGGTGGGATGTGACATTCACACACACTAAATTCAGGAAGTGTTTCATACTATATAGCTCCAGTAGGCACCGCCCCTGTGTCACTGTAATTGGACACAGAGCATGATGTCACTTCCTTCACTACACAATACACATCACTGGGGATGAGGGCAAACCTCATGATTACTCCTGGCAAACCTGCACTTTTAACAGGGATTATTGTACTGGAGGAGAGAGGCATGTAACCCCAAAATTACACAGGGCTACAGTCCTATGTTTCAACAAAGTATCTGGCCGCTCCTCCTTCTCTTACTTACAACTGGAACAGTCTACCGGAGACTCACACTCCTGCCACCAGTCTAAGTTCTTTCAAAACTAAAACTGTCTCACATTTTAATCTGGTCTGTAACTGTTATACAGTATACGCCTATAATATATATTATCTTTGTATGCACAGTTAATGTCTTGTATATAATGTACTGTATAAGCCATTTCACTCATTGTAACTATGTATTTTTAACCATTAATTTGTCATTATAACTCATAATGGACAGGAACTACTTGAAAACGAGAGGTGACTTTCAATGTATTACTTCCTAGAAAAACATTTTATAAATAAATTATAAATAAATAATTTCCTTTATTTTGTAATCTATCCCCTTGTGTGGAACCGTATCAAAAGCATTTGTAAAATCTAAGGGGGCTATGCACTAAGCAGTGATAAGTCGTTTTAAGAGCGCAAAGTGCTTTTAGAACGTGAAGTTCCGCCAAGCGCTATACACTAAGCCGCGCAAACAGGCACTTTGCGCTCTAAAACAGGCTTTTCCTTGAAATTTTTTCTAAGTCCAACTTTGATCGTACGATCAGCTGTTTGCGCTGAATCCTGCCCTTCTGCGGGATTCACTAAGCAACGCAAACTGATCGTACGTTAAAGTTGCGCTGAATTAAGCTCACCAGCTAAAGGCAGGTGATAAAAAAAGCTGGGCTTAGAAAAAATTCTTTGTTTACCTTTTTGCAGGCGCAAAACCAATACAACAGGCCGGCGGGTGTCCCCGGCTGACCCCGCAGGGGTGCCCGAGGGAGGCCGAGGGTCGCGCGGGTGTCCCCGGCTGACCCTGCGGCCGTCCCAGGGTCCCCGTGGGAGTCCCGGGGTACCCGCGGGCCTGCGGTACCAATGTTGTGCCAAAAAAAATACTAAACAATATGTATAACTAAATACACCCCCCTAACATATACAGTACAATAATGTGCAACATAACTATTATCCAGATATGGATAATAGATTATTTGCCCATTATTAAACACTGCATTAGCATACCTAACTAAAGTCAATAAATACAGTAGCCAGCTAATCCAATGAATACAAGCAGTAACAACATCAACAATTATTTAATTAAACCATTAACCAATGAAACCAATTAATTCCTAAACCAACTCAAAATGAATAGTAACACTAACCAATCAAACCAATTAATTACAACATTAATGAATGTAAACATTAAAAGACAAAGAAATACATTCAAACAATCTCTGAAAGAACCATAAAACGCATTAGCCAACATAATACAACATTAACTACAAACGAACACCGATCGCAAACATTTTATTACATTAAGCAGGAAAAATACAAACAATGACATCCACATAAGAAACTGACATTAAAAAAACCAACAGAAATACCAAGCCACAAATGCCCCCCAAATATTGTAATAATAATGTATTCATCTGTACCCTAAAGTGGTACAGATTAATATATTATCAGTCAATGTGCCTCCCCCAAAAAATCAACAATCACATCCAATGAACAAACCTGGAAAAAAAGAAATTTACAAACATTCTATATATTACTTACCATTAGAAGCGGTGGCCCTCCGACTCCCGGGGTAACAGGAAGCTCACGTACCTTGAAGGCCTCCAACAGCATCCGATTCTATCCGCCATGAAGATCCGGATCAGGTACCCCAATCTTCTTTTTTCTTTCTTTAATCACCTTCTTCTATCTCCCTCTGTAACCATTTCTTGTTCTTCTTTATCTTCTTTCTTCATCTGTCAATCCAAAATACCCCATGTTAAATCCCAACCGATGCTGTCTCGTCGGCTTCTTGGGCTCAAATGAGGCGTCACGGCCTTAAATATGGCTAGTGACGTCACATTTAGCCTCAAAATGGTTAACAGCCACCTGATTGGCTGTTCAAACCATGTTCCGACTTAAGATTTTTTATTTTTTACATGACGTCACTTAAAGGGAATGATGCCAGCCAATCAGAATGGCTGTGCTTCATTTGCCTTTAAGATGACGTCACGAAATCCAAGATGGCCGGCGTCACATGGTATTTCAGCCAATCAGAGTGTGGAATTGTTTCCCAAAATCACGAGAATGGCCTCAATGCTGTCAATCACTTCCTCATTACAAGGGATTGTAGATATAATAGACACAACACGTTTATTTTGGACCTACTCCGTTTGGTGCTTACCCACAACTATTTTGTATTTGATGGGATTTATTACCACTAGACCCAGGGTACAGCAATGGGGACAGCATGTGCTCCTACAGATGCGAATCTGTACCTGGGCTGGTGGGAATATGCCCATGTGTTTAAAGAGGAACTATCTATGTATACTGACCACATCCTATTAAGGATCAGATACATAGATGATATCCTCCTACTATATTAACAACTGTATTTAGCACTACATCAATTACCTTCCTTGATTTGGATATATATGTTGAATGTGACAGGAACATCCAAACCAAAGTATTTAGGAAGAGCACAGCTACAAATAGCTTATTGTTGGCACAAAGTCAACATCCGGCTAGTCTTATTTCTGGTATCCCTACCGGGCAATACCTGCGTTTACGCAGGAATTGTTCCACAACTCAGCAATTTATTTTACAATCCAGAGAACTACGTGATCGTCGGTACAAAATGAAAACACTCAATCGAGCCTGTCTCAGAGCATTACACAGTGATAGGGACTCTCTCTTGTCCTCCAATACACCTAAGAGAAAGGATAACATCATAAGATGCATCGGTACCTACAATAAAAGATGGTGGGCGATTAAAAGAATCTTTGCCCGACACTGGCACCTCCTCCTATCCGATGTAGATTTGGTTAAAGCTATCGGACCTAGACCCAACATTACCAGCAGGAGATCGAAAAACCTGCATGACAAACTTGTACATAGCCATTACCAGCATGCCAGATCAGAGACTTGGCTGAGCCCGATTCAGGGGATGTATCGGTGTCAGGGCTGTAAGGCATGTAAATTTGCTATTACAACCAAGACGTTCGATAACCATGACAACACACAGCACTTCAGTGTTGATAGTTTAATTAACTGTAGAACAACTAACGTTGTTTACCTTCTCATCTGTAAATGTGGGAAAAGGTATGTAGGCAAGACCATAAGGCAACTGCGTAGACGCATACTTGAACATATTAACTCTGTCAAGCATTCTGCAGAAACACCAGTAGCTAGACACGTCACGCACTTTCACAATGGAGATATCAATAGCCTCAAATTTATGGGCATCTATCAACTTAGGTGCCCAGCAAGAGGCGGGAATGTAGATCAGATGTTGTTGCGAATTGAGGCTGAATGGATTTATAAACTGAAGACCAGAAGTCCATACGGACTCAATGAAGGATTTACATTCACTCCTTTCATCTGATCCCCATAAATGCTAGTCATCTTGCCCACTCCATCCCTTGTCGCCTACTTATGCTGTCATCGCTACCCTATACTGCTTACACATGGCATTCATTCTTCAGCTGTCATATATTTTCTTTGATTTACATGAGATTAGTTCCGCCACATAGATTAGATATACTCACCATGATATTGTTATATATCATTATATTGCACTTTATTTCATTCATAACTAGTGACTATATTGCCTTCTACATAAACCCATTCTTATTGTGTTATGGGTTTATTGGTTTGTGTAATAACCATTCACACAACATGTATTGTGACAAACTATTGATACTATGTCAGTTGTGTGTCTAATATTTTGTATTTATTTTATTGTCACTGTGTCTTGGACATGGTTTCACTTATACTTTTAACTGAGGGGTTATTCTGCATACATCATTTTTATTCATGCTCCTTGCCCTTTGCTACCTTGGGCAGCAACATACATTCAGGGCACTGGGACCTTTTTACGGCACCCACTCTACATTGCTATCATTTCAGGCATGCGCAATATAAACAGGCAGTTAGGTAGGAATAATTATGTTTGCCTACACATGCGCAATGTAGTCTAGGTTAGCCTGTTTCCACATGTTATCGGAAGCATGCGCATTATTACGGGTTCACTGTTAGTTGTAATAGCTATCTGTCGTGTCATGCGCACTGACAACAGCAGCCGAGTTCGAGCATGCGCAGGGTAAGGAGATAACTTAGAAGTATATTACCCTGCGCATGCGCAGTAGAGTCCTGCGATCGGCCCGTCTTTTTCTCTATTGTCTCCTTATTGCAGCTTCAAATGTGATTATAAGGTCCCAGCGCTAGAGACACCATTAATATCATCAGCATGGTAATTTGGTATATCCTTTGATGTTTCTGTAGTCACGCATGCGCTCTCCTGTGCATGCGCTATAGCAATGTGTTTCATTGTCGCTATGGCGACCTGAGCATTTAAATAGCATCCGCTTCCCCTCACATGCAAAATTGTCCCTGACGAAGCTCCATAGTAGGAGGGAAATGCGCGTTGGACGCGTTATCATGTCATCAGCCCCTGTTATGGGGTTGTTTTAACACAGTGTGCTTTTTCCAGTATTCTCACTAGCATAGCCATATATCTAAAAATAGTGTAGCTGGCAGGGTATGGTTCCACTGATACTATTTAAATGATCTATGGATACATAGTAGCCGTATCCCTGCTGCTGAATCTGGCAATCTATTTACTGTGCTAGTGAGTGCAAGTGTTGGGCTTTTTGACTCACCTTGTCTGGTTGCACTTTGTTTAGCCTCCAAGATTCCAGTTGTATTTTTATACTGGAATTTATCTATATGTGAGGCTAACTTCGTTGCATACGTGCATATTATTTAATTTATTTTTATGGTTAATTACATTAATATTTACGGTAATATATGTTTTAAGGATGTTGTATTAAAAGTTACATTTTAACATTAGTAGTGTGCACTCAAGTGAATTTTCTTTTGGAGAACACTCATTTTGTACCCCTTATGTTTCCCTGATTCACTTCAATTCACAGCTGCACCTACTTTCTTTGATAATTATCGATTATAAAATATCATTTATTTACATCACAATCCGTATGATTTAGTTGATCACTCCCTATCCCCCTTCTTTTGTTGAAGAATTTAGATAAACTGGAAACTTGGGCAGGTAATTGGCAGATCGGGTTTAATACAGATACATGTAATGTTATCCATTTGTGGAAAAAGAATACAAAGGCGACTTACAAGTTAAATGAGGCACAATTAGGCCAATCCTCGATGGAGAAGGATTTAGGAGTGCTTGTAGACAGCAAGCTTAGCAATAGTGCCCAATATCAGGCAGTAGCTACAAAGGCAAATAAGATATTTTCTTGCATTAAACAGGGTATAGATGTAAAAGAAGCATAATTATGCCACTGTATAAAGCATTAGCAAGACCACACCTTAATTATGGAGTACAGTTTTGGCCACCACTCCATAAAAAAAAATACATTATGGAACTAGAAAAAGTATAGAGAAGAGCCACCAAATTAATAAAGGGGATGGAAAATCTGACATAAGGAGAGGCTGGCTAAATTAGATGTGTTTACATTAGAAAAGGGGCATCTAAGGCCGCGTTTATAGTGACAGCGACAGAGACGGCAACGCGACCGATTACGTCACCCGTCGCCACTGGCGAAAATTGCACTTTAGTTTTGAGCGACGTCGCTGGCGACAAGGCCAGTGACGTCACGAAGGGGGAGGGCAGAGTGCAATAGGCACTCTGGGATTGGTGTAGAGACAGTCATATGTGGCGACTGTCTCCCCCAAAATCTAATTTCACTGGCTTCCAAATTCTGTGTCTCTACATCGCTCTGTTGCTCCGTCGTTCCGTCGCCCCGTCGTTCCGTCACCGTCGAGTTTACTATAAGCGCATGCCACAGATTCAATGTATTTGTTTTGGCGCGACGTCGCGTCGACATCACCGGGCACTATAAGCGCAGCCTAAGAGAGGATATGATAACTATATAAAAATATATTCATGGTCAATACAAGGAGTTTTTAAACTAAATATTCATCCCAAGGGCAGTACAAACAACACAGGGTCGTCCTTTAAGGTTGGAGGAAAAGAGATTTCACCAGCAACAAAGGAAATGGTTGTTTACAGTAAGGGCAAATGTGGAATTCATTACCCATTGAGACTGTGATGGCAAATACAATAGATAGAAAGGAGAGGTATACAGGGATATACCATAAAAGGAAACATGGGAAGGATGTTGATCCAGGAAGTAATCTGATTGCTATTGTTAGATTTAGGAAGGAATTGATTGTTTCCCCTTATGAGACATCGGGCATCATGCAGTAAGCAGCGGAAAGGCAATTCTTGCCATTTTCCCGCCAAAAATGGCTACCCCTATTCAGTAAGGGGCGAGAAAGTGGCGAGAATAAAAAAAACGCCAGTTTGGTTGGCGTTTTTTTTTTCTCCGCCGGTGGCGAGGCGAGAAGGCACTTTCCGCCAGAAATAGAAACATTTTCCACCACGCTGTATTCTAGTAGTGGCGAGTAGCTTAGCGGAGCTATTCGCCACTCTAGAATGGCGTTTTTCTGGCAAATCAGCCACGCAGGAAAAAGTAGGCAAGTTGATGGTGAGAGGCTGCTGATGAGTGGTGGATCGGCACTTAGAAAAATTTCTGGCCTTTTTCCTGGCTGGGATTGATGCCGGTGGTCTCCGGAGCTGATACCATTAATACCAGCACCGGACCCCCCCAGCATGCATCCGAGGCAGGAAAAATGCATTTAAAGGCATTACCGCTAAGGCAATGAAGGGGTTAAACAGCCGTGCCAGGTTTATTGTGGGTAGCGGGGGTCGGTGAAGAGGGTATTTGGCCCTTGTTGTTTGTTTAGGGCTTGCGGGGGGTTGCGGGTGCGCTTAACCCCTTCACGACAGTAGCAGTTAATACCGCTACGGTCATGAAGGGGTTAAACTCTCCCGCTACCCACCCGCAAGCCCTAAACAAACCACTGTTGGGGCTAATACCCCCTTCACCCACCCCGCTACCCACAATAAAAAATAAACACACACAACAGCCCCACACTAACTAAAGAAATATATATATATATATATATATATATATATATATATATATATATATATATATATATATATATATATTACACCAACAACACCTATACCCCCCTAACATACAGTATAGTAATGGGCACAATGACTATTATCCACAAATGGATAATAGTGCATGTGTCCATTTAAAATACATACAGAACAAAAAAGACATTAAATACATGTAGCACTTACCCATGTCCGGCTGCCACGATGAAGGCCATCCTCATCTTCATCCTGCTAATGCCCCATCCGCTTCTGCAAAACATACACAAGAATTAAAACATCCAATGTAATGTCCCCTAACCCCTTAATCACCATAGCGGTAATTAACCGCTACAGTCATTAAGGGGTTAACCCACCATCAGCCACATACCCTCCCCCACTACCTCCCCACCCCCTGAGGCCTAACCACCCTCACCCACTACCCACAAGGGAGTCCTACCACATACCCTTGGGGCCAATACCCCCTCCCCCCACCCCAACATATACAGTACAATAATGTGCCCATTACTGTATTGTGTATTGCTATGTTTATTGGGGGCAATTGTCCCCAATAAACATACTATTATGCGTTAACCCCTTCATTGCCTTAGCGGCTATCCGCTATGGTAATGAAGCAGCATTTATGTATTTTAAAAATATTGTGCCCTGCTTTCCGAGTTATAGGCCCCGGTTTGGGGCATCGGTTACAGTGTTGACGCCATGTTTATTGCGGGCACGTAGCGTATGGGACGCTAACATGGCGGCGACACTGCCCACGCGATCACACATATCGGGGCCTGTAACTCGGGAACCAGGGGGTCCCTGGTCCACAAAGCTATGCGATTCAGCTCAGGGGACCCACTGCTCACTGTACAGTATTATTAAAAAAATATTCATGCTGCTTCGCTACCATAGCAGATAGCCGCAAAGGTAAGGAACGAGTCTTTATTGATATGTGTGTTTTATTCATAGTGTAGATGTGCAGAGGGTCTCCGGAGCTGAACCGCTTTGGTTTTAGGTCTGGGGACCCCCTGCTTCCCGAGATACAGGCCCCTTCTGGGGGTGCCGGTATCCCTCTGCTTTGTTTACATTCCGCGGTCACGTGATCGGGACCTTAAATGCAGAGGGATACCGGCACCTCATAAAGGGGCCTGTATCTCGGGAAGCAGGGGGTCCCCGGACCTGAAACCAATGCGGTTCAGCTCCGGAGACCCCCTGCACACTAGGAATAAAAATGGTTTTAAAAATAATTTTTAATGTGTCGATGTTTGCGCCGAGAGAGTAGCGGATCTCTCTCTGCTGCAAACACATCTCGGCAGGGGACGGCTTCTCGGCAGCTTCTCGCCAGGCAGCCGTCTCGCCACCGGTTACTAGCCATTTTATCAAATGGTGGTGGCGCATTCATTTGCCAGGGATTCGCCCCTTACAGCATACAGTGAATTTAACACGCCAAAAACATGGCTAATTGCTAAACTGGCTAATGCATTTTTTCGCTGCTTACTTCATGATGCCCATCATTGGATAATGTTTCACTGGTGTTTTTTTGTTTGCCTTCTTCTGGATCAATATACTATACATTAAATACAAATGTAGGATAAAGTTTAAATTTAATATATGTTGAACTCAATGGACCTAGGTCATTTTTAAACTTAATCTACTATGTAACTATGTAATTACATATCCACAAATGTCTATTAAGGTTAACTTGACATCACTCACATCAGACCCTGAAAATGGCTGTTGCAGGGTCTGGATGGGGGTAACCCCATAGTTAAGCATGAGTTAACTCAAGGATGCACAAACTTTTTCTTCTGCGCCCCCCTGCCTGCTCTCGCACCGCCCCCCCCCCCCCCCTTACCTTGTCTCCGGCGTCAAATGATGCCATGGGTCATGTGAAGTCGCATTGCAATGGCTACACATCATCCCAAAGCCGTCGGAGACAAGGTAAGGGAACTTAGAGGACTCATGTGGTCCCATGCATTTAATTTAAATGCTTTGGGGAAGAGTGCATGGCCTCTGTAAGCGCCGCCCAACCTCCTCCCCCCCACCACCAGCAAATCTCGTGCCACCAGTTTGTGCACCCCTGAGTTAACCAACACAGCATTATTTCCAGCATCATTTTCCTTTACTCTCTATCTCAACTCCAGTTAATGGTGCACTCCCACATACAGTAGATGGCCAGTTGAATTTCTTAGGGGTCTCTAAATGGGGAAGTTTACATTAATTAAGTGTTTTCTTTGCCCTTATCCCACCCTGTCCTTATCAGAGAACCAATAAAGCTAAGGGGAGGTGAGGAGTGGGAACTCTGACTGCACAAGCCCCTGCAGATCACACAGTGACCTCAACCAAAGGGAGCAGCCAGAGGCAATCAAACCCCTCCCAAATCTAACTTTACATTTACTTTATACTTAAAATATTTATACTGTAGGTGTCAGATTTAGGTGGGGGGAAAAAAGGTATCAATTATCCCCAATGAGACCCCTTAAACAGGTAATTGGAATTAGTTTACTTTTTTCCTAGGAAGGATTGACCCTTTAATTTCAGGGTTTGGATTGGATTAATACTGAGATATAATTTACATCACATTATTGAAAGATAATGCAAAGTTATGCTACAATCACGTGACATTAAGCCTATGCTAATGATATGCATTAACCTCAGGGAACAATAATGTCCATTCCCTTTGTTAGGTAATGTCATGTTATGAGCACTGATTTAAATGTGTTTTGTGGGAGACATGAAGATACACAGTAAAGGGAAAAGAGTAATGTAATGTTGATACAGTACAAGAAAAAGAGTAAGACCTCATTCAAAGCCAAAGCCAACAATTCTGCATGTGAGGAATGCACCATTCTGCCAATGTTTCATATCAATAAAAAACGTGAAACATATGATATATATTTTATGGTACAGGGCAACCATACACACTTAGGTAATGTGGCCAACTTAGGGGCCTATGCAGTAAGCAGCGACAAGCCACTTATCGCCAAAAAAGCCAACTGCTATTCAGTAAGCTCCAAGAAGTCAGCGATAAGAGAGCTTTTCGGGGAAAAAAACTAAATGTACTTTTATTTTTACAGGTTTTTTGATTGGATTTTTTTTATGTTTTTCATTGCCTATTGACTGCTAATGTATTAATCAGTCCCTGTTAAGGGTACAGATGAATACAGTGGTAGCTAATGCATTTTTGGCCAGATGCATTTCTTCTATTGACTATTATATTCTCTATTTCTGATTATTGTTTAGATTACATTGTTTCGAATTGTGATGGCTTGTGTATTTTTTTGGGGACAGATTGGTTAGCGTTTTTATTAAATGATGTATTTTGTTGGCTACTGGTTTTCAACATGTGTCCAATTCTGGCTCTAACTCTAACCCCCTGGATATCACCTGTGGCGTCCCACAAGGCTCTGTTCTTGGGCCCCTACTCTTCTCAGTGTTCATCAATGATCTTCCCACAGCTTGTCAGGAAACCTCAATACACATGTATGCAGATGACACAATCCTATATGCACACAGCCATAGCCTCTCTGACCTTCAACACATACTTCAGTCTGACTTTTTCAGACTCGAAAACTGGATTTCCCAAAACAAACTGTTTTTAAACACTGACAAGACTGTAACAATGGTGTTTGGGACCAAGACTACATTTTTAAAGCTTCCAGCGACTGAGCTCCAGATTAGAACCAACACTAACACCACCCTAACTCCTGTTACTAGTTTTAAATACCTGGGCATATGGTTTGACTCCCACTTAACATTCGGGATGCACATTGATACCCTGACAACCAAGACCTATGCCAAACTAGGGGTACTTTACAGGAACAAATCCTCCCTAAGTCTCCTGGTCAGAAAACGTATCGCACAGCAGATGCTAATGCCAATTATTGACTATGGAGACATAGTATATGGCTCAGCACCTCAAACCCACCTTAGCAAACTTAACACCCTCTACAACTCAATTTGTCATTTTGTTCTCCAATGCAACTATAGCACACCACTGCGAAATGCTCAAAGAACTAGATTGGTCATCACTCGAGTCTAGGCGCAAAGTTCACCTTTCCTGTCTTGCCTTCAAATTCTTTCTGGGCAAGCTACCCAGCTACCTGAACAAGATCCTCACCCCTACCACATGCAGCACTTATCACCTGAGATCAGACTCCAAAAGACTGTTCATGGTACCAAGGCTCAACAAAGTATCCGGCCGCTCCTCCTTCTCTTACCGTGCACCCCAAAACTGGAACAACCTACCAGAGACTCTTACATCCATCACCAGTCTAAGTTCTTTCAAATCTAAGGCTGTCACACATTTTAATCTGGTCTGTAACTGTTTCATGTCTTGTATGTAATGTATACCCTGCGCATTATGTAACTGTATTTGTAACCATGTATTATTTGTCTTAACTCTGTGCCCAGGACATACTTGAAAACGAGAGGTAACTCTCAATGTATTACTTCCTGGTAAAATATTTTATAAATAAATAAATAATTTATGTGTTGCCTAGTGGTTGTATTAATTAATTGTAGTGTTGCTTACTGCTTTTATGTATTAAATGTATTGTTTGGCTAGTGGTATGATATATGTAATTGATTGCCTAGTGGTTTTAATAATTTTATGGAATGCCTAGTGGTTTTATTTCTTTAATTGATTGGCTAGTGGTTTTATTAAGTAATTGCTTGGTTGGCTAGTGCGTTTAATTTTTGTTTATGGGGGTTTAGGTGCTTGTTGTATATGTTTTATTATTGTGTATTTTGGACATTCATGCTTTTATATTAGGGTGACCATTGACTGATATAGTAGCTTATCAAACGCATATTATATGGGTATGATGTACTACTATGCCAATCAAAGGGTACAGGGTGGGTATAGTGGGTCCGGGGTAGTTGGTTAGGCCTCCTGGGTGGGTAGCGGGGGAGTGTGGCTTAACCCCTTAATTATTTTAGCGGTTATTAACCGCTAAGGTGATTAAGGAGTTAGGGGCCATTAGATTGTATTTTTTATGTATTCTTTCTGGCAATGGAGGACATGGTTTTTTTTTAAGTAGGAAGGGGGGTCATTCCTGCTCAACCTTAATATCCATCATTAAATAGTTGTAGTGGCGGTGCAATGGGAAGAAACCGATATATTTCCAAAAAAGGTGTTCGAGAGATGATCACCAGAAAAGATTCCCAGTTAAGTTGCACTCAGCCTATTGTTTATTTTTCCTTATAATTAAACAGTAGGTGTCTTAAGGTTATTTATATTTCATAAACCCCAAGGAGTAGTATAAAGGGATATCTTCCCTGCATGTAGGCACACTCCTCCCCCCTTGAAGAAGTACCGGTCCACGGCATGAAACAGCTGTCGGGCAGTCAGGCGACGCGAACACTGATGACGTCAGCCGTCACGGAGGAACTTGCTTCACACAGCATGCTTAACAGCCACTAGACGCTGGATGCAGAGCCGCGGAGTTAACATGGTTGTATATCCAATTACAGTGTGATAAGGCCACTAAGCTATACTCTAACCCAGCACTAAGTGATGTATAAACGGGTACTTTACCCAGTATGAAAGGGTAACTGAAGTGGTTTATAATTACAGTGTATTTTGAAGTGCAATTACTGACTCATATGCAGTACCTGACCTGGGTTAAAACACATGGTGCTATTATTGTATGTATAGATGTGTTGATAAGGCATTTACCCTTTGCTTTATCCATGTGAGATCAGAACCACATTTGTACTATACTCTGTCTATGGTGAATAAGCACATATAGCTAAGACATACAGTAAGTAGTGAGAATTAAATATATATAATTCTTAGTAGGGCTGTATTGACCTTTAGGGCAGCCTACCCAGCTAGCTCACAGTCCTACACGATACCATATGCAAACATAACATCTGGTGTTAATATTGTATATGTGCTTATAAGGCATTAACCCCTTGTTTAACCCGTGTAAAATCAGAGCCGCATTTGCATTTTTATCCTGTTCATGGATACTGGTCACATAGCTAAGACAGCAAAAATAATTCTTTGTAAGGCTGCATTGACCCTAGGGGCAGCCTACCTAGTGAGTTCACAGGCCTACATAATACACTATATACACTGATACTTACCTTCTGTAAAGGAATAACTGTGTTCTGACTATTGCTGTGTTTGCAACTTAGCAGTGTTACAATAGTAACCATCCACTATTGAGAAAAGTATTCCATTTCATAGATTGATACTTTGTGCGACTGATACTCTGTATAACTGAGAGTGCTAAACCTAGGATTAAGGTGCTTCACTTCTGCATATACTAGCGTCTGGAGACTGTGTGATAACCAAACGACTATGATATAATTATCACTGGTGTAACAATTAGCACATACTGTGTAAAAAAGAGAAGCAAGAATTTTAATATAGTATAGTTTATTTGGGGTTATTTTTGATAGATGAGTTTAATAAAATGATTTTAAATGTTAGTATTTCCCTATGTACTCATCTCCTTGGGGTTTATGAAATATAAATAACCTTAAGACACCTACTGTTTAATTATAAGGAAAAATAAACAATAGGCTGAGTGCAACTTAACTGGGAATCTTTTCTGGTGATCATCTCTCGAACACCTTTTTTGGAAATATAATGGAGGACATGGCCCTGCAGTATACTTACGAGGACGCCCTTCATAATGGCAGGGGTAAGTAGAACGGTTTTATTTACGTTATTTATGTTGCCTGGCTAATGTTTTGTTTGATAATGGGCAAATTATCTATTATCCATATCTGGATAATAGTTATTTTGGATATTACTGTACTGTATGTGTGTGTGGGGGGGGGGGGAGGAGGTGTATTTATTGAAATGGAGGCCATCTTTATTTTTTTTTACAACACGAATGATACCGCAGGCCAGCGGTCACGTGACCGGGACATTTCAATGCATAGGAGATCCCGCACCTCATAACGGGGCCTGTATCTCGGGAAGCAGGGGGTCCCCAGACCTGAAAATAATGTGTTTCTGCTCCAGAGACACCCTGCTCATCTACACTAGTAATAACATTTAAATTAATTATTTTTTTATTTCGGCCAAGAGAGTCGCAGAGAGAGGCGGCTCTCTCTCTCTCTCTACAGCAGAATCAACTCGCCGGGTGAGCCCTTTTCAGAGGGCGGAGTGTCTCATCGCTAGCTACTCGCCATTTTTGCAAATGTTGCTTTCACTGGTATTCGGGGCTTTCTGCATACCATGAGAGCAGTGCTGTCAAAAATGGCGAATTAAAAATCATGGCGATTTTTTCTATCAGACTTTACTGCATGAGGCCCTAAGAGTGTTATATAAGCAGCCATCCTTGGCCTGGTCACGTACTTCAAAATAATAACCATGTTGTAAGGCAATGAAGGCCAATAGACAAAATAAGCTCATGCATTGCTGGCCTGAGGCAATTTTTTGGCGACTGAAAGATTACATTTCATATGAATGTTTTTTTTTATCTTTATGAGCAGCAGGAGATGGTTTCCTTCTTGTAACTTCATTATCTCTGTGTAGTGACTTTGTTTTTTCCATGTAGTGTAGACTGCTTTAAAAGCGCCATTCAACTTAGAAATATATAAGTTTACATTGCAAACCGTGGCTATGTCTGAAAATAAAGGGCTTTAAAGCAATGCATTTTGCCATTACAAGCCAGGAGAAACACATTTAGGGACCTACAGTATACAAAGTGAAGGCAATGTGTGCTTTGCAATGAATTTACTGCGAGCACGTAACTTGTAAATACACACAGCTATCTAGCTGATCCCCTTTTCACCTACGCACGGACCACCAAATGAATAATACCCCCCCCCCCCTCAATCCGTCACAATACCGATTTTAGATAGCTGCCACCAGGGCAGCAGACAGATTTCCCGGGGCTCAGGACTAGTTACGTACGCCCAACCCCTCCCCCCCACATTTCACACCTCACGAATCACCTATATTCCCCACACACTTCCCATATATTTCTCCCCATCCGTCTCACTTCCTCTTCCTCAATCACCCCCCTCCCACTTTGCATGTATTTCTCTCCCCTGCATCTCATTCTTACTCCCTATTTTCCTCACTCACTCTCCCCCTCAATCTCCCCCAACAAAATACATAAAACCCCACTCCTCTAATACATTTTGAAAAGCTCCCCACTCCCCCAATACATTTTAAAAAGCCCCACCACTCGCCCAATATGTTTTAAAAAGCTCCCCACTCCCCAATACGGCTTAAAAAGCCGACCACCTCCCAATACAAATAAACAAGACCCCTCCAATACATATTTTTTAAAAACAGACATACCTTGTGGGTGGTCTGCGGGGGGGCCGTCTGTCCGGCACTGCAAGTTGGGCCTGACCTTTGGCCAGGCCCGGCTGCCGGTCCTCTCGCGGACGTGTCCCCGGCTCTCACTCACTGCAGGCCTCGGTCCCTCTGTTCCATGCCAAGCTAGCGTGTGCCGGATCTCCCTACATTCCGTCACTCGCCAAATGCTGTGCCAAGCCTACTTCCGGCGCGCTGACGTCACAGAGGCGTGGGATAGTGATAGAGGCCTGCACCTGAGAGAGCTGGGGCCCATCCGGGAGAGGACCGGCAGCCGGGCCTGGGCAGAGGTCGGGGCACTAGTTGCGCCGCTGGGCCCACTGCTGCCAACAGGACACCACTACCTTCTGTTCCCCCCTGTCGGCAGCCCTGGCTGCAAACATGATAGAGCTATCAAGATGTACTTGCAGAGTCTTTGGTTTCTGTTTACTAAGAAAAACATATGCACTTAACACACAAAAATCTATTGTAGCAAAATGTGTCCGAAAATGTTGTCACTCTCTTCTAAACGTGCAAAGTTCAATCAGAGCCCAAAGACAATACTTATTACATGTTAGATTTGGATCTACAAAAATAGCCATCTGCAATTTTTGTATATCTATACTATAAGTCTAAGTTGGATTCCGTTTTCTGTTTGTTTGTATGTCAGAAGCATTGAAATCTCAGAAACGGCACCACGTAGCACAACGAAACTTTCACTGTACATTCTGCTGCGGATTTGTAGGTCAACACAACTATTTTGAGCTTCCAATGGGACTTACCTCCCAAATTATGGACATTCTAATGTCCAGCAAATCTCTTAGTGCAGGAGCAGGGGGCGGGGCGTGGCTACTAAGGGAGGGGGCGTGGCTACTAAGGGAGGGGGAGTGTTTGTGTCAGAAACACACATCTGATGATTGCTTACAATTCACAGACACAGGGTGACGGGGGGAAAGGCGGCCTGTGATTGGTCTGCGCGAGTTGGCAGGTGAAGCTACGCCGGCTGTCACCGCCGGCCCCAGAGAGACCCCCCCCCCCAGAGAGACCCCCGGACACCCTGCCCCCGCCCAGAGAGACCCCGGACGCCCCCCCCCCCACCCCAGAGAGACCCCCGGACACCACCCCTACCCCAGAGAGATCCCAGCCCCAGAGAGACTCACTTCGGCCAGGGTAACTGATGGCTAGGGTAACTGACGGCCAGGGTAACTGATGCCAAGTCCGTGGACACCCCCCCTGCCCCATAGAGACCCTCGGACATCCCCCTGGCCCCAGAGAGACTCCTGGACCCCCCCCCCAGACCCAGAGAGACCCCCAGTTCTATCTCCCCCAGCCCCAGAGAGACCGCCGGACCCCCCCCCCGGACAAGAGATAGATCCGGATACCACCACCCCCTGCCCCAGAGAGACCCCCGGACACACCTCCCATCCCAGAGAGACCCCCGGCCCCACCCTGCCCCAGACCCAGAGAGGCCTCCGGATACCCCCACCCTCCCCCCCACCCCAGAGAGACCACCAGATACCTCCCACCCCAGATAGACCCCAGGACACCCCCACATGTCCCAGAGAGACCCCCGGATCCCCCACATGTCCCAGAGAGACCCCCGGACACCCCCCTGCCACAGAGACCCCCAGCCCCCCCACAGAGAAACTCCCAGACAACCCCCTGCCACCAGAGAGGCCCCTCTCCCCCAGAGTGACCCCCAGACACCCCCCAGACCCGGACAGATGCCCGGACAACCCTCCCAGAGAGACCCCCAGACACCCTCCCCAGAGAGACACCCATCCCCCCAGGGAGACCCCTGGATACCCCCCCCCACCCTAGAGAGACTCCCACCCCCCCCCCCCCCCACCCCAGAGAGACTCACTTCGGCCAGGGTAACTGAAGCCATGTCCGTGCTAAGTTTGTCACCGCCGGATCCAGAGAGACCCCTGGATACCCCCCACCCCAGAAAGACCCCCTGATACCTCCCTCCCACCCCAGAGAGACCCCTTGGTCACACCCCCCCCACCCCAGAGAGTCCCCCGGACACACCCCTCACAGCCACTGGGTGAGGGCGGGAAAGGCGGGCTGTGATTGGTCTGCACCAATTAGGTGAAGCGGGGTGAAGGTCACTTTAGCCAGGTTAACTCACGCCAAGTCCGTGCTACAGTAAGTAACACCGGCTGTCACCACCTGCCCCAGAGAGACCCCCCGGATACCCCCCCTGCCCCAGAGAGACCCCCGGACACCCCCCCCCCCCAGAGAGACCCCCGGACACGCCTCCCCCCCGAGAGATCCCCGGACACCACACCCCGACCCCGAGAGACACCCAGAGCCTGGTTTGAATTCAAGTGCCAGCTCTTTGTGACCTTGGGCAAGTCACCATCTCCCTGTGCACTCATATTAAATTGTAAATCCTACAATTGTAAATTACTACAAAATTGTACGTATATATCTGACAGTGCTATATAAGAATATATTATTGTTATTATTCTTTTTCACAGAGAATGTAATTCTCTGGCGTAGAGCAGAAGATTGCTGTGGTTTTGACTATTTCAGTAGCAAGTTACACATGCCAACACATGATAGCTAATATGATATATGATGGCTAATATCTGGGAAAGTGAGGGGAAAATTAGGGGCACAACACCTTCAATGATAAACATAAGAATGAGGAAACCTTAATCAAGGAGAAAATAGAAAAATAATACATGTGTTTGCTTTATATTGGGTAACATATCAGATAAATAGGGAGAGTTGGCTGATTTGATGTTGCAGGTCCTTCAGTTAAATCTTTTATTCACCTTCTCCTGTTCAGAGCTCTGTCTATAAGGATCTTGTTAAGAGTAAATTGCTCCCTTTCTGTGAACTGAGTCTGGGCTGCCTTGTAGCTGCTCGTGTTTCAAATGGTAAGCTGTTGAAACCTGCAGATTCAAACCCAGCACCTGTCACACTTATTAAGAAATGAATATGCCTCTGTAATGAAACCTGTAGCTTACAATCGGGGGAATCTACAAAAAAACCTGCAAACCTCAGGAATGCTGTCCCTACAGTATGTCTGCCACTTCAGCAGGTTTTCAGAACACACATATAGGGAGTGGCAAAATAATTTCCAGCTGTAAACCCTTTTAAACACCCATCTCTTATCTGTGATCATTAAGTCTCAGTCATTTTGACAAAGTTGTCTCGGATGACCAGGTAGCTTTGAATTATCAGGACCTAATAAAATGATCCTTAATGGTTCTGTTTCGATTGCATTCACCTCAAGGATCAGAAGTTGCCTGGATCACGGAGCAAAGGAAGAAAAAACCCTTTATTTCAGTACTTCTCTATTGACTGTGCAGAGCTTAATGACTTGAAGTCATTTCATGGTCATGTCTGACTATAGTTGCAATATGACATCAAAGGACTTTTGTTAGTAAAAGATAGGGATTCATATTTCATGGTACACCATTTTCTCGTGTGTGCCTCCTGCGATTTAAAGTAAAATACAAATAAAAATCCGGTAACTATGAGATACTGTACTAGTCAACTAAAATTAGAATTTAGAAGAAAAAAAAACTAAGTTGCGATTGAGTGAAACTATTACATTGTTCATGTGTGCCTTGGGCTTCAATTTCAAAATGTATATTCAATCCTGAACAGTTGTAAAAAAAGATTGGGATTGAGCAAGTAACAGCCTATTCTGGCTAGTTTTTTGTCAAACAAACACACAAATGCTTATCGCTCTCCGACTATTCAATGTATGGTATATTGTGGCTCATGGTGCATAGGGTAAAAACTAATGGATACATAAATCCAAAGGGGGGGTTTAAGCCCCCAGTGGAGCAAGAAACCCAGGGCTGCACTCACGAGAGAGTGTAGGAGGGACCACACAATATGTCCCGGGCCAATAGCCCTGAGCTACGCAACGCAAAACAAAAAAGGTTTATTTATATATATATATACAAGGGAAAGGAGCATCAGGGGGTGTGGGGTAAATGGGTAAAGAGAAGTGCGTTAAAACATAAGGTGGGTAGGTGACCAGGGCAGAGCAAAGTCCCATGTATAAGGTATACTGAAGGTATATATGTATTCCCAGTATATATGACACTGGGGGTACTAGCTGATATGAGACTTGGATGGCCAGAGGAGCAGAGTATGTTCACTTTTAGCAGCTAGCAATCAGGTAAGGTACATGTGGGTAAATCTAACACTCATGATATATATCTTAGCTGTTAGTGTCCCAGACTGATATCAGAGAGCACCTGGTGGGTGTCCACACATCTGTACTCCAAAATTGCCACTGTAATAAATCAGGCGCACATAAATTCACAGTTGAACCCCTACAATAGGGAACCATAGGTATAAATAGCCTCCCGCAAGAGTGCTGTGTACTCCAGCCTAAATACTGTTGTGAATCAAGCACACACAAATACACAGTCCCCTGTGGTAAGAGACCGTGCGCATGAATAGCCTCCCGCAAAAAAGCTATATATTGCTGTATCACGTCAAACAGGGCTATATAACAGGCATGAAAGGTGTGTAAGTCAAAAGACAAGACTAATACAACCCGTTCCGCCGTGTGGCTGATGATAGGCTCGGTGCAGCAAACTCTCCTGGCCACATCCGGGTCGCCCCCACCTACGTCAAAGGAATGACGTCATCTAAAACCTAGTTTTTTGTCAAGTAAAATGTTTACCTGGATTACCATAATAATATCAGAGCACTTCTGGAGACAGACAGACCCAAAAACTGTGTCCAGTGTAAATAAGGAAACAGCACATTGAAGGGAATAAATGCAAAAAAGTATATTGAGCAAAAAAGACACAACAGAAAAAAAACAAAGTTTCTGTCCTCTAAAACGGGACTGTAAGAGATGTGTGCAGAGGTATGCAATGGAGACCATTTTTAAGGTGAAATTAAAATAAGGCTTTATTGCGGCTGTTCCATTAAACAGTGTAAAAAAAAAAAAAACATAAAAGAAAAACCTACTCCACTTTGGAGAAATCACTACACATTTTACTCCAGCAATATCTAACTGGGTGGGTAACTAAGCTACTTACCACCCGAAACACACACACACACACACACACACACACACACACACACACACACACACACACACACACACACACACACACACACACACACACACACACACACACACACACACAGATTATATATATATATATATATATAATATTGCTGCAGTGGAAGCGCTGTATGCTGGGTGACAATGGGGAAAGACAGGGTTGCAGACCTGTCTAAGACATGCAAATGAACATACAGTAATATTTACAGTTGCTTTATATAAATGTAGCGGCATGTAAAATGGCTGCAGTCATCTCTCCTGCTGACAGTAAGGCCTGGTAAGTTGTGGGCATGCCAGCAGTAATTATGGAGGTTTGCCCTCACACCCTGGTGAGGTGCCCTATGTATGGATGGGAGTGGTCACAGGCTCTGACTCCATGGTTAGTGATGTCAGAGGTGTGTCAGCTTCCAGAGTATACATAAGGCACAGCACTGATCAAAAGTTAGTTGAGTTCCTGTTGCTGTGCTGCCTCTGTCAGTAAGAGGCAGATGGAGGTCTGCAACATTGTTGCAGTAGTCTGATGCAGAGCTGTGAGTCTGGCAGCACAAGGCAGACAGAGAAAAGCTGTTGGAGTGTTATGTAAGAGCTATGAGACAAGGAGCAAGTCTGAGTGCAGGCTTGGGAGGAGACAGCTTATAAGACTGTGACCAGGGACCTGGCACAGGGACTATCTCCCTAAAGGGGAGATAGGGAACCCACCAATTAAGGGAGGAGGAACCTTTCAAAGGGAAGTGCGGTGAACATGGGAGGCTAAGAACACCCATTGTGGAGGGCAGCTTGCCCACCGTGCAATAAAGATGTTGCTGATAAAAGAAACCCTCGTGTGTAAGTGTGGAGTGATTACACAGGGGGCTGCACCACAGAGGAGTTCCTCACCAGGACCATCCACAAGCTCACGCTGGGATCCTGATGAGGTGGAGGCGCTGCACTGGATATAGGTAGGACTCAGCACACTACCTCAGCTGCCTGTCTGGACGGGTCATCCCCATACACCATCATGCGGGAGACTCAGGAGTCCTGTAGCCAACAGGTGCACCACCAGACACTACACCGTAATGGGGACTGGTTAGACCACAGGGGCCAATATGAGATTGGGGGGGTCAGACCGGTTCAGAAAACCCGTTACATTTGGAGGCGCTGCTGAGATGCCTGTCAACAGGACAGGCTTGAGCTAGGTCGCTGGGAAACAGGGAGAGTGTCTGCTGCCACTTTGTGCTATGTTGGGACGGACCTAGGGATAGTCGGGGAGCTGATGGAGTATGTCAGTGATCAGGGACTACCTAGGGGCCTGAAAGGAGTTGGGGGTTTGGAGCCGGGCTATAGCTGACCGAGTCACCTTGAGGTAGTGCTAGTTGGTAGAATGCCTAAAGGGATAGCCTGTTAACGTGGTCAGGAATCCTGGAGAGGGTCTGCGCTAGGCTGACCAAGACAGGTAGACGCCCAAGTACTGCATGGAAGAGCCAGAGTACTCTAGCCCATTCCAGACCTCTTACCGTAGGGAGCACAGACTGGGAGGAAGGAGATACAGCAGACACTGAGAGAGTGAGCCTAGCCTGAGGTAGTGCATACATGAGTCCAGCCTACATTGGGTACACATGTGGTGGTGCATCAGGGCAATCTTTATTGTACCGGTGTGGTGGCTGCCCCGCAGAGCGGAGCCCCATGTACAATCAGAACAAACACCGCAACGCAAGATGGCGACGGCATTGGAGTCAGTAGTAATGCGCAATCAGTCCGTTGTGTGTGATGAGGACATGGGACAATTGATGAAGCGGTACTTCAGTCTTCGTCAGAAAGACGGAGAGGATCTACCTGGGTTCCTCCTGCGGATTGGAGCCGTCTTACAGGAGATGCGAAAGGGGGATCGTATTAAGGCCACTGAGGTGGAGGCGTACTTTTGTGATCAAATTCTGAGAGGAGCAAGACCTGACCATCCTGTCGTGGCCAAGATGCGGTGCTCCTGGATGCGGGGTGACCCCCTGTCCTTGGGGAGGCTAATGGATGAGGTAGAGGAATATGAAGTTGCAGTTGCTGCAAATATGGATGGCAGAGCGATCCAAAATGGCGGTTCCCGCCTCCCTGGGAGACCGCGTGGGCCAGTTGCAGAAAATGCTGCAAATGCTAAACTTGCAGAAAGTTGTCCGGGATTGGCGCCAAAAGAAAAATTCCACCCTGCGGGGGGGTATGGCGCAAAAGCTGTGGCCGCGCCCTCAGGGACTGTGACGGACTCAGAGCCCCTCCCCGGTGATGTGAGTGACTCAGCGCAGAGTCAGAGTCACTCCTTGAAAGAGTGTGCCGCCCCTCCTTTACATTCCACCAGGGGGAGCGAGAGTTTTGAGCAGTCATCAGCCATTTCTGTTCACCAGGAGGAGGAGCCAGGACTCTATATCACTATGAGTTCTGCTGAAGTTCAGGCTGTCTTCAGGGAGAAGTTACTTAGTGCCTCCCATGACCAACACCCAGCTGTGGTGATGCCCCAGCCGGCGGACCACACCAGTGAAGCTGGAGATAAGGAATCACCTGCCCCGTTATCTATGGAACAGGAGAGACCACTGTGCAAAGTGCCTCTCGTAACCAGCACAACAAAGAGCGAGATGGACATTGGGGTATATCCCTATTCATTGCCAGGATGCTCCCTGGTAGTCAAGGCGGGGGCGGACACAGCCATGCTGACGGCTGAAGCCCCGCGTGCGGCCTGCACCGAACCAGTTGATCCTGGAGAATGGGGATCGCTCCTAATGATCAGAACGGAGCCTGAAGAGAGAGGGGTCTACAACCGCGGTGAGAACCCGGAACCTCACCGTCGGTCCCCTGCGGGAGTGCCACTCCCCGAGTCGGAGTTCGGCTCCTCGAAAGAGGAACAAGCGACCCTAACGACGGTGGTGATGCGCCTACCGGCGGACCACTAAAGCTGTGCTGGAAAAGAACCGGCACTTACCTGTGTCGCGGCGGAGCGGAGTCTCGTGTCGCCAGTGCAGAACCAACCCGAGAGGCGGAGTCCCACGGCCGTGGTGACTTACAGCGCAGAAGGAGGAGAAGATTCCATCCCGAGCCGACGGAGCGGTGAGATACATCCTTACCCTCCCCAGGCGCCGGTGGTGGCAACGGCGGAGGAAGGCCTAGCCCAGGCCCGAGCAGAGCGGAGAGCAGAACCATCACTTCCGGCGGCGGATGTCGTTGTGGAGGAAGAGATCCCGAATGGGGATCCATCGCAAGATGGCGGAGTATCCGGTTCCGGTGATGACGTCACTTCCGGCGGAGGTAGCGGAACGACCAGAGAGAGAACCACAACGCCTCGGCGATCGGGCAGTGCTTCCCGATCACCTGTGTCAACACAGAGCTGGCAGGCTGCGAGGAGAGCTGAGACGGGTGAGGCCCAACCAGCGGCACGTCCGCACAATGATACGGGACTATCCGAAGGCAGAGAGCAGGTCGGAACCCCGCGAATGCCCATTTCCTGTCCCTACGCCCAAACCCATGCCCGAGATAAAGCCCCTGTCCCAGTCACCTTTTCCCGTGGGTCCCCGTCCAGTTTGGGAATGTCGGGAGGGTCCCAGGGAATCGGTGAGGAACGGACTGGGGAGAGACTGAACAGTTACGATTCAGAGGGTGGTTCCAGGGGTGGAGGGCAACTGGGTAAGGTATCGATGGACCGGTGGGTGCCTAATGTAACCGAGTCGGCAGAGGAGAAGGCACCGGGATCATACCCATGGTCTAAGCCTCGCTCAGAAAGAACCCCGGGGGTATTCTCTTGGGGGGATGCAGAGGAAGGTGACCCAATAGAGTCAGAGAAAGGTAAAGAAACCCGGTGGTGGGCCCCATTATTTGAGGGCTATGTGGCCTGGATGGATCGTACGCGATTCCTTATCCGAAGGGAGGATATAGTGGATTACTGGTGGGCAGTAGGAGAGTTCACACCCGCGCAGAAGGAAAGGGAGCTGCAAGAGAGGTGGAGGGCAGGGAACGCAGAGCTGACTAGGAGCAGCCGGGCCGAGAGGGCTATTATAGCCAAGTACAAAGCGCCCCACGGGTTGGAGTACCTGTATGTCCCTGAACCCCTCCTGGAGGGAGAAATTGAGTTTAAAATGGGTTCCACTGGTGAGGATAGGGGATATGGCACTGATGAGGAGGAAGGATCAGGGGAAGAAGATTGGGATCCTGGCGGGTTAGATGAGAAGTGTCAACCAGAGGGTTACAGCATTGCTGCTTTAAGCCCAGTGGACCATGCTGTGCGTAGGCCACCTTAAAGGGTATGGTAGTACCTCTAATGGATACTCTATAACAGAGTAATCCTGGTTGTGATACGTCTATGTTAGGATGTATCGGCTATTATATGTACTATAATGTTGTGACTAATGTGTGTTTTGTTTCACAGTGCTTCCTGATGGAAGGTGTTCAAATTTAGGTTCCAGCCGGGGATGGTGGGATTCACCAGGGGGAGAATGTAGCGGCATGTAAAATGGCTGCAGTCATCTCTCCTGCTGACAGTAAGGCCTGGTAAGTTGTGGGCATGCCAGCAGTAATTATGGAGGTTTGCCCTCACACCCTGGTGAGGTGCCCTATGTATGGATGGGAGTGGTCACAGGCTCTGACTCCATGGTTAGTGATGTCAGAGGTGTGTCAGCTTCCAGAGTATACATAAGGCACAGCACTGATCAAAAGTTAGTTGAGTTCCTGTTGCTGTGCTGCCTCTGTCAGTAAGAGGCAGATGGAGGTCTGCAACATTGTTGCAGTAGTCTGATGCAGAGCTGTGAGTCTGGCAGCACAAGGCAGACAGAGAAAAGCTGTTGGAGTGTTATGTAAGAGCTATGAGACAAGGAGCAAGTCTGAGTGCAGGCTTGGGAGGAGACAGCTTATAAGAATGTGACCAGGGACCTGGCACAGGGACTATCTCCCTAAAGGGGAGATAGGGAACCCACCAATTAAGGGAGGAGGAACCTTTCAAAGGGAAGTGCGGTGAACATGGGAGGCTAAGAACACCCATTGTGGAGGGCAGCTTGCCCACCGTGCAATAAAGATGTTGCTGATAAAAGAAACCCTCGTGTGTAAGTGTGGAGTGATTACACAGGGGGCTGCACCACAGAGGCGTTCCTCACCAGGACCATCCACAAGCTCACGCTGGGATCCTGATGAGGTGGAGGCGCTGCACTGGATATAGGTAGGACTCAGCACACTACCTCAGCTGCCTGTCTGGACGGGTCATCCCCATACACCATCATGCGGGAGACTCAGGAGTCCTGTAGCCAACAGGTGCACCACCAGACACTACACCGTAATGGGGACTGGTTAGACCACAGGGGCCAATATGAGATTGGGGGGATCAGACCGGTTCAGAAAACCCGTTACATTTGGAGGCGCTGCTGAGATGCCTGTCAACAGGACAGGCTTGAGCTAGGTCGCTGGGAAACAGGGAGAGTGTCTGCTGCCACTTTGTGCTATGTTGGGACGGACCTAGGGATAGTCGGGGAGCTGATGGAGTATGTCAGTGATCAGGGACTACCTAGGGGCCTGAAAGGAGTTGGGGGTTTGGAGCCGGGCTATAGCTGACCGAGTCACCTTGAGGTAGTGCTAGTTGGTAGAATGCCTAAAGGGATAGCCTGTTAACGTGGTCAGGAATCCTGGAGAGGGTCTGCGCTAGGCTGACCAAGACAGGTAGACGCCCAAGTACTGCATGGAAGAGCCAGAGTACTCTAGCCCATTCCAGACCTCTTACCGTAGGGAGCACAGACTGGGAGGAAGGAGATACAGCAGACACTGAGAGAGTGAGCCTAGCCTGAGGTAGTGCATACATGAGTCCAGCCTACATTGGGTACACATGTGGTGGTGCATCAGGGCAATCTTTATTGTACCGGTGTGGTGGCTGCCCCGCAGAGAGGAGCCCCATGTACAATCAGAACAAACACCGCAACGCAAGATGGCGACGGCATTGGAGTCAGTAGTAATGCGCAATCAGTCCATTGTGTGTGATGAGGACATGGGACAATTGATGAAGCGGTACTTCAGTCTTCGTCAGAAAGACGGAGAGGATCTACCTGGGTTCCTCCTGCGGATTGGAGCCGTCTTACAGGAGATGCGAAAGGGGGATCGTATTAAGGCCACTGAGGTGGAGGCGTACTTTTGTGATCAAATTCTGAGAGGAGCAAGACCTGACCATCCTGTCGTGGCCAAGATGCGGTGCTCCTGGATGCGGGGTGACCCCCTGTCCTTGGGGAGGCTAATGGATGAGGTAGAGGAATATGAAGTTGCAGTTGCTGCAAATATGGATGGCAGAGCGATCCAAAATGGCGGTTCCCGCCTCCCTGGGAGACCGCGTGGGCCAGTTGCAGAAAATGCTGCAAATGCTAAACTTGCAGAAAGTTGTCCGGGATTGGCGCCAAAAGAAAAATTCCACCCTGCGGGGGGGTATGGCGCAAAAGCTGTGGCCGCGCCCTCAGGGACTGTGACGGACTCAGAGCCCCTCCCCGGTGATGTGAGTGACTCAGCGCAGAGTCAGAGTCACTCCTTGAAAGAGTGTGCCGCCCCTCCTTTACATTCCACCAGGGGGAGCGAGAGTTTTGAGCAGTCATCAGCCATTTCTGTTCACCAGGAGGAGGAGCCAGGACTCTATATCACTATGAGTTCTGCTGAAGTTCAGGCTGTCTTCAGGGAGAAGTTACTTAGTGCCTCCCATGACCAACACCCAGCTGTGGTGATGCCCCAGCCGGCGGACCACACCAGTGAAGCTGGAGATAAGGAATCACCTGCCCCGTTATCTATGGAACAGGAGAGACCACTGTGCAAAGTGCCTCTCGTAACCAGCACAACAAAGAGCGAGATGGACATTGGGGTATATCCCTATTCATTGCCAGGATGCTCCCTGGTAGTCAAGGCGGGGGCGGACACAGCCATGCTGACGGCTGAAGCCCCGCGTGCGGCCTGCACCGAACCAGTTGATCCTGGAGAATGGGGATCGCTCCTAATGATCAGAACGGAGCCTGAAGAGAGAGGGGTCTACAACCGCGGTGAGAACCCGGAACCTCACCGTCGGTCCCCTGCGGGAGTGCCACTCCCCGAGTCGGAGTTCGGCTCCTCGAAAGAGGAACAAGCGACCCTAACGACGGTGGTGATGCGCCTACCGGCGGACCACTAAAGCTGTGCTGGAAAAGAACCGGCACTTACCTGTGTCGCGGCGGAGCGGAGTCTCGTGTCGCCAGTGCAGAACCAACCCGAGAGGCGGAGTCCCACGGCCGTGGTGACTTACAGCGCAGAAGGAGGAGAAGATTCCATCCCGAGCCGACGGAGCGGTGAGATACATCCTTACCCTCCCCAGGCGCCGGTGGTGGCAACGGCGGAGGAAGGCCTAGCCCAGGCCCGAGCAGAGCGGAGAGCAGAACCATCACTTCCGGCGGCGGATGTCGTTGTGGAGGAAGAGATCCCGAATGGGGATCCATCGCAAGATGGCGGAGTATCCGGTTCCGGTGATGACGTCACTTCCGGCGGAGGTAGCGGAACGACCAGAGAGAGAACCACAACGCCTCGGCGATCGGGCAGTGCTTCCCGATCACCTGTGTCAACACAGAGCTGGCAGGCTGCGAGGAGAGCTGAGACGGGTGAGGCCCAACCAGCGGCACGTCCGCACAATGATACGGGACTATCCGAAGGCAGAGAGCAGGTCGGAACCCCGCGAATGCCCATTTCCTGTCCCTACGCCCAAACCCATGCCCGAGATAAAGCCCCTGTCCCAGTCACCTTTTCCCGTGGGTCCCCGTCCAGTTTGGGAATGTCGGGAGGGTCCCAGGGAATCGGTGAGGAACGGACTGGGGAGAGACTGAACAGTTACGATTCAGAGGGTGGTTCCAGGGGTGGAGGGCAACTGGGTAAGGTATCGATGGACCGGTGGGTGCCTAATGTAACCGAGTCGGCAGAGGAGAAGGCACCGGGATCATACCCATGGTCTAAGCCTCGCTCAGAAAGAACCCCGGGGGTATTCTCTTGGGGGGATGCAGAGGAAGGTGACCCAATAGAGTCAGAGAAAGGTAAAGAAACCCGGTGGTGGGCCCCATTATTTGAGGGCTATGTGGCCTGGATGGATCGTACGCGATTCCTTATCCGAAGGGAGGATATAGTGGATTACTGGTGGGCAGTAGGAGAGTTCACACCCGCGCAGAAGGAAAGGGAGCTGCAAGAGAGGTGGAGGGCAGGGAACGCAGAGCTGACTAGGAGCAGCCGGGCCGAGAGGGCTATTATAGCCAAGTACAAAGCGCCCCACGGGTTGGAGTACCTGTATGTCCCTGAACCCCTCCTGGAGGGAGAAATTGAGTTTAAAATGGGTTCCACTGGTGAGGATAGGGGATATGGCACTGATGAGGAGGAAGGATCAGGGGAAGAAGATTGGGATCCTGGCGGGTTAGATGAGAAGTGTCAACCAGAGGGTTACAGCATTGCTGCTTTAAGCCCAGTGGACCATGCTGTGCGTAGGCCACCTTAAAGGGTATGGTAGTACCTCTAATGGATACTCTATAACAGAGTAATCCTGGTTGTGATACGTCTATGTTAGGATGTATCGGCTATTATATGTACTATAATGTTGTGACTAATGTGTGTTTTGTTTCACAGTGCTTCCTGATGGAAGGTGTTCAAATTTAGGTTCCAGCCGGGGATGGTGGGATTCACCAGGGGGAGAATGTAGCGGCATGTAAAATGGCTGCAGTCATCTCTCCTGCTGACAGTAAGGCCTGGTAAGTTGTGGGCATGCCAGCAGTAATTATGGAGGTTTGCCCTCACACCCTGGTGAGGTGCCCTATGTATGGATGGGAGTGGTCACAGGCTCTGACTCCATGGTTAGTGATGTCAGAGGTGTGTCAGCTTCCAGAGTATACATAAGGCACAGCACTGATCAAAAGTTAGTTGAGTTCCTGTTGCTGTGCTGCCTCTGTCAGTAAGAGGCAGATGGAGGTCTGCAACATTGTTGCAGTAGTCTGATGCAGAGCTGTGAGTCTGGCAGCACAAGGCAGACAGAGAAAAGCTGTTGGAGTGTTATGTAAGAGCTATGAGACAAGGAGCAAGTCTGAGTGCAGGCTTGGGAGGAGACAGCTTATAAGAATGTGACCAGGGACCTGGCACAGGGACTATCTCCCTAAAGGGGAGATAGGGAACCCACCAATTAAGGGAGGAGGAACCTTTCAAAGGGAAGTGCGGTGAACATGGGAGGCTAAGAACACCCATTGTGGAGGGCAGCTTGCCCACCGTGCAATAAAGATGTTGCTGATAAAAGAAACCCTCGTGTGTAAGTGTGGAGTGATTACACAGGGGGCTGCACCACAGAGGCGTTCCTCACCAGGACCATCCACAAGCTCACGCTGGGATCCTGATGAGGTGGAGGCGCTGCACTGGATATAGGTAGGACTCAGCACACTACCTCAGCTGCCTGTCTGGACGGGTCATCCCCATACACCATCATGCGGGAGACTCAGGAGTCCTGTAGCCAACAGGTGCACCACCAGACACTACACCGTAATGGGGACTGGTTAGACCACAGGGGCCAATATGAGATTGGGGGGATCAGACCGGTTCAGAAAACCCGTTACATTTGGAGGCGCTGCTGAGATGCCTGTCAACAGGACAGGCTTGAGCTAGGTCGCTGGGAAACAGGGAGAGTGTCTGCTGCCACTTTGTGCTATGTTGGGACGGACCTAGGGATAGTCGGGGAGCTGATGGAGTATGTCAGTGATCAGGGACTACCTAGGGGCCTGAAAGGAGTTGGGGGTTTGGAGCCGGGCTATAGCTGACCGAGTCACCTTGAGGTAGTGCTAGTTGGTAGAATGCCTAAAGGGATAGCCTGTTAACGTGGTCAGGAATCCTGGAGAGGGTCTGCGCTAGGCTGACCAAGACAGGTAGACGCCCAAGTACTGCATGGAAGAGCCAGAGTACTCTAGCCCATTCCAGACCTCTTACCGTAGGGAGCACAGACTGGGAGGAAGGAGATACAGCAGACACTGAGAGAGTGAGCCTAGCCTGAGGTAGTGCATACATGAGTCCAGCCTACATTGGGTACACATGTGGTGGTGCATCAGGGCAATCTTTATTGTACCGGTGTGGTGGCTGCCCCGCAGAGAGGAGCCCCATGTACAATCAGAACAAACACCGCAACGCAAGATGGCGACGGCATTGGAGTCAGTAGTAATGCGCAATCAGTCCATTGTGTGTGATGAGGACATGGGACAATTGATGAAGCGGTACTTCAGTCTTCGTCAGAAAGACGGAGAGGATCTACCTGGGTTCCTCCTGCGGATTGGAGCCGTCTTACAGGAGATGCGAAAGGGGGATCGTATTAAGGCCACTGAGGTGGAGGCGTACTTTTGTGATCAAATTCTGAGAGGAGCAAGACCTGACCATCCTGTCGTGGCCAAGATGCGGTGCTCCTGGATGCGGGGTGACCCCCTGTCCTTGGGGAGGCTAATGGATGAGGTAGAGGAATATGAAGTTGCAGTTGCTGCAAATATGGATGGCAGAGCGATCCAAAATGGCGGTTCCCGCCTCCCTGGGAGACCGCGTGGGCCAGTTGCAGAAAATGCTGCAAATGCTAAACTTGCAGAAAGTTGTCCGGGATTGGCGCCAAAAGAAAAATTCCACCCTGCGGGGGGGTATGGCGCAAAAGCTGTGGCCGCGCCCTCAGGGACTGTGACGGACTCAGAGCCCCTCCCCGGTGATGTGAGTGACTCAGCGCAGAGTCAGAGTCACTCCTTGAAAGAGTGTGCCGCCCCTCCTTTACATTCCACCAGGGGGAGCGAGAGTTTTGAGCAGTCATCAGCCATTTCTGTTCACCAGGAGGAGGAGCCAGGACTCTATATCACTATGAGTTCTGCTGAAGTTCAGGCTGTCTTCAGGGAGAAGTTACTTAGTGCCTCCCATGACCAACACCCAGCTGTGGTGATGCCCCAGCCGGCGGACCACACCAGTGAAGCTGGAGATAAGGAATCACCTGCCCCGTTATCTATGGAACAGGAGAGACCACTGTGCAAAGTGCCTCTCGTAACCAGCACAACAAAGAGCGAGATGGACATTGGGGTATATCCCTATTCATTGCCAGGATGCTCCCTGGTAGTCAAGGCGGGGGCGGACACAGCCATGCTGATGGCTGAAGCCCCGCGTGCGGCCTGCACCGAACCAGTTGATCCTGGAGAATGGGGATCGCTCCTAATGATCAGAACGGAGCCTGAAGAGAGAGGGGTCTACAACCGCGGTGAGAACCCGGAACCTCACCGTCGGTCCCCTGCGGGAGTGCCACTCCCCGAGTCGGAGTTCGGCTCCTCGAAAGAGGAACAAGCGACCCTAACGACGGTGGTGATGCGCCTACCGGCGGACCACTAAAGCTGTGCTGGAAAAGAACCGGCACTTACCTGTGTCGCGGCGGAGCGGAGTCTCGTGTCGCCAGTGCAGAACCAACCCGAGAGGCGGAGTCCCACGGCCGTGGTGACTTACAGCGCAGAAGGAGGAGAAGATTCCATCCCGAGCCGACGGAGCGGTGAGATACATCCTTACCCTCCCCAGGCGCCGGTGGTGGCAACGGCGGAGGAAGGCCTAGCCCAGGCCCGAGCAGAGCGGAGAGCAGAACCATCACTTCCGGCGGCGGATGTCGTTGTGGAGGAAGAGATCCCGAATGGGGATCCATCGCAAGATGGCGGAGTATCCGGTTCCGGTGATGACGTCACTTCCGGCGGAGGTAGCGGAACGACCAGAGAGAGAACCACAACGCCTCGGCGATCGGGCAGTGCTTCCCGATCACCTGTGTCAACACAGAGCTGGCAGGCTGCGAGGAGAGCTGAGACGGGTGAGGCCCAACCAGCGGCACGTCCGCACAATGATACGGGACTATCCGAAGGCAGAGAGCAGGTCGGAACCCCGCGAATGCCCATTTCCTGTCCCTACGCCCAAACCCATGCCCTAGATAAAGCCCCTGTCCCAGTCACCTTTTCCCGTGGGTCCCCGTCCAGTTTGGGAATGTCGGGAGGGTCCCAGGGAATCGGTGAGGAACGGACTGGGGAGAGACTGAACAGTTACGATTCAGAGGGTGGTTCCAGGGGTGGAGGGCAACTGGGTAAGGTATCGATGGACCGGTGGGTGCCTAATGTAACCGAGTCGGCAGAGGAGAAAGCACCGGGATCATACCCATGGTCTAAGCCTCGCTCAGAAAGAACCCCGGGGGTATTCTCTTGGGGGGATGCAGAGGAAGGTGACCCAATAGAGTCAGAGAAAGGTAAAGAAACCCGGTGGTGGGCCCCATTATTTGAGGGCTATGTGGCCTGGATGGATCGTACGCGATTCCTTATCCGAAGGGAGGATATAGTGGATTACTGGTGGGCAGTAGGAGAGTTCACACCCGCGCAGAAGGAAAGGGAGCTGCAAGAGAGGTGGAGGGCAGGGAACGCAGAGCTGACTAGGAGCAGCCGGGCCGAGAGGGCTATTATAGCCAAGTACAAAGCGCCCCACGGGTTGGAGTACCTGTATGTCCCTGAACCCCTCCTGGAGGGAGAAATTGAGTTTAAAATGGGTTCCACTGGTGAGGATAGGGGATATGGCACTGATGAGGAGGAAGGATCAGGGGAAGAAGATTGGGATCCTGGCGGGTTAGATGAGAAGTGTCAACCAGAGGGTTACAGCATTGCTGCTTTAAGCCCAGTGGACCATGCTGTGCGTAGGCCACCTTAAAGGGTATGGTAGTACCTCTAATGGATACTCTATAACAGAGTAATCCTGGTTGTGATACGTCTATGTTAGGATGTATCGGCTATTATATGTACTATAATGTTGTGACTAATGTGTGTTTTGTTTCACAGTGCTTCCTGATGGAAGGTGTTCAAATTTAGGTTCCAGCCGGGGATGGTGGGATTCACCAGGGGGAGAATGTAGCGGCATGTAAAATGGCTGCAGTCATCTCTCCTGCTGACAGTAAGGCCTGGTAAGTTGTGGGCATGCCAGCAGTAATTATGGAGGTTTGCCCTCACACCCTGGTGAGGTGCCCTATGTATGGATGGGAGTGGTCACAGGCTCTGACTCCATGGTTAGTGATGTCAGAGGTGTGTCAGCTTCCAGAGTATACATAAGGCACAGCACTAATCAAAAGTTAGTTGAGTTCCTGTTGCTGTGCTGCCTCTGTCAGTAAGAGGCAGATGGAGGTCTGCAACATTGTTGCAGTAGTCTGATGCAGAGCTGTGAGTCTGGCAGCACAAGGCAGACAGAGAAAAGCTGTTGGAGTGTTATGTAAGAGCTATGAGACAAGGAGCAAGTCTGAGTGCAGGCTTGGGAGGAGACAGCTTATAAGACTGTGACCAGGGACCTGGCACAGGGACTATCTCCCTAAAGGGGAGATAGGGAACCCACCAATTAAGGGAGGAGGAACCTTTCAAAGGGAAGTGCGGTGAACATGGGAGGCTAAGAACACCCATTGTGGAGGGCAGCTTGCCCACCGTGCAATAAAGATGTTGCTGATAAAAGAAACCCTCGTGTGTAAGTGTGGAGTGATTACACAGGGGGCTGCACCACAGAGGAGTTCCTCACCAGGACCATCCACAAGCTCACGCTGGGATCCTGATGAGGTGGAGGCGCTGCACTGGATATAGGTAGGACTCAGCACACTACCTCAGCTGCCTGTCTGGACGGGTCATCCCCATACACCATCATGCGGGAGACTCAGGAGTCCTGTAGCCAACAGGTGCACCACCAGACACTACACCGTAACGGGGACTGGTTAGACCACAGGGGCCAATATGAGATTGGGGGGGTCAGACCGGTTCAGAAAACCCGTTACATATATATATATATATACACCCAACAGTCCACAAAGAAAGTTATTATCTGTATCTGGGGTTTCTGTAGTAGAAGTCCTCTCTGTTCTCCTGGGTCAGCATCCTTGTGTGCTATGGCACTCTCTGTGTCCAGGTATAGAGGTCTTGTCCCCTTGTCTTGCGAATGCAATCAAGACCCTCTTTTCCTTAGGTCAGCCCCATTGTGGGCTAAGGAAAACTCTGTAGTCTCTCTTTTCCTTGGTCAGCTCCCTTGTGAGCTAAGGAATTTATCTCCTGTTGGAAACATGAGCCTTTTCTAAGAGACTTATTTGGCCAGGTGGAGTCTGGTTAATTGCCTGCAGCACTTAACCAGATCCCTGCTGGATTGTAGAGAGAATTTCTTCAACAGGGATAAGTTCCTGTTTCAGGGACCTTCCTCAGGGTTTATATATTATATAACTTCTTCTTGCTACATGTTTCCATACTGGCCCATTGAAAAGGGGCTTGCCATACTCCCAGCTAATTAGATTAGCTAGTGTTCCCATAGACCTTGAATCAGCACTTATGGCCATGGGTAAACATTTTTGAGAGATAATATCTGGATACAGAGGTCAATTAAGCAATACAAAAAGCCTTGTTACTACAACAAAAACAATTGTTTACATCAAAACCTAAAAATACGATTGAATCTGAAAATGTCTTTGTGACTAGCACATAATCGAGTTGTTCCTGTGCATTCAAGAAAATTATTTCTCAATATTGACACCATTGTTGGTTCAAGTGTTACATCGAAACCAAGTTTCTGGTATAAAAGAGGCAAAAGCCTGAGGGATTGGCTGGTCAAAATTGACCTTGACTTTGGGGCATGTAGCTCTGCTACCAACTGGATTACTTTGCGTAAGGGAACATTTAAATGTTCCGAATGTGTTCATTGTAAGCACCTAATTACTGGATCCTCATTCAATCACCGACTGTCACGGGAGACCAGGCAGTTTACACCTTTTTAAACGGGATCATTCACTGAGCAAAACAAAGTAATGAAATAAATTGAAGTTTATTCACACAATATTGCTTATACACAATGAAACACAAAATACAGACAAAAAGGCACACTTACTGGGGGTCTGGGGTAAAAAAAAGTAGACTTTCTTAGGTGCAGGGAACTCTAAATAAGAGTTGTACCCTGACTGGGACTTAGCCCGGAATCTCCTGGTTCCCAAATCGGCGTGAAGTTCCACACGCCACCGCTCCCTTCTCTTCTGAGATCTTTAATCTCAAAACCAGAGCTCCTCGTGGATTAAATGGTGAATTTCGCCTTGCCTGCTTTTTGTGAGCATGATTTGAAACTTGCCTGAGCCTCTTTCTCTCATTTCTGATTCATCAGGCCTTTGACACTGACTCAGTCCCTTTCTGTACCTTTATACAATGGCTCTCAGGTTATACCTGTTTTGTGATTCTTTGATACTGTCCACGTACCTATAGTACCATGTGCATATATTATTTTCTGTGTTGGGTACTTTTCTTTATTGTGATACCCTGCATACCTTACGGTCCTCTGACCTCATACCTGGTTCACCACTATACCTACAGTGGGGATAATATCTCCTGTCAGACCCCTGCACCTTTATGGCATTTTCAGAGATTTTATCCTCTGTGGGTTGTATATAAAATACCTAAAAATATGACGGTCTTGTCATATGTTGCCTTGGCTCTGTCCCCACTGAATACCAAAATGTTCTCTTACTTTGTTCTTATCTGGGTCTGTTACTATGTGTGCACTATTGGTTACCATGTCTGGGACATTTTGCTCAGTGTCTCCTCAAGTACAGTACCTGAGGAGATTTGTCCCTGTTGGCAATCCATATCTATACCGAAGTGACGTCGCCACAACTGCAGTGCAGAAGTCGCTACAGCCGGTAGTGCGGAGCTACGGGACCACAGTCACTCTTGACTCTCAAGAGTCTTCGAATCATTGATACTGCTTATGTATTTTTATACCTGTTGATACCTCATTAAATGTCTTTTAATAATCTACACTATGTGGACTGTGTCTGTTTGCACTCCTGTGTTCTAGATTATTTACACCTCATAAATAAACCTAGGCCCCATGGAGACGCACTTATCAGAACGCCCTCCTACTCTCTCTGTACGTTCGTCCTACCTACCAATTAATTGTAAGTGCTTTGGTGCAGAGACTCCTTTTCCTAAATGTTACTTTCATGTCTGAAGCACTTCTTCCCATTATGTGTTATTTGTTATTTATATGATTGTCACGTGTATTACTCCTGTGAACCGCTATGTACATTAATGGCCTAGTGCCCCAGGCTACTTATTTTTCTGGCCCCAACACTGTATGTCCTGGTAAGGAGCAGGCAGTGTTGGGGTTAAGTTTCTCATAACATGGTGTGTTCACCATGAGGTTGATAATTTGTTGTGGTCTACAGGTGCTAGCTGGGTCCATTGGAGTACGTGACAGCACTTATTCCCTCACCTACTGTCTCTGTAAATTCACCATCAAAACTCTTAGTTTGTAAGCTCTTCGGGACAGGGATTTCCTTTCCTATTGTCTGATTTTGCTGCACTTATTGTATTATTATAATTCCCTGTACTGTATTCTTTGTGAAACGCTGAGTACACTTTTGGCACTATATAAATAAAGACATACAATACCCTGGGGGTGGGTTTTCTGGAGGGGTGCTACCCTCTTACCGGGCCTAAGGAGTGGGACCCTCCCCTGGGATATATAACATGGATCCTGCTAAATTTAGAGTGTTCCATGTGGAGTTCCAGATAGCCTCTCCTTAGGGAGTGGGTGAATACCACTTACCCCATCAGAGGTAAGGGAGATAAAGAAAGGTTCTTGGGACCTCAAACTTCTAGGGCTGATTCCAGAGATGGGTCATGCAAGCTAGGCTCTGATCCAGAAAGATACATGCAAGCTACGAGGGATAGGAGAGACAACTGCCTATGATTGTACCTCTCTTGCATGGGAGAAGAGATGTCGGTTTTCTAAATAAAGAACCAAAGTTGTACCATCACAGGAACACACACATTCCCAGCAAGCTCAAACTCCAAAACCCATATATATATATATATATATATATATATATATATATATATATATATATATATATATATATATATATATATATATATATATACATATATATATATATATATATATATATATATATATATATATATATACATATATATATATATATATGTATATATATATATATATATATATGTAGAGGTATCAGTACCGTGTTAGCCGAGCTTCAATAATCAAAAAATAAATAGATGATACCGTTCTGTGGCTAACGAAATGCTTTTATTTGTGCGAGCTTTCGAGATACACTGATCTCTTCTTCCGGCGATGTTACAATGAATGAAGCAAGGATTACTTAAAAACAGTGTCTCTTGGAATTTTATCTGTGCTGGTCCTTCCCCCGTGTGGATGAGATTTATGGCTGGAGGTGTCAAAGGGTAACTGAAAGCAAGTGAAGAAAGAGTGTGTATGTGTATCAGTGTGAATAAAAATGAATGGAGAGCACACAGTATAAACTGTGCTCTACACAAGGTGTGTGTGGAGTGGGACTGGATATAAATGGTGTGGGTGGGTGTGGAAATGTGAGAGTTTGTAGCACAACTAAAAGTGTGTGTGGATACTATGTGGTCCCTATTGGTGTATAGGGATGGAAAAATAAGGAGTATTCATCATATATATATATATATATAAGAAAAAGAGAAAAAAAAAGAGAAAAAAACAGGCGCACACCTAGTGCATTAAGGTAAAACAAACAATTTATGGAACATTAAAAAAGACAAATGCCCACTCACAAGTCAAACGGTAAAATAAAGCAGTTATGAGATTGGCTCTCATATGCCAGCAGTAGCGTCCGGATCAGCAATGGAGACCTGTCCTACACGTGTGGCTCAGTCTCCTTCACCGGAAGTGACGTCCTCCCGGTCGTGTGCCACGCAATAGGAAATCCCTCCGGGAACCACATAACATAGGATCCATTTTATAATTAATACCCCCTCTGGCCACCCCATAGGTTGTCTCAACACAGTAGCTAACTTGCTCACAGTTAGGCAGGTTGTAATAATAGGCGCTCCTTAATTTTTGTTTTGTTGTGATATATATATATATATATATATATATATATATATATATATATTTTAGTCACTTTTTTTTACCCACCATAACCTTAATAAATGTGGTGATTACCTACTCTTTAATCTCATCTGAGCAAATGTCAGCAGCCAACCTCACACTGATGATACCCATCAAGGTTGAAACATGTCTGTGAGTGGGTTTACTGACTTTGCATCTCCCAAGCCCTTGCTTAAAAGCTGTGTTTAAAGCAGCATGCATTGGCTAAGGGTTGCTCATGTAATGTGAGCATGAGATAAAAGGTGGCACTGTGTGCTCATTTACATGTCATTTCCCAGAATCCCTTGCTGCAGTGGAAGTGCTGTGTGCTGGGTGATAA